>NC_070606.1:72941517-73246607 GCF_027172205.1 Podarcis raffonei
CAGCAAAGTCCTCCCGATGTTACTGTATGGGGTTGAAATCTGGGGGTGGAATTTAAAAACACTACAACGGCTCGAGATTCTACAAAACTCTTTTGCACGAAAGTTACTGGGCCTCCCCAAGGGCTCGGTTGCTGCACAGTTAAGAACATAACTGGGCCTCCCCTCTATTGTTGCGAGAGCCCACATTAGAATTATTAGTTTTTATTGTAAATTAATCAAAGCCCCAGGCTCCCTACTAGCCAGGCAAGCCTTTTTAACTTGTGCTCATAACAACAAATGGTCCAAGGCCATGGAGATTATCACGGCACGCTACTCCCTCCCAGATTTTGACACGCTGTCATCTTGGGACCATCATAATATCCGGGCCTGGATTCTTACAAGAGACGAGGCCATGGACCAGGCACAGTCCACCACAGCTCGCCTCTCCAAGTGGCTCCCTAAAGTGAAAGTGGTAAGATCACTTGCCAACTACTTGATAGACCTGACGGAGCCCAATTTGAGAAGAGCGTTTACCATGGCCCGTTTCCATTCTATACCCACGGCCTTCTTGCAGGGGATTTACTTTAAGACCCCCATTACTCAGCGTCTATGTCCATGCACAATGAATGAAGTAGAGGACTTCATACACTTCTTTTTCTACTGCCCTATTTATGAGCTAGTAAGAACTAAGCTCCTCCTCTTGATCCCGCCCACCATCACATCTAAGGAAGACTGTTTGAAATCGCTTCTTGTGGACGCAAATCCCTAAATTTCACGTGGGGTGGCAATCTTTATAGTGCAGGCTTTGAAACTCAGGGCTACACTGACTGGGTAGTGTGTCCCAGACCTGGACCTGTTTTAATTCTTTGTATTACCTTTTTAACCTAATGTGCCGAGCCTATTTTGGGGCCATTATATGTTTTATATACATCTGCATTTTAGATTCCCGGCGCTGGCAACTAAATTTTTACATTATTGTTTTAGGGTAATTTAAATGTCACAATGCCAGTAATATCGTTTGAATTTTGTTAGGTTGCTTCTCTCTAGCATTTTTGTCTTATCCTGCTATGGCTGTATGCTAATGCAATAAAGGTTTGATGATGAAATAAAAACAAAATACAACAAATAACTTCAGATTGCGCACAACTTTGTTTGCAATTGAGATGGATGTGATGCTCTTAACATTAATAAATTATCATCATTGTCATCATTTATACCCTGCCCATGTGGCTGGGTTTCCCCAGCCACTCTAGGCGGCTTCCAACAAAATATTAAAATACAATAATTCATCAAATATTAAAAGCTTCCCTAAACAGGGCTGCTTTCAGATGTCTTCTAAAACTCAGATATTTGTTTATTATTGTGATTATTGTTATTATTATTAGCTGTCTGCTATTGCAGCCTTGGCTGAGCTAAACATCTTTAATCTTTGCTCAAACCCTCCCACACCAAAAAGAAAAGAAAAGAAAAAAAGATTACTGAGTTTTCTGCTACTGAACAAAACAACCCCAGCTGAAAATTATCCTATTTACATTACTCTTTTGGAGTAATGTATTTCTACTATAAATTCCACGAGCAATTTGATTGCACTTGAGGCACAGATCTAGAAACCTACACAGGGAATCCAAGTTGTGTTTTTTTAAAAAAATACACACAATTATTAAGCATATTATTCCAAACTGGTCTGTTCTGAAGTTCTTTAAAAGTCGTATATCCTACTTCCTATTACATCTAGGACTTCCACCAAGCACCACAGGGTGATATTTCAGGAAGTAGGTTGGACCAGACGGAGGGGAAAGAGTCAGCAGTGACAGCAGTGACAGAGCATGAGAAAGTTAAGGTGGGAAGATGTGGTCCTCTCTCCTCATCCACATGCCTGTTAAAACAAGGCCACTCACCCTGCTTTACAGGTGAATGGGGCAAATGCATTAACAAACACATGTTGCTGCCTCCATCATGTCTAGTTTGGTCCAAAGAGAGATACCAACCTGGAATGAGGAATGAAAAGAAGAGCAACCTCCTTTTTTAAAAAAAATAACATCTTCATGGTGATCACAGTTTTACCTTTTCGGCAGTCCAAATGCATTGATAATTCCCGTAGAATGGCTAAATATAGAAGCATAGAATTGTATAGTTGGAAGGGACCACGAGGGTGCAACGCAGGAATCTTTTTGCTCAATGTGGGGCTTGACCCACCAACCTAGGATTAGGACTCTTATGCTCTACTGCCAGCTCTTAGGTAAGAGGCAGCTAATTTTTGACAGGCTTTTCATTCTTTTATGCATAGCTGAACTACGCAGCTCAACTTAAAATAAGGCAGAATATCTGCAGCTAAGGTCCAAGCAACCTGACAGAACTTGGCAGATAGTTTCTGTTTGTAAATCTGAATGAAGGGGCGGGGAAAACGAAAGCCTTACAATCCGTCAGCGAAGACGTTTCAAAATTAAACTTTCTATATGAGAGGAGGAGTTTAAGTAGAATCTGATCTATAATTAAGACACTTGCCACAGGACAACCCCCCCCCCCAAAAAAAATCACACATTTTTCACTAGCTTCCAATTGCACTGTAAAGTTTTGCAAAGAAATCAGCAAACCTTTCAATTATAGAAGGTTAAATGTGACCTAGATATGTCAAAGATGATCAGAGAGACATACTTCAAGCCATCTTTTGGTTGGTTTTTAAAAGTGCCAGACTTATTTACATCCCCTTTAACTATTTACACTCTGTGTTGGTTAAAATTTGTCACATTGATACATGCATAATATATGATGTTTACTCAAGCATCCCCAACAGAACTTGCATATTGTCCTCCTTGCCCCTGCAGAATTTCATGAAAGGGTTTGCAATTCATATTTTATTTTGACATGACTGAAACCAGACTGAGTTAAGCAAAGGTGTGCATATAACATTGCGTATAGTCAAGAGACCAAGATTGCCGTTTCAGCATTCTGGAGAACTGGGAACAGAGCTGGATTTGCGAACTACCTACCCTATTTCAATGTGTTTCATAAAAAGCAGTAAAAGATTATTGAAACTGGCAATTATTGCATAAGATGTCCTTTATCAGCACTCTAAATTTAAGCAAATTATTCTGCACTCTTTAATTCTTTGGCTTACACTCTAGGGAGCTGTTTCTCTCTCTTAAAAATTATTTTAAAATTTACTTCCCCACTTTACAATATACCGTGCAAGGAAGTCCAGTAACTTATAGGCTACCACATTTTTTAAAAAAATACAATGTCTATTTTCACCTGAAAAAGGACACACAGGTGAGAGAAGCTGAGATTTCCTCTCTTCTCACCTTACTCCTTTGTGCCCCATTGCCCCAGGTACTTTGCTCCAGGCCTAGCTCTGATACCAGAAGTTAGCCTAGGGGTCAGCAACCTAAGGCCCATGGACCCCTGCCGCCTGCTCGGGGACCCCCACCTGCTTGGTCGGCTCCTGTGCGATGTGCTAAATCGGCACGGAGCAGAGCGGGGACCACCTTCCACGACGCTGGCCAGCTTCCCATTGGCTGCAGGAAGCTCCTACAGCCAATGGGAAGCTGTGCATGCCTCCTCCACACCAGAAGGAGCGCTAGAAATAGCATATGTGCATGCACGCGTGCACTCTGGCCCACCGCAGGGTCTATGGGACCGTGAACCAGCCCAAGCCACTGAGTTAGCCAGACTAGGAGGAAAAGTGTCAGAAGCAATGCAGCACAGGGAGGTAAGAATCACACAGCACTATCTGGTACTGTAGACAGCATCACTTCAAAATGGGAAGGATGCCGTCTTTGAATACTCCTTGAAGGTGTTTTTTTTCAAAAGTAAAAAAAAAAAAAACCCTCTAAGTAAAAATCTATAAGAAGGGTGGCGCTGTGGTCTAAACCACTGAGCTTCTTGGGCTTGCTGATCAGAAGGTCGGTGGTTAGAATACCCTCGATGGGGTGAGCTCCCGTTGCTCGGTCCCAGCTCCTGTCAACCTAGCAGTTCGAAAGCACACCCAAAAGTGCAAGTAGATAAATAGGTACTGGTTTCGGTGTTCCGTTGCGCCAGAAGCTGCTTAGTCATGCTGGCCACACGACCTGGAAAAACTGTCTGCGGACAAACACGGGGTCCCTCGGCCTGTAAAGCGAGATGAGCGCCGCAACCCCAGTGTCATCTGTGACTGGACTTAACCGTCAGGTGTCCTTTACCTTTTAAAAATCTATAAAGGCATGGAGAAAAGTTCTAATGTAGCTTTCTATTAAAAAAAAACAAAAAACAAAGGAGAACGTTCATAAAATGTTATCCCCTGTCAGAAGCCTGAAGTGTGATAATGTATTATACCACCTTCCACCTCATTCATCCACATGTGTATGCACATTCCAGTGCACAGCACAGTGACACACACAACACAGATATGTGCAATGATTCCTTTAGCTGGGCTAAGTTGCAAGTGATGGAAGAAATCTTGGATGGCAACTGGGTGTAATTGTAAACAGTATGAAAGTACGATGCTTAGATAAGTTAATGAGAAAAGTTCAAATACTTAAATACAGAATAAGACACATAGGCTAAGGTTAGCAAACAATTACTAAAGGGACAAGGAAATCAAATGTCTATAGGAGGAAGCATACTGCTTGGACTCGCATACCTTACAGATTTTCAACTTACTGCCCCAGAGCCACAGAAACTTCTGCAGATTTTGTCTTTGGCAATACGTCAAGTTTGTTTACTTTTCTTTTTAATGGTCAACAGATAAGAGTATTAATTTAAAAGTTACTCCGCCTTAACTGTACACAATATTTTAATTGGGAGTCAAGCTGACCTGCATTTTGACAGAAGGTCTGAAGTCATAACAAGCAGGAAACTTGAAACCTCGGGCAGGAAGTTCCCTAAATTTGCATGCTGACATATATAGAAAGCTTATGTCCTCATCTTCACATACCTACCTACCTTGGCTGCAAGCATAACCACATCTACTCAGAAGTAAATTCCATTGAATTCAAGTAGGAGCTTGCAACCAGGTAAGTGAGGTTATTACGGCAGTCTAAAGCAGAAAAGCTAAGGAGCTCCCCAGTAATCTGTATCTTCTGCCTTCTGGAAGAAGGTACAGGGTTATAAAGACTAGGAATAGCCGCCTGAGAAACAGTTTCTACCCAAATGCGATTTTGGTTTTAAACGCAGTATAAGGAGTCTCTATGGGAGTATATTGTATTTTAAAATGGGATATCAGAGTTTTTAGGGGGCTAACCAGGCTGGGATAGCTGGGATAGCAGGCTTGTTGGTTTTTGAATGTCTTATGTATATTTTTCAATTTCGTTGTTCTGTATGGGACAATGACAATAAAGATTATCGTATCATAGCAACTCCTATGTGCACCCACCCTAACAATAACTATGTCATGCAATGTGAGCAAAACTATGTGCTGGAAGCATGCAGAGTTACATAAAACCCAGAAATAACTATGACCAGTTTTGGAAGCAAGTTTTGCCCGTTCTGCCCCATGTTCCCATGCCAAAAAGTCGTACCTACCAGCAAACCCAGCCTACGCAGATGAAATGATGTCACGGGATAGTGCAAGCAGGGATATAGGTTGGAATTAAATGTGAATTCTTCAGTGTGTACCCTCCCCTAATAAGTGTCCCTCCTTGTACAAATAAAGAGGGGAAACTGAATAAGAGGCATAAAAGAAAGCATTTGCTCTTTATAACTTTAATGTGCTAAATCATTTTGGGTGTCTAAACAACGAAAGCAAATGCGTCTCACAAATACTACAAGAAATAAATTAATGGTCACTAAGCAAATGTAACAGCCAAGTTACTGCAGTAATTTTCACATGGGGAGCTGGACTCTCACCAGAGCAGTCATGAATCACATGGCTCCCAGGAGCTGTTGTTGCCACTGTTATTTCTAGTTCAGTATTTGTATCAGCAAGCAAACCTTAAATAAAGGCAACATTTTACCAGCAGAGTAATCAAAAGTTTGACCAGGGTTTTATTTGATTTGCTTTTCTGATGTCATAAAACATTTTCACTGGAGACTGAAAAAGCAGATTATCATAAAACCTACAATTAGGTTATTACTGTCTTGTCTTGATAGTAGAACTTGATTTTACATCCAAAAAACTTCCCCATGTAGCAGAAGCACAAGACATTTGGCACATCAGATATCAGCTTGGTACCATGGCTTAGTACAAACATCTGGGCTCTAGGAGAGGAGCTACTCTGCTCCTCCCTGGTCTATCTGCAGCAGTATTTAAAAACCTCAATTATTCCATGTCCATAAAAATATGCACTTTAAATCCTTAATACCCTTCAATTATGATCCTCCTAGTGGCACAGCTATAAAACTGCTAGCACATGTGCAAAGCTAAGCAGGGTCAAACTGAATGAGGAACCTTGTGTTGAGATTCCTGCATTGCAGGGGGTTGGACAAGATGGCGCTTGGAGTTCCTTCCAGCTCTGATTCTATGACCTCTGCACTGACCATGCTGAGTTAAAGTGAGGAATGAACAGGCATAACTTTAATGAGGAACCACCAGCTCCAGGCTGGTCCTAGCCTGCAGAGCCTTTTGATCCAGCTCATAGCCTCTCCTCCTCTGCCTCACACCTCCACTTCCAGGGTTTTGGTGCTCCTCTTTTGCCAGTTGTGCAGCATGTGGTTCTTCGGTACTCAGCCCTGCAACCAGAGCTCAGAAATTGCTCACTCCAATGAAATTCCCTGTCGCAAAATGTGCCTAGAACAATGGGAGTTTCGAACACTGAACCCCACTCTAAGGTTCCAGCAGCTGTGATTTAAATTAACAGGCCAGTCTTTCCAGGATCTTAAATAGGCTTTCAAATCCCTCTTAAAAAACACAAACAAGGAAACAAGAGTTATGTTTTATCTTTTCACCTTTAGCGGGTATTGCTGGGTGCCTTACAAACAATTCCTTCTCTCAGTTATTTCTTCTCTTCCTTAGCCTCATTTATTCACAGAGACTAATGCCTGTATACATGGACCCTGCTCACTACTGGTGTGTGTGGCTGCAATGGATTTTGTATTAAAGGAATGTGGCCCTCGAAAGAAAAATGGCTCATGTGAACATTGCAGAACATTGGATTCATTCTTTCCCTTCCCTGGGCAACACTGTCAACTACAGAGAATACATTACAGATAGCCAAGAAACCTGTGATGTCTACATACAGCTTCACTGATCCAATATTTTCAGGGAGAGAACAGCGGTATGTATTCCTGTAGTTAAAACATGTGTGAACAATGAACAAATAAAGCACGACTGCCCAAATAACCTCCACAGAAGTACTTAATGCTGCTTGTATATCTTTGTGAACAGTCTTAAGCATAGACATATTCTCAGTTCCACCTGAATAAAGATGCAACGGAGGCCAAGACATCTCCACAGTCAACAATCTAAAAACAGGCCAATAACAGACTTTATTGCTTGGCTCAGTGAAACTATATTGCTAACAGAATTCCACTCCCAGCCAAAGCAGTTCTGTCAGTCTAAACGCTGTTCTTGCCTATGTCTGAATGAGAAGTGAACAGAATGTCTTCAGCTATGAATCAAGCTAAAAGAAAACCGCACCAGTTATTAAAAATGCACAGGAAGAGCCAAACTCTACAGGTTGCAGCAGACTTGACATGGGTTTTTGCTTCAAACAGGACATGCAAAACATTCACTGCCTTAACATGCACAAAAACAAAATGGCAGCAAAATAGCCCCTCTCATAAAGCATCAAAAGAGCAACGTAAGAGGATCAGGAAATGTAAATACTCTCGACTTTAAGATGTCTTAGGAATTGCATATGTTCAGCCAAGAAGGCAAGGGAGAACTGTGATCCCATGTGAGGAGGAATTGAACTCTCTACAACATTTACCGTATTTTTTGCTCTATAAGACTCACTTTTTCCCTCCTAAAAAGTAAGGGGAAATGTGTGTGCATCTTATGGAGCGAATGCAGGCTGCACAGTTATCCCAGAAGCCAGAGCAGCAAGAGGGATTGCTGCTTTCACTGTGCAGCGATCCCTCTTGCTGTTCTGGCTTCTGAGATTCAGAATTTTTTTTTCTTGTTTTCCTCCTCCAAAAACTAGGTGCGTCTTGTGGTCTGGTGCGTCTTATAGAGCGAAAAATACGGTAATTTCCCCACTACCCTTCTCTGAAGAATGTAAAAAAGACTGCATTGCACCCATCCTCCCAGAAAACCCCCACAATAGCTCAGTTAGCTGAATATGAGAAAGCAACACATATAGTGCTCAGGGGCAAGAGTCTGTCTACATTTGACTATATGATTGTGCTATTATGTTACTTGAGCTCTGCATAGTTCACTGGACAGCACCCTTGAAAACCACAACTGATTTATTGAAACAACCAAACAACAGAAGTCCAGCACAGCAATGGTTTCCATTAGACAAACCATCAAGGAATAAAACATTAGCCAAGCAGCCCACTTTCATAGTCACCAGTGTTCCATGAGAAGTTGTGTTACCCTGTAACTGTTCTCAGGATCTGCTGGTAACATGACAAAGGAACAACCGAGGAAATAGAGGACCATAAAACAAAGAAATTAACTGCTTATATATATTATCCAGCAACAAAGCTATAAACTCTTAGAATTGAAGCGTCTGGGGAAAGTCAGTAAGAGCAAAAACAAAGTGGAATCTAGAGAATGGTGTCATGAAGATTATTTAGACTACATTTTGAATAGGCAGCAAAAGAATGAGGCTCCCCATAACAATTCATAGCTGTGCCAGGGATATTGTGACTGCAAATAATGTGGCTGTCAAGAGCGCATCCATGAAAAACATTGTTTTCATTATAAGAAGCACTTGCAAGGCGGCCTACAAATCTTTACTATCTGCATTTATAGAATCATAGAATTGTAGAGTTGGAAGGGGCCCTGAGGGTCATTTACTCTAACCCCCTGCAATGTAGGAATCTCAACTAAAGCACCCATTACAGATGGCCCTCACATTGAAAGTTAAAGGCAGTAAGTGGTTAGAGTGTTGGAACAGGACTTGGGAGACCCAGGTTCAAATACCCACAGCGATGAAGCTCACTAGGCAATCTTGGGCCAGCCACTGTCAGTATAAACTACTACAAAGGGTTGTTGTGTAGATAAAACAAGGAGGTGCAGAACCATGTACGGCACCTCAAGCTTTTTCTAGGAAAGGTGGAATATGAAAGTAATATAGCTACCGTATTTTTCACTCCATAAGACGCACCAGACCATAAGATGCACCTAGTTTTTGGAGGAGGAAAACAAGAAAAAAAATATTCTGAATTTCTGAAGCCAGAACAACAAGAGGAATCACTGCGCAGTGAAAGCAGGGATCCCTCTTGCTGTTTTGGCTTCTGGGATAGCTGTGCAGCCTGCATTCACTCCATAAGACGCACACATATTTTCCCTTCCTTTTTAGGAGTGAAAAAGTGAGTCTTATAGAGCAAAAAATACGGTATTTAAAAATCTACCTGGTGCACATAGGAGAAGCAACAGGACCTACACGATCATTTGTGATTTGCTATGTAGTAAAAAGCAGTGATAAAGGTGCTTACTTTGTTTTTTGATGGTGAAAAATGTTTATTCTGGGTATTCAGAGTTTTCATTTTCAATCCTCACATATTCAACTACAGGAAAACCACCTCTGTGTTTTAAGGGCATTTACCACTCCCATCTCTCAACACTGCTAGTACTTCTACCCAGCAAACACGTAATTAAAACACGTCACAGAACAGAAGAAGTGTTTGTTATGACATTCTAAGATCAAAAAGCACACTGCTGAATTTGCCTCCATCTGTGCCAGTACAAACATTTCTTACGTCTCACCAGTAATTGCCATGGATCAAAGATAACGGGGGTAGTAGGAAGAGGTCAGATCAGGAGGAGTGTGATAATACAAAGCTCAGGGCAGTGGCGTAGCGTGGGTTGTCAGCACCCGGGGCAAGGCAAGTAATTTGCGCCCCCTAACCCGTGGATTTTAGCACTCGAGTGCGAGCGTGCCCCCCCAAATGTTGCGGCCGGCCCCCCCTGCACCCCCCACGCTATGCCACTGGGGCTGGGGGCGAGCGAAGGAGCCAAGGACCCCCCCAAAGGCTCAGCAGGAATTTATTACATTTATTATTTACGGAGCCCCCGCGGGCCGAGGCAGCCGAAGCCCCCTCCCCTCGAGCGCCTCCCCGCCCCCTCCTCTCCAGTGAGTGGAGTGCAGCCGCAGCGGTGGCGGGGGGCGGGCGCGCTAGGGCGCAAGGCTGGCGGTGGCGGCGGGGAGCCCGGCGGAGGAAGGAACTTGTCCCTTCCCTCTGGACTCGCGCCCCCCCCGATGCTGCGCCCGGTGCGGCCGGCACCCCTGGCACCCCCCACGCTATGCCTCTGGCTCAGGGCAGAATCGTAACTGCAGAACATCAAGATTTTGACAAGCATAATGAGTGGAAGAAACACTGTGAGAGTGGCAGCCATATTCGTATCAGCAGTACACACACCCTGGAAAACCTACAGCGGTGATAAAGCATCTCATTATTTTATTATGCTTCCTTGTGCAGACTCATGGGACCATAAACGAACCTAAAACATTCTCTTTGCTACTTCACTCATCACCATAATTTAAGTGCAGAAAGTTTATGGAAATTCTGCTTAATTTACTATTTAAGAACTGCTCATTCATTTACTTTTGCTCAACGCAACACAGCAGCAGGAAAGCTTTCTCAACAACGTCAAGCATATTCTAAGTTAGTGTGCCTTTTGTTTCATATACACTGTGCTTTGCAAACATCATCTACTGGTAATTAATCCCCATAGCAACCCATTGAGGTAAGTATTACTACACGTATTCTACGCATAGGAAAACTTGCCCGGAGCCACAAAACTTGTCACTGGCTCATTCAGGATTAGACTGCAGAGGTTTCCAATTCCAGCTCTCATGCCCTAAGTTAAAGACCACACCTCTTTCTCATATGCAGCATGCACACTTGCTCAGGAACACGCAAACACAGGATTCCTTTCTTTTAGACGGCAGTTTTCTGAAGGTTAAACAAGTAGGACAGCAGAATATTCACAAAGACACTTCTCAGAGTCTCAGCCAAAAGTGGATTAGGGGATTTCATAGAGAAAAGTATAATGTAGTAGCAACAATAATAATAACAATAACAATGGTGTCTACACGTAAAAGATTATGCTTCGGGAGTGCTGTATTATACGATATATTGTTTCTAAAGCTACAAAAGCAAATGAGAAACAAAGAAACCCATTTAATATCCCACTATCAGGGTTTTAAACAGCTGCAAAATTTTTGCAATGATCCCCCCCCCCCACTTTGTGCAACTGCCTCAATTTCCAGATCAAATGCCATTAGAAAGGATATTAGAAAGGGATATTACACAGCAAAACACAAAGCAAGACAGATTTTGTTTGTTTGAGATATATTAACCAGTATTAACCAGGCTTCAAAACCAAGCATAGCCTGAAATTTCATCTCATGTTTGCTATCTAGTAGCAGTGACTTCCTCCCTTCCCTATTAACAATCCTTTCATAGGACTTTGTTTCCTTGACAAATGTTTATATTATGACCATAAACAGAGCAATATAACAGACCTAACCCTCCTTAACCAGAATTAATGGGATTTGTATGCCCTGACCACCCGTCCTTTAAAACAGACTTGTTCCAGTTCTAACTCACTAGTAAACGGAGGAGCTCTACACACACACACACACACACACACACACACACACACGGTATGTAGGGATGACCAGGGGCAAAATAGGGGACTAGATGCAGTGCACAAGTAGATGGCAGAACGGTCAGATCTATTAACGGTTACATAATTTAAACCAACTAACGAAATGTGACCTAACCCATGATGCCTAGCTGAGAGATTGTTCATTTAAGGGCTTACTGGGGGTACCAATTCAAATCATCTTTTTTGCAATAGTCCAAAGCAGTATCCCCACCCCACCCCACCCCTATGAACCAACCATTAGCTCACAGCATGCTCACCTTGTCTCTGGCTCTTGCCCAGCTACTGGATGTCCTCCCGCTTGTGGAAGCTGATGCTGGCATATGCACTTAATTCATCACCCAAGTGGCTACTCCCACAAGGCTGATTAGGAGATTTAGGTGGCTGATGCTGCTGTGTCGGCTGCTTGACCCCTAGCAGAGAAGCGCTCTCCTGAGGGTGGGGGTGGTGATGGTGATGATGCTGGCGGGGATTAAAATCCTTCACCAAGTCCAGGTCGATGTAATTGAGCCCATTCTCCACGCCACCCCCAGCTGCCTGATCCCTCCTGAACGCCGCTGTGCCAAGGCCGGAGAAGGCCCCTGCCTCCCCAGATGCAGGCTTGAGCCAGACGTTTTCGAAGGAGGCTGAGCTGTGGCGCTTGGCGTCTTCAGAGCCTCCTCCTGGTCCGTGGGGCAGGGCTGAGGCCCCAAGGCCACCACCAGGCGTGGTCGAGGAAGCAAACGTCTCGGAGCTGTGGCGCCGCCGGCCTCCCTGAGGGTCAGCGCGAATCACTTTGGCACTCTGGCTGCTGCGGCTGGGGCTCAGGCTGACGTGCGTGAAGGCGCTGCTCATCCCCGGGGGCCCCATCATGGACGAGGAGCAGGAGTGGGGCAAGACAGCTGGCAGCTCCCCCAGCTGCGCCTGGGGGTGTTGAGAAGGCAGGCCCACAGGTGGGGGGCTTTTCTCTGGCCTGCCGCGACCCATCATGTCAGCGTAGCTGAGCAGGAGGGCCGGAGGGGGAGGAGAGGGGGGGTGGGCACACACTACATACTGCCCCCCGTTGCCCAGCTGCATGCTCATATAGTCTCGGCCACCGGGGGGAGCTGCCCCGGCCCGGCTTGGCTGCATGGATGCCAAGGTAGCTGGGCACGCTGCCCCCCAGTCCATATTCATATACTCCTCTGAGCTGGAGCCAGCATCTCCGTGGGGCAAAGGTGACGGGAAGGCAGGTTGCTTGAACTCAATGTTCACGTACTCACCAGGGCTTTTGGGCTCTGGGAGCTGTTCCCGAGCCCGAGGCAGAGTGCTGGCCTTTGGGCCATCCAAGGACAGCCGGGTAGGCCTGGCCAGGCGGCTCTTGGTCCGCACAGCTGTGTCCACAGTACAAGAAGGAGCAGGCTGCAATGGCTGTGTCTGTGCGGGAAGGGCATACCCCACACCCTCCTGTCCCCCAGGGCCACCGAGGCTGTCACTACTAGTGGAGGAGGAGGAGTCCTCGGCAGCAGCGTAGAGCAAGCGGCCGGAGCTGAAGGACATCCGCATCTGGGCATTTCCCTCTTCGCCTGTCCTGCGTTGCATGTGCTTGAAGGAACGTGGCAGGGAGAAGTAGGAGTAGATGGGCTTGTGGTGGGACCGGGTGGGTCCTTGCACAGATGGCTCTTCTGGGCCTGGAGGTCCTGAGCTGGCGAAGTAGCAATCTGGAGGGGTGCTGGTAGCAGATCCACTGGCTGGAGACATGTTGATGTAATCGCTCCCACCACTCGGCAGTTTCCCCTCGTTGCTCTCCACGGAGAGCTTGGGGTGGTGGCTAGTCCCATTCATCCATAATTTGCTGTAGGCAGCAGAACCACTGTCTGGAGAGCAGCTGCCACTGGGAGACATCATCATGTAGCCATTGGAGTCCACCGTGGCCTGTACATGACGGCCTCCTCTCCCAGGGTTGATTATCTGCTGTGGGGCAGACACACTCTTAGGGCTCATGGGCATATAATCACCACCTTTGGGAGTACTACCACCATTGGGAACTGGGGCCACTCCTGGCAACATTGGCATGTAGCCATCATCAGTGTGTGGGGTAGAGTTGGTCCGGTGGTGGTTGCCCTCCACCTGATGCATCTCTAGACACTCCTCAGGGTAAGAATGGGTTGGTACAAAGGCAGAATGTCGATAGGAGGAGAGCCTGCTGCCGCCACAGGAATAAGAGGGGAGCATCTCGGTATATTCCTCAATGGAGGCCACTGAAGACTGCGAGGGAGTCTTCTGGTGGGAGATGGTAGGGGAGGTACCAGCTGAATGAGTCCTTTTCCTGAAGCCTTTCTCCGGATCACCCACATCCTCACCGCCAAGCCGAGGGCAGCAGGGGGCACCAGGGCAGCGGGTCTGCTGCTGTTGAAGGTGGCAAGTGCGGGGGGTGAAATGACCATTAGGAGCTGCGATGCTGCAGCAGGACGAAGCAGCCTTCCCTCCCATGCATATGTAGTTGCTGAGCTCCTCGTCTCCCCGGGCAGGTGGGGTGTGTCCTAGAGAATCAGGGGTCACGCTGCGGAAGGAGCTGCGGAAGTCACAGGGACTGGATCCATACTCGTCTGACGAGATGAAGCCCCCGTCGCTGGGGGAGCCAGAGACCGAAGCGCTGGAGCGACGCGGGAAGAGGCAGTCCGAGGTGGAGCCATGGCCGCTTGTGCTGCTGGACGACAGGCTGACCGGGCTCGTAGCAGAAGGGGAGCAGCGCGAGGAAGGCATTGGGATGGAGCGGCTGTGGTTGAGAGGGGGGTGGAGCCTAGAGCTGCCACGGTGCCTGTGCGAGTGGGTCCGGTTGGCGCTTGGGCTAACTGGGCTCCCGTCCACCGAAGCTGGCCTGGACATGGTACCTTCTCCATCACTGGAGGCTCTGACGCGGAAAGAGTTGGGCTTGCCCCCTGTCCCTCCTCCCACACCACTGCCAGCAGGAGAGGTAGCTGTCACGCTCTCAGTCCTGGACCTACGGCTGAGCCCCACCTGGCTGGGTGGGGGGTTGTTGACATGGTGCCTGCTGCGGAGAGGCACCGATATAGGGTTGGAGCAGTTGGAGGAGGACTGGCTTTTGCTACGGGGGCGGAACTCCTCGCTCATGGCCCGCATAGCCTCCAAGATGGTCTCATGCATGTTCTGGGCTACTACCGAGTCATCTACTTGCATCCAGAACTCACCTGGTCCGGTGACTGCAGAACGCCCCACCTCAATGAAAAAGAAGTTCTCCGAGTGGCCACACCGCCGGATGTTGAGCAGCTGCAGCACCACGGCTGCCGCGTCAGAGTTCAGCTTGACGAAGCTGATGGTCTTGTTGGTTAGGCACAGGCGGTAGATGCCGATCAGATTCTTAGTCTGGCCCAGACCCTTGGGTTTCAAGATCACCTGCCAAACTTCCTTGAATGCTGGGCCAGGAGCCATATCACCATAGGTGTCCTCCCCTGCCTCTCCCATCCCAATGCTTCCACCACCCATGGTGACATCCCCATGGTGGTGGTGGTGATGATGATGGTGGTGGTGATGGTGGTGCTGATGGCTCTTGGCCCGGTTGTGCAGTTGTAGCAGAGCCTGGTACCAACTCTCCTGCTCAGGCTCGCTGTCAGCAGCAATGGCAAAGTGTTCGTCCTTAGTGTAGAGCGCCACAAGGTACTTATTTTTGGAGTCTGCCCTCTTGTTGATGTTGAAGCAGCTCTCCAGCGGGATAGAGCGCTTGGGGCCCCCCGACTTGTGCCTCCACTTCTTTTCATTTTCATAGTACTCCAGCCGGGCGGGTCCGGACTCGCTGGCTGCCCTCAGCACGAAGAAGCGCTTGTGCATGCTCTTGGGTTTGCGCAAGTAACCCACCTTCCTGACATCTGAGAAGAAGCCCTCGTTATTATCCGTGGGGCTCGCCATGCTGGAAGGGGAGAGAGGTGGCAGAGCAGCTCCCCTACTGCAAAGGGGCAGCTTCCAAAACAGCAGAGGGGGAAACAAAGCAACAACAACAACTAAAGAGAACTAACGGAGCAGCCCAAAATCCAATTCTTGCAGCAGCAGCAACCAAACAAAACAAAACCCCAGCAAAACAGCACTGCAAACCCCCCCCCTTCCAAAAAGGGGATAGGAAGAGAGTAGCAGGCAAGAGAGCAGCTGTTCAGCGTCCTTCCAGCTCCAGAAGCAGAGTTTGGGTTGCTGTTTTTATTTCCAAATCACCCTTCGCAGGAGAAACGTGGCTTTCAAAAGTCCAGTCCAGGAAAGTCTCGCCCGAGCAGCCGCCGGGAAAGGGGAGAAGTGCATAATTTCATCCGTGAGGGGTGGAAATTCCTCCAGCGACGGGAGCAGGATGGGGTTCCCCCGTCGCTTCCCTCCCAAACAAACAGCCCCCTCCCCTTCTCAAGTTACCCCTCAGCAAGGAGCGAATTTCAGATGCCGATTAAATATCCTCTCCCGTTGGGAAGGGAAGATTTGCTTTTGCAAAAAAAAAATAAGAGGAGAAGGGAGGAAAGTCTCCGTCGTGAACGCAGGCAACCCTTCTTTCCGAAAGCAAAAAAACAACAGTCAGTCAGTCAAAACACCACGCCAACCACCTTGTTTTTCTTCCCCGCCAAAAAAATGTCAGTCAAAATATCCTTCGCGGGAGAGAGAGAGAGATTGGGCGGGGGGGGGGGCGCGTCGAAAAGAACCCAAACAAACAAAATATCCGGGGGGGGGATCAGCGCCGCTGAGACTGCAGCTTCTTCAGCTTGTGCAGGAGAAGACTGGCGACCCCATTCAGTCCCGTCTGGTTAGGGCGAGAAAGTGCCATTTCGACACAAAACGCGGGCAGGCGGCTGCAGGGGCGAGAGCCGGGAAGGAGAAGGCGAGGAGGAGAAGCTGCCCGAGCGGAGGAGAAGGAGGAGGAACATCCTCGCGGTGGCGGCGGCGGCGGCTCCTGCTTCCACCTCCTCCGCCTCTTCTTCATTCCAGTCGGGAAAGTCTCGGAGGGCACTCGCAGCAGCAGCGGCGGCGGCGGAATCCGTCTCCCTCCTGCACCACCGCTACGTCCTCTTCCTCCTCGTGCGCCCCAGGATGAAGGAGGCGAGCGAGGGGGGGAAACAGCAGCCGCCGGACTTGCTTGCTTGCTTTGCTCGCTGGCTTGTCTCTCCCTCTCCCTCCTCGGGCTGCTGCTGCTGCTTGCGGCGGCGCCTGCAGTAGCTGCAGCTCCGCAGACTTTCCCGAAGAGCCCCCGCGAACCAAAACAAGCGGCTGCCGTCTGTGTTTATTATGAGTCCAGCCCCCTCCAGCCGCCGCCGCCGCCGACACTCCGTCTCACTCCTAGGAGAAAAACACGTGATGGCGCCAGTGCGTGGACCATCCCCATCTCTAGCCCCAGCAGCAGCAGCAGCAAGAGCGCGGGAGAGCAGGGCGAGGTGGGAGGGAGCGGGGTGGAAATAAGCGCCCACGCGCAGCCTAGCTTAGTTAGCGCGGCATTCCAAGCCCGCCTTCCCGCTCCCATGCCTGCCGCGGCGGCGGCTTTTTCATTCAGCACCGCAGCCAGAGCGCTTACCTTTAGGCGCTGATCGCGTCCGGAGCCTCGGCGGGGGGTCGCTTTCCTATTGGAGCACCTGCCTGTCCTTCTTTGGGCCTCCTAAGGGTTGTGTGGAGAGAGCCAGACGGGGAGGCAAACCCAGGCTTGGTTGAGAAGCGCGGCGTAGTAGTTTGTTATGTATAATATGTGTGTGAGCGCGCGCGCGGGAGCGAGCTCGCGCCTTCTCCCCCCCCCCTCACACACACATACACACACATATATGAGGGAGAGAAAGAGTAGACGCCATTCACTGGCGTGATATTTATAAAACGAGGGGGTTGCGGGTCTCGCTTTGCCTTGCCGCCGTGATTGAAGCAAAGGCGGGCGCCGTGCCGGGTTTTTTCATCCCATATCCCCCCATTATTTAAAACAAAATTATTTGTAGGGTATAATAAAAAATAAAAGTCACGATTTGCAGCGCTTTGCAGAATAATTAATATTTCCCCCAGTAGCCACGAATTGCTCCTGTTTTCCCTCCCTTCTCGTTTCCGCCTAGCATTCAGGTCCCCCAATCCTTAAACGTTTACATGGAAACGACATCCATTGAATGTCATGGATCTTTAATTCCCCCCCCCCCAAAAATGTCGAGGATAGGGGCACTTGTGGCCCGCCAGGTCCTTGGACTGCGACTCCCATCATCCCTGGCAATTGGCTCTGCTAATGGGGGCTGATGGGAGCTGTAGTCCAACAAAAATGTCTGTGGGCCACAGGTGCCCCATATATAGGTTCAGGATCCGTTTTCCAGCAATTACTCCTGAGGGGAAGGTGACCAGAAAACATGACTATAAGAAGAGGGGTGGGCAACATATCAACCAGAGGGCAAGAAGAAGTCGTGCTCCCACTTTGGGGGTCACACATACTGAAATCTGAATAGCCCAACAAATAACACAGAAATTGATTACTTTTTCTTTTCTATGTTCCCCTCCCCTCCCTTTCCACAAGATGTGGCGATGCCCCTTTGTTTACATGGCTAAAAGGGGGTTAGACAACCCTGTGGACAGATCTATCCAGAAGTATGTTCAGAGACAGTGTGAAATGTTTGCTACGCTGAAAAACTCATACAATATGCATTCTGTGATCAACTCCCGTCCAGAAACCAATGTCCCCACTGTGGAAGGACATGTGGATCCAGAATTGGCCTCCACAGTCACTTACGGACTTATTGTTAAAACCGTGTTTATGGAAGACAATCTTACTCAGCTACAAGTGATCGCCAAAGAAGAAAGATGCATTCTGTAACAGGCATCTGGTCACCACACCTCAAAGAGGGTGTTGTAGTGCTGGAAAGAGATGCAGAAAAGGGCAATCAACATGCTCAGGTGATTAAAAAAATTCCCTAACATGAAAGCTCACAGTGTTTGGGGCTTTGGGGGAGAGGGCGGTGAATAAGTGGGAACATGAAATCATACATATTCTGAACAGGGGTGGTTTCTTTCTTTCTCTGCCTTTCATAATACCAGAACCCAGGGTCATCCAGTGAAGCTCAATGGTGTAAGACTTGTAACAAACCAAAGTACTTCTCCACACATTAGATAGTAAAAGTTTGGAATTCGTTTACAAAACAGTGTGGTGTGGCTTCTAATTTACACATCTTTAAAAGGGGATGCGGGTGGCGCTTTGGGACGCGGGTGGCGCTGTGGGTTAAACCACAGAGCCTAGAACTTGCTGATCAGAAGGTCAGCAGTTCGAATCCCTGCAACGGGGTGAGCTCCCGTTGCTCGGTCCCTGCTCTTGCCAACCTAGCTGTTCGAAAGCACGTCAAAGTGCAATTAGATAAATAGGTACGGCTCTGGCAGGAAGGTAAACTGCGTTTCCGTGTGCTGCTCTGGTTCACCAGAAGCGGCTTAGTCATGCTGTTCACATGACCCGGAAGCTGTACGCCGGCTCCCTCGGCCAATAAAGCGAGATGAGCGCCGCAACCCCAGAGTCGGTCATGATTGGACCTAATGGTCAGGGGTCCCTTTACCTTCAAAAGGGGATTAGGGAAGTTTGTGGAGGATAAGGCTATTAAGGACTATTAATGACTATTAGTCATTATAAATACCTCCAGCAGAGCAAAAGCAGAAGAGTGCAATCATGTTCCTTTCCTGTTTGTAGGTTTTCCATAAGCATTTGATTGACTACGGTGGGGAACAGGATACGGGACTAGATATTGGCCTTCAATCTGATCCAGTAGGACTCACCTTATATTCTTATGGGCTAGCAGCTGATACTTGGAATTATTTGATCAAAACTGAAAAGTGCTGATCATATGTATTCTTCCAGGCAATAATGAGGCTACCCAATGGTAATGAATGTGTGGTGTAGACATCTAATTTTATCTCTAAATTTACTTAATCTGGTAATCATTGAAACAACTCAGCAGGAATATGAATGTGCAGGCTGTTGGGATGCCCACTCTTTGTTCTTGCTATTATCATTGTTTAAAGTTTTATGAAGCCTTCTGAGTATTAAACAATGAACATGAAACCAATAACACCTTTTCTATTACAAAGTTTTAATGTTCCTATACTCTGAGTCACATGAACTCAGCCTACAATTAAAGCATTGGTTTGGGGATGACATTGGTATCATTACCACTGTGTCACCTGGATGAATGAGGTAGTCTGAGCCCAGCATTTTATTGCCAGTTTCAAGTAAACTGCAAATTAAACTTGCAGAATGTTGATGCCATTTAATACTAAGCCTCAAATTACATTATTAAGAAAATTAGAAAAAGTACCAATTCTAAGGCTATCATCCTCAGCATTCTTGTTTAAAAATATTTTTTAAAAAATGAATAGGACTTGTTTCCAAGTAAATGAGTTTTAGGAGTGGAGTAACACTGCCATACTCTAGTCAAATATGTATACTTTTTTAAACCTTCAACTACAACCTCAATTAAACCATAGAATCTAACAGACATTGTGGTTATTCTACTAACTATATATTTGTATATCATCTATGCAGCTTCCCCATACATTAATGTTGTCATTCTAGTTCACTTTATGAATATTTCGGCTTCTCCCAGTTAAAGGCAGGCAAACAGAAAGAATACACACAGAGAAAAATATTCCCAAGAAGAGAAGGAACAATGCTGAGATGTGGTTAGAGTGTTGGCCTATGACCTTGGAGACTAGGATTCAAATCCCCACATAGCCATAAAGTGCACTGTGTGGCCTTGGGTCAGTCACTGTCTCTCAGGGTTGTGAGAATGAAGTGAAGAGGGTGGGGGACCATGCATGCCACCTTCAGCTATTCAGTGGAGTTGCGATGATATCATCATCATGGGTTCATTTTGAACCATCAACAACAAGTTAAAGCTGAATAGCTTAAAAGAGGGAAAGGTCATATGCCTACAAATCTGATTTTATTATTGCAAACGACTTGGACTTGAAAAGCAATATACAAACACTGTAAAGTAAATATAACTGGAGTTGTCTTTTATGAAATACACACAGATTTAGATTTAATTCTTATCAGTGCTATTTTTCTAGAAAAATTGGTGCAGGAAAGCACCATGAACGCTTCCCTTATTCTCTTAGAATGGCAATGGTGCCCACCTGAGAGGTGCCAAAACTGAGTTCCGACAAGTTCCGGCTGAAAAACAAGCCCTGATTCTTATATATCTGCATTATATGATTTTGTCGGTCATTATTGAGGGATCTTTGATTCTGAAAGTTAGAAAACGCATTGAATTCTAAGCAGTACTAAATAATAGGCAAACCATCTTTCAGACAAGGAAAGTCAAAATCTGGAACCAGTGTGATCTTAATTATGCATTACATTCAGGTTGCCCACTGCTTAGCATTGCGGCTTGAAGGTTAACTTCCTGATCCTAAGCACATCGTGGTGTTAAACTGGTTTATTTGTAGTCTGATCTTAAGCATATTTACATGAAAGTGAATTGAGAAATGGTTATAGCTCAGCAGCAGAGCAACTGCTTTGCATGCAGAAGGCTCCACGTTCAATCCTTGGTATCTTGAGGCTGGGCTGGGAGAGACCCCAGTCTGACTGGGGGTCATACTGGAAAGCCATTGCTAGCCAGTATAGACAGTACTGAGCTAAATAGACCAATGGTCTGACTCGGTATAAGGCAGTTTCCTACGTTCTTATGTAGTAATTTCAATGGGACTAATTTACTGATAAGCATGCTTGGGATTGCTTCCCTAACCACAACTTACTACAAACCTATGCACATTCACCTTAATGGAACTAACTGTGCACAGGACTTGCCTGTACCACCTGTTGGAAGCAGTGGAACTCAAAGTAACCACAAGTAATTTCTTATACCGCTTTCAATCACTTTTAACTAACATTTGCTAGACCAGAGCTCTTGAATTCTGTATGGATGACATCCCAGCCCCGTATCCTGCTTCTTAGCTTACTAGTACAAGTCATTTGAGAATTGTCCTTTGAATACTTCTGCAATCTGCAAATCTGTATTGCTTATTCAGTTCTGAATTTATAGCCTTTGTTTCATAGAACTAGATATAGGAATTATCTATCTCCTCTCTATTCATCATGATAATGCTTGAGTTTGGAGTTTTATTGATGACTGGAGAGTTGGAGACACGTCATTTCTGCAGTTGCTGGGCTTCTCTTTGTTACTTTCAAGGATTTGCTAAATTGTTGCCCATGAACATTTTCAGAATGAGCATTTTGCTTTTGAGAGGGTTAATTGTTCCCTTCAGAACTCTTGCTTTTATATTTTCCAGCACTGTTCACATCCATTGTCTCCCATCCCCACAGCCTCCATAGCTCCTTCCTGGAGTAATCCCAGCCAATCAGGGATTTTGTCATGAATGCGACAACACTTCTTACATCAAATGTAGCTAATTGAGGGCAATGCTTCTTTGGATGGTCACATGGGTGATCCTATCAAATCAGAAAAGCATAATCATTTCGGCACAAAAGAATAAAAAGAAATAAAAACCCATAGTAGGATGGTACCTTAATTAGGCCAACCAATTACAGTAGTGTCACAAAATATGTAAAGCAAAGTAGGAGGGGAAAGCTGGCTTGTTGAAAGCCACAAAGTCTTCATAGGTATCTGTACTAAGTTGGTACAGTCATACCTCGGGTTACAGACACTTCAGGTTGCGTATTTTTGGGTTGCGGACCACTGAAACCCAGAAGTACCGGAACGAGTTACTTCCGGGTTTTGGCAGTCATGCATGCGCAGAAGCACTAAATCGTGCTTTGCGCAGAAGCGCCGAATCACAACCCGTGCATGCGCAGACGTGGGTTGCGAACGCTACGGGTTGCGAGCGTGCATCCCGCACGGATCACGTTTGCAACCCGAGCGTCCACCGTATATGGGAAGAGAAAGTAGACTAGATAGATTAGGTACTTCCAAATGGACAGTTTAAAAGAAATGATCTGTGGTGGCAATGTACTTTATGAGCAACCCTCTCTTATCTTTGTCAATTTGCCAAGAAAGGAAAAGGTTCATGCTGTAAATCACCCCTTTTGCTAGTTTAAAGGAAGCAATCCATAGTGCAAAGCCTCCCCCACATTTGGCAATGAGTTTGCTAAATATCTGGAGGGAAAGAGAATACTGCAGATCTGTTGCTTCCTCTAAAAACTGACAAAGTACTTGCAAACTGACTTGAGAAGAGAAGGGATGCTGCTGCAAATCTTTACTGTCTCTTGCAGTGGGGAGAAAAACGCTGGATGGGAAGGTTTTTTTTATACCTTTAATTTTTTTGTGAAACTCCCCCTCCCTTTAGCCTAATTATTTTCCTAATGTACTATCACCTGTATGTCGCAAAAATCTTTATACAGTATACTAAATTAAATTAAACGTGCAACATGATTAGCATTTTGAAGAATGCAAACTTTTATTTCTACTTAGTTGGTCTCTAAGGTGCTACTGGACAATTTTTTAATTTTTAATTTTTATTTCAGTTGCAGTATTTAAGAAGAAGCCCTGCTGTGCAACAATCCAATAAAGGAAAATACATTGCTCAATGCTGCCATCTGTAGGCCAGTCATATTTCTTGAATGCATTTTGTCCAAAGAGATACGTACAGGTAACTCACAACGTGCAATTTCAACTTTGCATTGTTGAAGGCCAGCCTGTTGTAATCACAGAAATTAAATGCATGGCACAGAGCTTAAAAGCACTTTTTGCTCAGGGTTTTTCTGGTGCAGAAAGAGCTTTGAAACTCCCTTACTTTTGGGGGTAAGACCCATTGAGTCCACCTTCATTACTGCCCCTGCTTCAGACTCTGAGCTAACTTTTAAGTCTTTAGCCCTTCTAGAAAGAAAGAGATGGGGCATAATGTGCAAGTACCCTTCTAAGTGATTTCTATGAAACCAGTCAGCCTAGCTGCTCCTGTCTGTAAGTGTTATTAGCCAATGAGTAATGTCAAAGCTGTGACTGATAAGTCTGGACACCAGGACACCCTGCGGGTCCCAAAAGACTGCTGTTTTCCAGTAGTCCTTAGCATTCTTTCTTTTGTGCTAGCAACAAGAATACATTTTTTTCCTGTGGTGAGTTTATCTGAGATCAAGAATTAATTTCTGCAACTGCAACTACTCTGTAAGTGCAGGTAGATGTTAAACAATCTCCAAAGGGCAAATGCAAAATGTGAAAACTTTGCAAAGAGGCTTAAGCATGTCTCCTACTCTACAGCACCTAATGCAAGTCAATCACTAAGAATTCACTGTATAGTTAACTTACGGTATGACGATATATATGTCTACTTAGAAGTAACTCTATTTGTGTTTAATGGGGCTTTCACCCACGCAAGTGGATATAGGTTGGCAGCCTAGGCTTTGGTTTAGGTTTGGCATTGGAGAAAACAGGGGGGTTGTGTTTTTAACAGCTGTGTTTTCACAATCAGGCCCAGCAGGACATAGCTGACTTCCCACGGTAAGCATGAAGTAATCGGGGGGGGGGGAGAGAGAAGCATAAATGGCAGTACTGTCATGCCCCTATGACAGCCATTTTGTATTATGCCATAGTCTCATGACAGCCCAAACAAAACTGGCACCCACATTACTCTCAAAATTCAAAATGTATTCACTGAATTTAGTATCTGTGAATGTCGATTGCAGAAGCAGAATGAATGACACATCCAAGCCCAAGATTAGTTGCCCGACTCTTTGTGACCCCATGGACCAGAGCACGCCAGGCACTCCTGTCTTCCACTGCCTCCCGCAGTTTGGTCAAACTCATGCTGGTAGCTTCGAGAACACTGCCCAACCATCTCGTCCTCTGTTGTCCCGTTCTCCTTGTGCCCTCAATCTTTCCCAACATCAGGGTCTTTTCCAGGGAGTCTTCTCTTCTCATGAGGTGGCCAAAGTATTGGAGCCTCAGCTTCACGATCTGTCCTTCCAGTGAGCACTCAGGGCTGATTTCCTTCAGAATGGATAGGTTTGACTTCCAGGTTAGCGCCATCGGCTAATGGCGGATTCCCTCCGAGCTCCGGAGGGAATCGGCTCCGCAGGATTGGGTCTTGACTGCTGCGGCGACGCGGGGACCCTCAAAAATCACAGGCGGTGAAGCCTGTGAACCTGGTGACTCGGCGGGCGCCATTTGCGCCCCCCCCGACCTGCGAAGGAGCCTTTTTAAAGGCTTCGGAACGGGGGACGGGGTGAGCGGCGCGGTGCTGAGAGTCGACTGCTTCTCCTGCGGAGTGAAGCCGCATTGCCATGGTCGGAGAGCGCTGACTTCTTCTTGTGAGCAATTGGATTTTAAAGCAACAACCCGTGAGTAGTACGGAAATTGGAATTGTAAAGAAAAGTTGTTGTTTTTTGAATTAGGCACGATCGGGGAAGGTGCAAACAGGAAGTCCGTCTCCCCGTCTTGTAAATAATCTAAAGCAAGGACCTGCTAAGTAAGGTCGAGAGAACCCTTTCTTTTTTACTTGGTAAAAGATATTAATTTCACGATTTGGCAGTATAAGAAATCTTACTGGAGGATAAAGAGCTAACCTTGGGAGCTGAAGTGCCACCCCCCCCCCCGGACCCGGGAGTGCTCCGCGAGAGAGCCTGTTGATGAGGTATTGAAGAGTTTGACAGCTGTCAAATTAGCTGTCAAGACGGGAAAAGAGAACTTTGTTTCTGTTGCTTCCTCTGGCTATATTTGTTACAATTCGGTTACAATTTGTTGAAAACAAGGAAGAACTGTTACAAACTAACTTGACTTTTGGATTTGAACTGGAAGGAATATTAAGTTACCAAAATCCCTCTAGAGGGGGATTTGGGACATTACAAGAATGGCTGAAGAAGGGAAAATTCAAGCTCAATTGGACAGAGTTTTTGTTCTCTTGGGAAAGTTACAAGGCCAAATTGATGTTTTGGCTACAAATGTCTGAACTCTGAACTTAACAGTAAATAAGTTCACTGAATTTGATAAGGATTTGATTCAGGAAGTCCATGCAGCTGGACAAAAAGAGAAACTTGAGAGCTTTGAGAGTGTGGAGAAGGAGATATATGTTGTTCCTGAGGAAAAGGAGAAGGAGAAGGAGATATATGTTGTTCCTGAGGAAAAGGAAGGAGGAGCTGTAATTTTGCAGATGATAAAGGAGAGCCAGAGGCCTGACATGATGGTTACAAAGGAAAATAAGAACTTTATGTTGAAAATCTGGTCTGAATTGGAGATTGAAGAATGGAGAGATCTCCTTATGTGGAGATCTGAAGACCCAAGGATTACAAATTTGCTTAAGGTGGAAGTTGGAGCTTTGGGGACATTTGGATTTGAAAGGAGTAAGAAACATGATTCGGGCTCCACTTTTAAGTATGGAGGTCTGGCTGGAAGAAACATGGATCCCGTTGGGTTAGAGCTTCTCCGAGATCTGGTGTCTAATATTAAGGACTATCAAAAAAACCTGCAGAGAGGAATTGAGAGAGAATTAAGAGCCTCGGACGTGAGATCTCCAGGCTGATAGTAGACTAAGACTGATGGACATTTGTTGGGGATTGAAACCGGGAAAGGGTGGGGTGGGGTTTGGGAATCCAAAGGGTGCATAATTATAATCTGTTTTGTTTTTACTTTGCTTTGTTATTTGTATGAAAATTGGGGAATTTGTGGAAGGGAATTTGGGTCGACGTTAGAAAAATGTTTTAAGAATGAGTACTGATGTATAAGTATTGAGGTTTAAGTTTGGATAAGGCAAAATTGGTTCTTTAAAATGAACTAAATAGAAAAAGGTCAATAATAACTTGCTGAACTAACAATTTGAATTTGAATATAAGATGGGGAGGTGTGGGGAAGTCAGGGAAATATGTTATAGAAAAATAAGGTTTGTGAACTTTATGTGTTTTTAAACTTTTTTGTTTTTTGTTTTTTGATTCTTTTTTAATGTACTAAAGTTGAAAATTTCAATAAAGATATTTAAAAAAAAAAAAACAGAATGGAGAGGTTTGATCTTCTTGCAGTCCATGGGACTCTCAAGAGTCTCCTCCAGCACCATAATTCAAAAGCATCAATTCTTTGGCGATCAGCCTTCTTTATGGTCCAGCTCTCACTTCCATACATCACTACTGGGAAAACCATATGAAGGGGCCAAGATTAGTAGCCGAATACAAACCTGCCCTGTCTCCCTCTCCATAAGTCAAACTGGTAATTGCAGTCCACTTAACCAGCATTGCAAGCATAACAACACAGTAATATACAGAGTGTATCTTTTTTGAAAAATCCTACTGATGATACCTATGGGTAATGTATTACTCCCTCCCTTCCATACTTCTTCCCTTGTTGTTTTACTTTCCTTTCTTCTCTGGATTTTCCTGAGACTGCAGAGGCACTTTGGCCTCTGGCTTTGACCAGGGAACCAAGGACCACTGGGCAGCCGTTCCCCTTCTCTCCCAGGAAAAACATATTGACAAGAGCCTGGCCCTATCTATCAACAAGAGAGGAAGCAGCTGCATGGAGCTTGCTTTGCCCACCCCACCCTAGCTGGAAAAAGTACTTGAAAGAACTTTATAATGAAAAAGTAGCACCTGAGTTTGCTTCTATTCCTCCTGCCCCTTCTCCTTCTCAATCACTTTCCCTTTGGGATTATAAACCTGAGGACAGGGTTTATTATTATTATTATTGATTGTTATTATTATTGATTGTTATTGTTATTGATTATTATTGATTGATTATTATTTATTGTCACCAGCCGTCTGGAAGTATTTTTCAACTGATGAGGAGAGTAAAAATAGTTTAAAAAAATTTAAAATGCATCCCCATTGAGAAACCCAGATTTTCCGTTGATGTACTGTTATTTCAACTGCACACTACAAATTATTGTTGGATAACAACCAAGCTGATAGCCCCTGAAGCCCCGTGGCAATTATCTTTATCGCTTCCTTGCATAGCCACTTCATGAAAAATAAACGCTTCCTCATATATTATTCTTGCTGATACAGGCAATAGCCTTTGTAGTCACAATGCCCAGCCACGTGCAATACAGAATCATCTGTCCAATGTATTGAGCAGCATTATTTTGGGACTGTAAACACTGACTGTTCACCAGGAATTCTTGAGGAACGACAAGAGAGCAGGCATGCCTGGTGTTTTCCTAATAAAAATATAGTAGTGTCCAGAAAAAGATGGAAATGAAAGCACCAGAGGAGGTATGGCCCAAGGGCTGCATCATGCTGGGGAGATATGTTTTTATACACCAGGCATATTGCAATAATCTGATGGCTAGAAGAAAGGGAGTAGAAGGAGAGAACTCTTTAGGATTGTTCAAGGAGTCAAAGCTGGAAGCAAAAAGATACAGTTAAATAAGGATAATTTAGTAAGAATATGTGGCTTATTCTTATATTCATTTTATTATTTATTAACACAGCTACACTAGCGACCTACAGTTGTACCTTGGAAGTAAAACAGCTTAGTTCCCGAATGTTTTGGCTCCCGAACGTGGCAAACCCGGAAGTGATTGTTCTGGTTTTCAAACTATTTTTGGAAGCCAAACATCCAATGGGGCTTCTGCAGCCAATCAGAAGCTGCACTTTGGTTTTTGAACGTTTTGGAAGTTGAATGGACTTCCGGAACGGATTCCGTTCAACTTCCAAGGTACAACTGTGTACGTTTCCAGGCCCGTTTCAAGATACTGGTTTTAACCCATAACGCCTTTTTCATTTATTTTCTTTTATTTAACAAGATTTCTATACCACTTGATAAAAAAGAATCTAATCACTTTATATAAAATGGCGTAACCATAAAGATAAACCTTTAAAATGGTAGCCGAAATATGAAGACTGCTGTAGGACCAGGCTACAACCTCTGGAATCTGGATATATGATGTGGACTTGAATGGGCTTCAGATTTAGTAGCAGACTTCAGCTCTTGAGGGGGGGGTTAAATTTTTCATTTTCAATTTCTGTATTTATATTGTTTTGTAATATATTACACACACAAAATTTTAGAAATGAATAGCTTGGAATCCCAGAATTCCCTTTTCAAACAACAGTGAACTTTCTACTTCCATTTTATCGCACCATGGTGGATGATACTGAGATGCAGGATGGAGATCAGATCTCATACATCAGGGTTTGGTAACCTGTGGCCCTCCAGACATTGTTAGATCACAGCTCTCATTTTCTCTGGCCATTGGCCATGCTGGTTGGAGCTGATGGGAGATGGGAGTCTAACAGCATGTGAAGGACCACAGGTTCCTCATCCCTGTAATAAGTCAATGACTGCAGCCACAGAAAACAAGATTTCTGATATTGTCTATTTGCAGGCATATCACTGCCCTCTGCCTGGCACCAATAAATCCTGTTTGGTCATCGTCGTACAAAAATTCACCACTTGTTCATGCTCAAGTTTGTTTCTCTACCACAGTAGCATAGCAGAAGGCAAGGAGTATGAAACCTAGTCTCCAGGCAGAGTCTCCAGAGCCTTGAGCATGACAAACAATGAAAGTAGGGCAGAAGAGGACAATTCCCCCACTCTCTCAGCAAATATCACATAGACACACTCCTAGTACAGCAAAACAGTCAAGAACAAATGCAAAAAAATCTATGGCCTTGTTTTATGCGACAAGGCTAATACTCTGGCAAGGTAAAGTAACTGTGTTACCTTGGTATCGGCGCATCTTACCCACCCACCCTCAATTTGGCCTACAACTCCCAAGCCTACCCCGAGCCATCGGGGGAAAGGGGAGAGCTGTGCCGCTTTGCTGGTGCCTTCCCCCCTTTCCCCTTCATTTTGACAGCTAGGGGGTCGGCGGCGCACTGAATGTCCGCCATTGGCAGCTTGCTCTGCCCCCATGGACGTCTCGCTCCGCCCCCAGTTGCAGGGTGCGTGCACCGCTCCATGCACGCAAGCAGCTATTCCGCACCTGGGAGGGCACCCTCCGCGCCCCCCCTCAGGTGTGCATCTCACCCCCCTTGGGAGCGCACCCAACCTGGGCAGCATGGGCATATGCTTCGCCGCTGCTCCCCACCACCCCCCCCAGTCCCTGAAAACGGTATCCTGTCAGAGGAAGGAAAAACCCCAACTAATCATGCAAACACCAGAACCTATCCCTTTGCTAGACATGCCCTTTATCCAGAATAAAGTATATTTCATCAAGGGTACGATAAGGAGTCAGTTACTGCACTGGTGCTTTTTTTGCAATTACCAGTAGTTTCACGTTAGCAGTGCACCAATGAGCAACTGAGCCATACTATCAGCCAAAGGCCATGGCTCGTCCGCGGGACTTTCAGGGCCAAAGTCCAGGCCCCATTCGGCAGAACAAGGGAGGGGCCAAAATGCAGCAGGTCTGATTTTCCACTTTCTTAAATTAACAAAGTAACACTTAAAAACAGGGGATTCCTTCCCTCCCATATCCCTAAGACCATGAAGTCCAGAGCCTAAGATTAACTAACTGCACCACTGCAGGTGCATCAGCTGTATGTCAATATTATTATTGTTGTTGTTGTTGTTGTTATTATTATTATTATTATTATTACACAAGTCAAGTAATGAAATTCTCAAAAATGCAGTTAGTGACACAATCTCTGTTCCAGGCTCTGAGGAATTTCTGAAGCACTGTGAAATCCTATAGTACATTGGTTTGGAGTTCAGAGTGCGCTCTCAGCAAATCCTTTATCCTTTCTGGTTGCATACTGTGGGCTCTTTAGCACATAATTCTAGATTACTAGTAAGGATGACACTGGTTGGTTGGTTGGTTGATTGGTTGGTTGGTTGAGCAGCACCAATGTGCTAAACTCTCAGTGTGTGATATTCCCAGAGACTTCTGATAGGCCACTTTGAGAACAGAATGCTGGACTATATAGGGTTTTAGTCTGACTCTGCATGGCTCTTTTATTCCTATCCATGGCATCTCAAGGATCAGGTGGTACATTATGTAAAAGACCTCTATCTGACACCTTGGAGTGCTTCTGCCACTTAGAACAGATAATACTAAGGTTGATGGACATATACTGTAGTCTGACTTCGTTTAAGGCAGCTTCCTATGTTCCTAAAGATGCCTACCCTAACCAGACATGTTAGTACACTGGAATTAGAAAGAAGCAGCTGGCAGTGTCCTTCATTGGGGTTGTCCCATGTTTATGTTCACTGCAGTGGTCTCTCCTTAACATGAAAGGTCAGGGATATTCACACAGGATAAGCCAATAGGTTTCCCATTAAGGACTGCCGAACTAACTCCACTAAGGAAAGAGTCACTAAAGAAAGTTTGACTTATGCACTGCATATTCATGCACAGCAAATATGCATGGTACACTCACAACTTAGTGCAGGCATAGGCAAACTCGGCCCTCCAGATGTTTTGGGACTACAACTCCCTAGTTAACAGGACCAGTGGTTAGGGATGATGGGAGTTGTAGTCCCAAAACATCTGGAGGGCCAAGTTTGCCTATGCCTGACTTAGTGTAATGGAGTTAATTGCAGTTTTATTATATTAAAAATTATTTACAATTTTATCATGATTGATCTCAGATTGTTATTCCACTTATTTCTTCTATACATACTATATCGCTGAAAAGCAGCCCCATGGATTCCTCTTTTGTTGGTATAACATCCAAAGGCATGTTGCCCCAAATATCTTCAATAAGTGAATTTGTATATTTACTTGTATATGCATTTGAGAGCACAACCCAAACACAATCTATGGACATTGGCACTTTAAGTAACAGGCAATTCTGCCCTAATTCTCAAGCAAATTCAGAGTTGGGTGAAAAGTAGAATTAAATTAACTGTTGGATTGAACCTGGGTTGTAAATCACTGTGATTACTAATGCATGCTAAAAAGAAGAGACACAAGAGGAATGGAGTCTGATGTCTGGCTTCTTTAGTAGCCAGAAGCAAGTCAGAGACACAATTCCTGTGGAAAAGTTTCACTTGATGAGCCAGCCCCATGACAGTGCATTTAAAATATCATCACCCTATTTGTTCCTTAACTAGAACATGTTTAATTGGGTCAATCACTTTTTAAAGTATCTCCTAAGGAACTGGTTTTACTTAATAAAATCAAATGTCAACAGCCAGATCTTACAGCTACAGAGTTTTATGGCTCCTAGCTGTATGTGAGTTTTGCGTTGTTATTTATCTACTTATTTAACTTGTTATTATATTGTACCTCTGTAGGCAACACAGTTAGAAAATTGGCATATGCATTTTAAAATAAACAAGGCTTTCTCTTAGGAATATGATCCTTCCTTCATGCCAAGTTGCGGCAAGGCAGCCTTTGACAACCTTGTGCCCTCCATATGTTTTGGGCCCATCACTGTCTCTTAGTCCTACCTACTTCACAGGATTGTTGTGAGGGGGGAAATAGGAAGGGAAAAACTATGTATGCCATCTTGAATTCTTCGGGGGGAAAGTGAGATATAAACCTATATATTTTGGAAAATGGTTTGCCGATTTGCTTGTTCTCTGTGCATTCAGACATTTCTCAAGATATTATTGCCAAAATTGGCATGCCAGCTGCCATTTTGAATCCAAAACGGCCGACCAAAATATCACTTCAGCATAACTTTGTCTGTATTTTGTCACAAGTTTGGTTGCCACTTGAGATATTGTTGTCAAACCCCGTACAAGGGCTTCCCAGTGGGGGCAGCAGAGTTTGTTACAATTTGGATGCTGGACACCATTTTGAATCAAAATAATGGGTCCAAACATCATTTTTTTTCACATGAGTTTGACTGCCTCTTGAGATATTGTCACCAAACTTGGCATGAGGGTTCCCAAGATGGGAGAGGCAGTCTTCATGGATGTTTGAACACCAGGTGCCATTTTGAATCAAGGTGGTCGGTCAAAACATGACTTTGGCATGACTTCACCCAATTTTTGGCATGATGTGACCGAATTCACAAACCACACTATCCATCTAAAAATAAATAAATCACAATATATTTTTGGTTTCTAAAAATTTCCAGGCAGCATTTGGCACTCCCCGCTATTGAATAGATAGAAGGAGTTGTAGTCTAGCAACTTCTAGAGGGCTAAAGGATAGCCACCACTGTGATAGATGATAAAAGGACAGTTTAAACTCATACCCTTGAGTCTTGAGCCAGCAGACATACATGTGAATAGAACACTACCTGAATAAGAATTAGCTGCACGGAGAATGTCACTTGATGTTACTTCATGAAAAATTCAAACTGTCAAGGGCCTTAAAAATGTCTCTGAATTGCAAACATACAGTCTGGTCTAGCTGCAAAGGGTGCAAAATTAAGCAGATGCTCAGCTAATACCTTGCATGTGAAACATTATATGTCAATGAGGCCCTTCTTAATCTAAAGGTGAATTCAATAACGTTATGCTGAATTGCATTCTACAAAGCTTATGATTGAGGGTCAGAACCTCTAGACCATGATGTGATGTCAGCAGCTGCCCTTCTATTGACCCTATCCACTACAAACTTTCTAGCTGAATCCAGTTATGGATGTTACGCCATACCATATTGCTGACTTTTCTTTTTTCCCCCCCAAACATATTTATTGAATTTTTCAAAGAGTTACAAAAGTATAAAAAGAAAAAGGAGAAAAAAAAGAAAAAACACAAAAAGCAAAATACAAAAATAAAACAGTGATTAAAAACAATTCCACCTTCTTTCACTTAACTTTCATTTACTTATTTCCCAGACTTCCTCACCTCTCCCTTTTTTGTATTCCAATTCAATTTGTTGATTCAGCAAATCCTTTCCCACTTTCCTTATCTTAATCTTTCATTGTCTTAATCTATTTTCATCATTTATCTTATACCATAAAGAAGAAGAAAAACCTTAAAATTCAAAACTTTAAACTTATTTTTACTAATTTCTCATATCCATTATATGCTTACCTAATCCTATAAACATTTATACTAAAGTCAAGCCATTTCCTTTCAAACATCCTTCTAGCGTTCATCAAATATATAAAACAGTCCTAATAGTCCAATAAAGAGAGTAAAACAATCCAATCTTCATCCAGCGTCCCCTCCCCCTGGTTCCGGATTTGTCAGTCCATTTTATCTCATAGAACTAGCACATTAACCTGGTAACCTTATATCCGAGGCCCTTAAGTCTCTTCCCTGTCCCTTCCACAATTTTTCTTCTGGGTCTCCTTTCCCTCGTGTGAACTCCAACTTAGTAATGTTATTGACCCTTTTCAACAAATCAGCCCTTTTCCCACAGTCCATATTGAACTCCATATAAGATTTAAAGTCATATTTCAAAGTCCTTCCAAAATTGGGAGCCCCCATATCTCCAGACCTCTCACGGCCCATTCCCAGACTCGGAAAGTCCATAAATTCCTGCTCAGGGGGGTCAATCCAACCCCCCATTTCCAGACCAATCCAAACTTTATCTTTCCAAGTCTGATTTTTTCGACAATCGATTGGTAAATCCAAAGGCTCATGTTCCTGCTGGGCCGCAGCTTCCTCCATCTCTGACTCCATCTCTGGCTCCCAAAATTCCATATCCTCCTCTTCTTTCATCTGTTCTATTACGGCAGACTCCTGACTTGATTCCTGGGTAAGCTCCATTCTTTTTCCCACTGCCTGGTCCAAATTTTCCACTGTCTGCTTAAGTTTTCCAACCAAGTCAGTCGTCAAATTCGTTTCCTCATGCAGTTCTTCCAGTAGGGCATTTGTTTTAAAGAAGACACACAATAGTGCTTCTGAATACATTGTGCTTCAAGGACACCAGTCAAATTCCCACGAGATAGTCTGCAGCAGCTGGAAATTCCCTGTAAACAGCTACAATTTCACGTTCTCCCTCTAGGGGGTAAACTCCTATTGCAGATCCAGCCACAAAGTTACTTTTTGTTTTGTTTTGTTACTTTTGTCCAAATTTGTTCCTTTAAAACGCGAAAGGACACAGTGGAATCACAATGTTTCTCTTCATTTAGCTAGCTGTCAAAGCTTCTGTCTCTGGTCAATGAGCTTTGAATGTCAGTCCTGACACCCGCTCCAGGGTTAGGACGGTGGAAGCTTACTTTACTTTAAGCTTACTTCGGCAGTTTTAGACGTTCCAAAGAAAAGCTCCCTTTTCTCCTGCCAAAAGAAGGGGGGGTCTAACCTTTTAGATGATGAAGTCCAGTCTTTTGGTAGTAATTTTCAAGACTCTAGCTTACTCTCTCTTTGCTTTGTACGGTCTACAAAGAAACGGAAGGCTGACTTCCTGTTTGGACCTTTCCGTTTCAGTATCAAATTAGGTTAAAATTTAAGTCCAATTCCTCTCTACCGGCCAATCCTTGTTTAAAATCCAATTGTTCCAATTTCACGTACTCACGGATGATGCTTTTAGATGCCGAATTTTCCCAGGAAAAAGGCAGCGCTCTCCGGTAACAGCTATGCAGCTTCGCTCCACGGAAAAAGCAGTTTGACTCTCAGCACCGCGCCGCTTCCCCCTCGTCGCTTCGGAGCCCGTTAGTGGGTTCCTTTGCGGGTTGGGGGGGCGCTAGTGGTGCCCACCGAGTCCCATGTTCACAGGCTTCTCCCGCCTGTGATTTCTAAAGGGTCCCCGCTTCGCCGTAGCGGAAAAAGACCCGTTTCCCGCGGAGCTTGTCCCTCCAATTCGGAGGGAATCCGCCATTACCGATGGCGCCACCCCAGAAGTCTCCATATTGCTGACTTTTCTACCTGGTGACAATTTTAATGCAGCTGCCTTCACCTTCACAGAGCTTGTGACCGTGCTTAGAAACCACTTTATCTGATCTCTCTCTCTCTCTCTCTCTATATATATATATATATCGCACACACTCTTCCTATATATATGCAGTCTCGCTATGGCTGCCCAAAAAACAACAGCCCCCTTTCCACTCCTCAGAAATTTGATCATTATAAATTTTGTCATGTTTCCAACAGTCCAAATAAAGAGCCATCATAACAAAATAGCTTGCATATATTTATTAGCCCTCAGGGCAAATATGCAAATATAAAAAGAGGAACCGCTGCTGGCAGGGTTGAATGGTTTTTGTACTGGCTAAAGTATCCCTTTTATACTATCATTTCCCCCCTTAGCATATTAATTTCCTGATGTCATAAATGACAGTGCCCTAATTTTGTTGTTCATAGTGTGAGAGCCTTCTATATATAAACCCTTGTGCAAAGCAGACCAAATCTGTCAGGAAAAAATCAGGACAAAGTCTAGTGAGGACGTGTATTTTTTCCACGTAGAAAAGAAGAAAACGGCCAATGCAGCTTACTCTTTACAAGTGTGGTGAAGGGGAGGGGGTCAAGCGTAAAACTTCACAAATAGCTGGCTGGTAGAGAGTGTAGTACAGTGGTTACAGCACCAAGCTTGTGAGATATTGATTACCCTGTTCACAACATATTATTCTCAGGTTACACCAGCTGGGTAAGGATTTTTGTGACTGTTAGGATCTCTGAAGGATATAATGGATGAAACTGATTAAGAAACTGTTGATCACAACAAAAATTATGCAGCCTTGCTGTTGGAAAACAGAACACTTACACCCCTGTTTGGACAACATAACCAAATGCAATGGATATTCACAGACCTTGGGGAAAGGGTCATAGCTCAATGATAGAGGACATGCTTTGCATGCAGGATGTCCCAGGTTAAATCCCTGGCATCTCCAGTGGACTTCCGGGGTGACGCCATCAGCAATGGCGGATTCCCTCTGAACTGGAGGGACCAGCTCCGCGCGAAACGGGTCGTTTCCGCTATAGCGAAGCGGGGACCCTTTAAAAAATCACAGGCGGATGAAGCCTGTGACCATGGGACTCAACGGGCACCCTTAGCGCCCCCCCCAACTCGCAAAGGAACCCATTAATGGGCTCCGAAGCGAAGAGGGGGAAGTGGCGTGGTGCTGTGAGTCAACTGCTCTTTCCGTGGAGCGAAGCCGCATAGTGGTTGCCGGAGAGCGCTGCCTTTTTCCTGGGACAATTTGGCATCTAAAGAATCACCCGTGAGTACTTAAATCTTGAACAACTGGACTTTAAATAAGGACTGGCGAGTAGAGAGGAATTGGACTTAAAAATTTACTTCAATTTGGTACTGAAACGGGAAGGTCTAAACAGGAAGTCAGCCTTCCGTTTCTTTGTAGTCAGAATAAAGCAAAGACAACGTAAACTAGAGCTTAGAAAATCACTTTTAAAGGATTGGCTTTCATCATTTAAAATTGTTGAACCCCCCTTCGGTAGCAGGAGAAGAAGGGGGTCTTCTTTTTTTTGGACTGTTTAAACCTGCAGAAGTGAGTTTAAAGCAAAGTAACTTTCCACCGTCCTGATCCTGGAGCTGAGTGTCAGGACTGACGTTTGAAGCTCATTGACCAGAGACAAATGTTTTTGACAGACAGCTAAAAGAAAAGTAATATAGTGATTCCACTGTTTCCTTTCGCATTTCAAAGGAATAAATATTGACAGAATATTTCAAAAAAGAAACTTTGTTCCTATTGTCCTTAAAAGAAAGAATAAATAGAAGTTTTCCCCCTAGAGGGAGACTGTGAAACTGTAACTAATTCCAGGGAGCTTGCAGCTGCCACAGATTACAATCGTGGGAAAGGACTTGTGACCTTGTAGGACAATGTTTTCAGAAGCTCTATTGGGTGCTCTTTGTAAAATAAATGTCCTATTGGATCAGTTAAGTCAGAAGACGGATTTGATGACTAATGCGGTCAGAACTTTTGAACAGGTAGCAGGAAACTATATGGAGCCCACCCAGGAACTAAAACAGGAGTGTGCTATGACAGTACAGATGAGAGAAGAGGATGCTGCTGAATCTTGGGTGCCAGAAATGGAGGGAGTTGCAGCCCTGCAGGAATATGAGCCTTTGGATTTGATAAATGAATTTGGAAAAAACCAGATTTGGAAAGATAAAGTTTGGACTGGCAATGAGCCGTCAGATGTTTGGAGCTGTGGGGGCTCTTAATTTTGGAGGGAATCTGAAACATGTGTTTAAATATCACATGGAGTTTAGTCTGGACTATGGAAATGGGGCTGATCTGCTGAAAAGGGTCAAAAACATTACCAAGCTGGAGTTCCCACGAGTGAAAGGAAAATATGAAGAAGAGCCGCGGAAGGGACATGGAAGAGACTTGAGGGCCTCGGATATAAGGACACCAGGTTAATGCGCTAGATTAATGGGACAAAAAGGACTGACAAAATCCGGGACCAGGAGGAAGGGACACTGGATGAAGATTGGATCGTTTTATTTCTTTCTTTTATCATTAGGACTGTTTTAAAATAATTGATGAATGTTAGAAAAATGTTGAAATGAAATTACTTGGTTCTAGTAAAAATGTTTAAAGAATTAGGTTAATGATATGGTTATGAGAAGTTGGTAAAAATAAGATTTAAGTTTTAAGCTTTAAGGTTTGCTATAAGATAAGATGAAAATTGATTAAGGTAATGTAAGGACAGAATATTATGAACTATGGAAAGGATTTGCTGCGATAATTATTAACCAGGATACAAGAAAGGGGAGGAGGAGGAGGTCAAAGAAAGAAGGTAATGAAAGTTGAAAATTTGAGAATGATGGATTTATTTTTTATTTTTATTTTTCTGTTTTGTCTTTTTTTATAGATATATAATTTTAAAAAAAAATTAAATAAATATTATTTTTAAAAAAAATCCCTGGCATCTCCAGGGAGGACTGGGAAAGATTCCTGTTGGCAGATATAATACTTGTCTAGATGGAGCAATGGTCTGACTTTAGCACAAGGCCACTTACCTGTGTTGACATTTGGAGCTGGTCACCTGAATAGACTGTGAGCACAAACACATGCACAGGTGGAGTTCACATGACCAGGAACGCACATAGGTCAATGGCCACTGCCAAGATCATTGTTAAAACAAGAACCAGAATCACAACATGTAATTAACACAAAATGTTGAGTATGTTGAGTATTATGTCTTGGTTTCAAAGATAAGCTAACGTAAGAAAGTTCAGAAAATGAAAGTTTTCTGTCTCAAATATTCCTTGCGGCCACCTATACTTACCCAAAGCCTGTCCAGAGGGGTTGGTGGTGGTCCTTCTGTGAAACATGGAATGGGGTGGGGGGCCTGTTAGAGGGGTGGGGGCATACAGCTTTCTTTTCACAAACTTCCTTAAATCGACTGCTCTTAGGGCCACAACATTAATTGTGTGGTCTACCCTCGAGTGTGTGATTTTTCTTGGACAAATAGCCAGTGTGAGAAGACCAATCTGGATTAGGACCTTGGTGTGGTGTGTGGAAGGGGCATGAGGGGGTCTTTATTCTTTTGCCCCGTATTGCAGTCCTGTTCCAGATCAGTATCCCCCTGCCCCAACACACACTTGCCATTTGCACAAAGGACGGGGAAGCTCCAACTGGAGCAAATGGGAGCTTCTTTTCCCATGCAATTTATAATTGCGTTATAAATGCATTCATTTACTGTCAGGTGCTTGTCTGCACAGAAAAGAAAATCGCTGGCAGCTTACAGGATTTTGGTGTCAGCATTTTCACAATGAACTTTATTGTCTCTTACAATTTACTTTCAGCCAACGTACAGTACTTTTTGGCTCTGTATCCAGACCCTGCCTTTTAGTTCATCTTCCCTAGCTCTTTGGCTCTTGTTAGCGGGAGTAATTATACCTAACATAATCTTTAATGTACTGTGCTGAGATTAGGAAGGGGCTGCATTATTTGTTTAACATACTGTATCAATTCTGTTTAACTTCCTGCAGCCCCTTTAATATTTTTTTATAAACATGGGAATATATGAAGAGACTTGCTAGCTCAGGACAAAGATCTATTTATTTATTTATTTTTTTAAATATTTTTATTAAACAGTTTTTATAATCACACAGACAATACATAATACATGACAACAACAAATACATAGACAAACAATAACAAAAATAAAACAAAAAAAAGAAAAAAGAAAACAAGTACCATTTCATATCCTAATTTCTTAAACCTTTCTTCCTCGACTTCCTCATGCCTCCCTTTTCTGTATTCCAAATTCTGATCAATTACTCAGCAAATCTTCCCTTATTTTACCTTAAATTTAAGCTAGTCTTCCTTATTCTCCTTGTCTTAACCATTGCTAATAGTAACCATTTACTTTCAAGTCCAACATCATTCTAACTTTCATTAATTTTGTAATATTTCTTTAAATAGTCCTTAAACTTTTTCCATTCTTCTTCCGCTGCTTCTCTTCCCTGGTTTCGGATTCTGCTCGTCATTTCTGCCAAGCCCATGTAGTCAATCACCTTCATCTGCCATTCTTCCAGTGTGGGTAGGACAAAGATCTATTTAGTTCAGCCCCTGTTTGCCACAGTGGCCAACCAGATACTGTCTGGAAACTCCATAAGCAGAATAGGATGGCAATAGCCCTCCCTTGCTGTTGGTCTTCAGCAAACGGTATTCCAAGGCTTGCTGCAACTGATCTTAGAGGAAGTACATAGCCATCAGGGTTTGTAGCTATTGATAGCCTTATCCCCTTTAAATTTGTCAGATCCTCTATTTATATATATAATTTTTATTAATTTTCTGTTTTACAATTTACAGTACAGTGGTACCTCGGGTTACATATGCTTCAGGTTACATACGCTTCAGGTTACAGACTCCGCTAACCCAGAAATAGTGCTTCAGGTTAAGAACTTTGCTTCAGGTTGAGAACAGAAATCGTGCTCCGGCGGCGCGGCAGTAGCGGGAGGCCCCATTAGCTAAAGTGGTGCTTCAGGTTAAGAAGAGTTTCAGGTTAAGTACAGACCTCCAGAACGAATTAAGTACTTAACCCGAGGTACCACTGTACTCATTTTTACATCCTTAAGATATCAGTGACTTCCCTTCTTCTCCTTCCATAGTTCATTTTACATATCATAAATCCCTGCATATTTTGCAGAAACTATACCATTCCATTATTACATCCATCATAACTTATTTACACTGCTGAATTTATCTTAATGCTGTCAGCATTTTCAGCAGAACACAGTTATTTGCCATATATGCAATAAACGTTTTCCAATATTCTCTAAATGTATGTTTTTCTTGTTCTCTTCTTCTATATGTTAAGTCTGCAAGCTGCGCATATTCTGTCAACTTAAGTTGCCACTCTTCTTTGGTTGGGACCTTGCTCGTTTTCAATTCTTGGGCTAACAAAACACAGGCCGCAGTAGTGACATACGTAAATAACCTCTTTTGACACCTGGGAATTTCAGTCTAAATTATCCCCAACAGAAAGGACTGGGGGTTTTTTGAGGGGGGGGGAGTACTTTTAAACATTTTTTTCAGTTCATTCTGGATCATTTCCCAATAGTCTTTTACCCTTTTACAAGTCCACCAGCAAATCCTCTTTTAAAGGCGTCCAAGTTGATGGCCATCACTCCCTCTTATGGGAGTGTATTCCGCAATTTATCGGTAACTACAGTCGGGTGGTGCTGTGGGTAAAACCCCAGTGCCTAGGACTTGCCGATTGTATGGTCGGCGGTTCGAATCCTCGCAGCGGGGTGAGCTCCCGTCGTTCGGTCCCAGCTCCTGCCCACCTAGCAGTTCGAAAGCACTCTTAAGTGCAAGTAGATAAATAGGGACCGCTTTATAGCAGGAAGGTAAACGGCGTTTCCGTGTGCTGCGCTGGTGCTGGCTCGCCAGCTAGAGCTTCGTCATGCTGGCCACGTGACCCGGAAGTGTCTTCGGACGGCGCCGGCTCACGGCCTCTAGAGCGAGATGAGCACACAACCCTAGAGTCGGACACGACTGGCCCGTACGGGCAGGGGTACCTTTACCTTTACAATGGGGGAAAGCGCTGCCTTTTGTCTGTCCTGAATCTTCAAACATCCAGCTTCATTGCGTGCCCACAAATTCTGGAGTTAGGACTATCTGCTTTATGCATAATTGCCATCCATAATTGTACGCACCTCTCTTATGTCTCCTCTTACTCACATTTTCTCTAAACTAAAAACAACAACAACAACCCCAATACTGTAACCTTTCCTCACAGGAGAGTTCTTGACTGGGTGTGACATTCTTTGAGGGTAATGGGCTCTTCTCTTTTTTTGCCACACACCTGGTGGTTGATTTATATGTAACCTACATTAAACCCTCGGGTTAAGGCAGGGGTCAGCAAACTTTTTCAGCAGGGGGCCGGTCCACTGTTCCTCAGACCTTGTGGGGGGGGCCAGACTATATTTTTTTGGGGGGGAAATGAACGAATTCCAATGCCCCACAAATAACTCAGAGATGCATTTTAAATAAAAGCACACATTCTACTCATGTAAAAACACCCACATTTAGAAGGTGATTGGGCCGGATCCAGCCCCTGGGCCTTAGTTGGCCTACCCATGGGTTAAGGCTATGCAAACAATCAAACTAGTTAATTATGTTTTTATGGATTGTGAAATGCTGGCCATCTATGTTTTATGGATTGTGAAATGCTGGCCACCTAAAGTCCACCTAATCCAACCACCTTCATAGAAAAGGGGCCAATAACGCTGGCAGAACAAACAGTACAGAAAAATAAGGCACTGATTTTGAATGAACTTGCTCAAAAATAGCCCCACTGACTACTCGAAAGAGTCGTCTACTTTGAAGAGAAGCGACTTTGAATCCAGCAACTCAATGGCTGGGTCCCAAGTGCTCCTAAACAGCACACGACTGGTTCAAAACACTGCAATTGTTCACTTAAAATATAAAGGCTTTACAATGTTTCTGAAAGATGCTTGGGCTGGAAGTATAGTGTGCCTGGAGGAGATGAGGTGGGGCACTAATTGAGAAGGAGTGAGATGCGTTAGCGCTTTGCCTCCTGGTGCAATGAAAAATACAGACTGAGAAGGGATAGGAAGGAATGTATGTCTCTCCCTGGCAACGTGTTATGTTTCCCTTAGGGGACCTCACAGTTTGAAAAGCACTGAAACAGCAAGGGGGAGTTGCTTGTGTTCAGTTAAGAGAGAGAGAAATGGAGAGTTCTCTGCAATTCTGCACTCCACTGCCATAGTCAACTGAACAGAGTATTAACTGATTGTCCTCCCAACACCTAATGCTTCGGAAGTATTATTCACATCTCAAACAAAAGCAAATTGAGAGACAGAGATTAAATCATTTGGCGGGCAGCCCGTGGTAGGTGCGCTCAGCGCATGCGCTTGGGCCGCCGCCGCAGCTACCGTCGCTTTTCCTCAAGCTGCAAGCGAGCGCGGGTGCCGTGAGTGGTGCGTCGCTTTTTCCCAGCCGGGTTTGTTCAGTGCGCCTGCGCGAGGCCCTGGGTATCCCCTCCTCCTTAAGCGAGAGCTGCAGTCGCTGCTTCTCCCGCCGAGCGCTGAGTTGGAGGCAATGGCGGCGGCGGCGAAACCGAAGCCTCTAGCCGCGCCTTAAGGAAGCTCAAAGTGGAGTAGGTAGTTCTTTCCGCCCACCTCCCTATTCTGTCTGCAGTGACTGGTCCCCAAGGTCGCAGCTGAGTGGGGAATTTGAAGCTCTGAAGTTGCCCCAGCCCTCTTGTAGGAGACACCCACCTTTGAATTGGCTTGCACTTCCATCCCGTGAAGTGGCCAGATCCTGGCGTGCTAGTTTCCACAGCCATGGCAACGCAAGAGAAGAAGCCAGATTCAGAATCAACCAAAACACAATCGACACCCTCCTCTTCAACCAATCAGAGCAAGCCTGCCCCTGTAAAACCAAACTATGCCCTCAAGTTCACGCTGGCAGGACATACCAAAGCTGTCTCATCAGTGAAATTCAGTTCCAATGGGCAGTGGCTGGCCAGTTCTTCGGCCGATAAGCTTATAAAAATCTGGGGCGCCTATGACGGCAAATTTGAGAGAACCATATCCGGCCACAAGCTGGGAATCTCTGATGTCGCTTGGTCATCTGATTCAAACCTCCTTGTATCTGCTTCAGATGACAAAACGCTCAAAATTTGGGATGTGAGCTCGGGGAAATGCTTGAAAACCCTGAAGGGGCACAGCAACTACGTCTTCTGCTGCAATTTCAACCCGCAGTCCAACCTCGTCGTCTCAGGATCGTTTGATGAGAGTGTGAGGATATGGGACGTCAAAACCGGGAAGTGCCTAAAAACCCTGCCAGCCCATTCTGACCCGGTTTCAGCGGTGCATTTTAACCGTGATGGCTCCCTGCTAGTGTCCAGCAGCTATGATGGCCTCTGCCGAATCTGGGATACAGCATCAGGACAGTGTTTGAAAACACTGATTGATGATGACAATCCCCCTGTGTCTTTTGTGAAGTTCTCTCCCAATGGCAAATATATTCTAGCGGCAACGTTGGACAACACTCTTAAGCTTTGGGACTACAGCAAAGGAAAGTGCCTAAAGACCTACACAGGCCACAAGAACGAGAAGTACTGCATCTTTGCCAACTTCTCGGTTACTGGTGGAAAGTGGATCGTGTCTGGTTCAGAGGACAACCTGGTTTACATTTGGAACCTCCAAACGAAAGAGACTGTACAGAAGCTGCAAGGGCATACAGATGTTGTGATCTCTACAGCCTGCCATCCAACAGAGAACATCATTGCCTCAGCAGCTCTAGAAAACGACAAAACAATTAAACTTTGGAAGAGTGACTGTTAAAATGCTTTCAGCATCACTTCAGAGACTGCTGGGGTGGGTCTGGAAAACATAGGGGTATTTTGTGTTTGTGTTTGTTGAAGACCCATTTGCCAGGAAACAAAGCAACCTTTGAGAAGATGATATCTCCTAGTCTTGGCCCAAAGAACTTCTCTCTTTGACTTGACTCCAAACTGGGCAAATATAGTTTTTTTTTGGGGGGGGGGTGGATAATAAAAAGGTTCTGTTTTCTTTGATGAATTGGCGGCTTTTCCTAATGGGAAGCCATTAACTATTCTCTGCTTGGAGAGTAAGATGGCAACTCTGTCTCCTAACAGCAACCACTGGAAAGTCATAAACTTAGAAAGAATCTGAATATGTTAACATTTTTGAAGAAAAAGAAAAAAAAGATCCAGGCAGGTAGGCCCTAGTACATAAAACTTTAAATAGAAGAGCCATGGTGGCACATTACTAAAGGCAATTTTTTAAACATGACCAAACAAGTGTTATATTGCCTTGCGCCTCTTCTCATTTCCCACCCATCCAAGTTTCCAGAACCTGTGATTAAATCACCCTTTCTTTGTCCTTCTGTGTAATGCACCCTGTTCATCATGCTCCTTGACAGTAAAAGTTATTCACGCTTTTCACCCCACCCCAAATTATCTGCTCAACCTCTGTCCTCCTAAGTCGTTGCTTGTGGCTTTTTGTTTTTACTTTAAAAAAAATATTTTGGCAAATTTCACAAACTCTGTACAGTTATTTCAGTGTAAAAAACAAAAAAATACACTTTTTTATCTTGGAAACCTCATGGTATGAGCTTGTATTTGCTAATGGTATGGCTTTATTCTACCTCCCTCCCTTTCCACACTGGTATATTCCTTTTCTATCCTTTCTTACCTCTCCTCTGCACTTATCAATATTTTACACATCAAACCTGGTTACCATATGCACAATAAAAAGGTGGGATTTGGGGTGGGTGGGAATCATTTGGCCAAAAATATGCTGAAACTTTTTGATGGATCCAAAGCAAGAACCCGGATTTCTGAGTCAGTGCCATAACCACAAGTTTTCATTTTCCTTTGAGTGCAACATGAACATCAAAGAGGAAGGTTATTTGGGCATGTCGGACCTCAGTTAGAAATGTATAGTCAGGGGTAATTGGATTGTGGTGGAGAAAACTTCCTGTTTGCTGTTGAATGGCAAGAAGACAAATGATGTAATTACATGAAAGAGTTGCAAAAGTTATAATCATAAAGGGAAATGTCTGGCCATGTGCACTTTCCTCATAGGTTTATTTCTGGAATGGTTTTGATTTCAGTTAATTGAATAAATGGCTAGGAAAAGTAGGAATGAATTAAACATTAGCAGAATGAAAGATTTAAAATATAATATGCCTACCTTAAAGGATATATATCAAAGCTATTCTGCTATTCCGGCAAGTACTCTTTTTTTTCTTTCTTTCAAAAAAGAAGAATATGCCAGTTGCTTGCTTTGGCAAATTCTTGTCTTTTCATTCTATCTCCACCCCATTTCTAGGAATGGTGTCTCTTGTATCCCAAGCTGCATGATGTTTTTGGAAAGGTAAAATACATTTTTCATACAAATTCCATTACATACTTTGGTCAAGGGCTAACTTTTTCTACAAACAGCCAAATTGTGCGCCACACAAAATAGACTTCTTTACATCCAATTCTGGCTGTGTGCTGTATGATTCACATTGTACCATGATTCTTAAGGACGTGCCATCATTCCTTTCAACTAAAATTTAGCAGACAGTACTGCTATTCATATATTTATTTCTCAAAATGGTCTGTTACGCTTATTATCATTATTTATCATAGATATAAAGCAACAACTGTGCAAAACCTCAGTTATTACCATGCCATGGTTTTAGACCAGACAGTGACTAGTGTGTTCTGCAATAAAATGTTACAGCGTAGACTGCTCCTGTTCCGGGCTTCACCCAGTCAGCTTCCTTCAAGGTAGTCTATGATTTTCCATCTTTCCTCCCAGCATTCTGTGGTCATTGTACATACTCAGTCACACTAGGCTGTTTTTTTGGGAGGTGAGGAATTTTTGCCCTGTTGTTTTCTTCTGTTTGTTGGAGGGGAGGGCTTTTTACAAAACTTGGGTTTCCTCCAAGCATGCTGGTTTCTTCTTGTTTCTCAGTGACCCCACTTTGACTACAGTCCTATTGATACTCACCAGCTGTGTTCACTATTAGAGGAAGCAATCTACCCCACCCCAGTTCTTAAAAAGGTAAAGGGACCCCTGACCATTAGGTCCAGTCGTGACCGACTCTGGGGTTGCGGTGCTCATCTCGCTTTATTGGCCGAGGGAGCCGGCGTTTGTCCGCAGACAGCTTCCGGGTCATGTGGCCAGCATGACTAAGCCGCTTCTGGCGAACCAGAGCAGCACATGGAAACGCCGTTTACCTTCCCGCTGGAGCGGTACCTATTTATCTACTTGCACTTTGTGTTTCCGAACTGCTAGGTTGGCAGGAGCCAGGACCGAGCAACAGGAGCTCACTCCGTCGCAGGAATTCGAACCACCGACCTTCTGATTGGCAAGTCCTAGGCTCTGTGGTTTAACCCACAGCGCCACCTGCGTCCCACCCCAGTTCTTACTTGATACCTATTTTGAACTTTTTGTTACAAGAAACTATGATAACCGTCATTAAAATAGAATTTTGCAGTTCACAGTGTTCCTTCAGCAGAGATTTATGGAGCTGCACCATAGATTTTTATAATTTTTATAATGGCAAGAAGCCCTCTGTGCTACTTGCTACCACATCCACATAGAGGAGTTATCCTGGAACATACAAGAAATACATTTTACAAGCTATTCTCTGATTTTAATTACCTTTTCTACAGAAGAGCATCCTGGTATTAATACTATGGCACACCACCCAAATCTCTGAGCAGTGCAAGATTCCAGGCGCTTACCCAGAATTCAGCTTCCTTGGAATGAGGGACAGCAGAGACAGTGGCATCTTTATGGTCTTTATGATATATGGTTTATTTATACAACATGAGTTTAGGATGAAGGGGCCTACAGCATTAACACCCCTAGAAGGTCTGGCTTCTCCCATAGCCACAAGCCTTGGACTGAAGGAGAAATCAAACATGTCTCTCCCTCACATGCGCCTGCCTGCCATCTACTTCTAGCTTCCAGCTCTCACACACTTCCATTCTGACTTTTGTCCTTCTAACCACTAGTGAGTTGAGGGGGGGGGGCATCCATTTGTTTTCTGGCACAGAGCCACTTCCTTTGTTACCCTAATGACCCATACTTAGGGGTCATTACCAAGAAGCTGGCCTTGCTATTCCAAAAATTAAACCCTTGCTGGATCCAGAAATTAGAAAGGAGTCAGGCATACAGCCTACCCCACCTCCTAACTCATAACAATACAATAGAACTATACTGTATATGCTACTAAAAAAAGCTTTTTGAAATAGGATATTTCTATACCAGCCAATATATCTGTGTAAGTAGCATATGAGATATGCACAGATCTCTGCAGAAAGCTAACAGAATTGGTACTAATTTTATGATAATGATCTTCTAGTACTAATTGTCTGGACAAACATTTCATCCTATTAATTTTCATGTCCCTCCTTCTTATAGTTTTTTTTAAAAAAATGTGTCTCTTGTATGAAATCTAATTATGTGCACATCCACCAATTTATCCCTCTTCACAAAAAGAGACCCATTTCACCATTAGCCGACTTGGTCACACTCCTACCTGTTTTGCAATTCTGCACTGCAAAGCTTTCCCAATTAATCTCGTTTAAAGGTGTTACAAACCCAGCAAACATAACACTGTCTAAGACACAGCTGTGCAAAAATAAAAATTAAAAAATTGCCATGATTTAGAAAAATCCTAAGCCTACTCCAAAGTGCAATAAACAGTCCAATAATCAAGAGATGGGAGCATGAATGCTGTGTGAGCAGCATGCGGGGCAAAGCACACTGCACAGAGACTGCTAGGAACAATGCGGTAGGAAACAAAACATTAAAAACTCAAATGGAAGCCCAACAACAGGCATACAGTCTTAGGAGGAGGTTTATTGCATAGATGACCAGAGGAGTTCAGATATCCCGTGGCTTCTCTTTAAAAGAGGCAAGAAAACATTGCAAAACTACCAGCCTGAATTTAGCTACATTTCCTATAAGCTACCATAGCCAAGATTTTAATTAAAAGCAGGAAAGCAAGAACAATCTCATGCCAGGTGGTCTGGCAGTAGCCCACTGGCTCTGTTTTAATAGAGAAAAATGTAAAACACAATTGTTAGATAAACTGTATATCATACTTTCATAATAACAGAAGGGAGAAATTCAGAGAGGAGGGAGAAATACCCAACATAGAATAATATATTATAACATACGGAAAGGCAACTTACCATAGAAATGTAATACACTTAAAAACCCCCAAATACAATAAACTAGTAGAATTTGCAGTATCCAATCACGTCTTGTACAGCTGCCGATGAAAAGATTTTTGCAAATAGCAATTACAGTGCCTGGCATGAGGTCTATCACTTATATGAATGTGCTATTGCTGTCTGCAATGTTTTTTCATTATATCATATGTAGGTAGGAAGTCACAAACACAGCTGCACATGTTCAAAATTAGTAAATTTCCCTTTCCTCTGAAGACATCATTTTTCTATTTTTGCTTTTCTTGTCCTCCTGTACCTTTTGGTACAATGACATACTGTCATGTTTCTTGTTATAATTGCAAGGATTAAGAATCCCTATTTAGATTCTAAGCACCAAAGTTGGTAGGGATCTAGTAGGTCACCTAGCAGCACAATCACATTTCCTAAATCATGGAAACCAATAGTTTAGGCCTCCTTTTAAATACATTTTAACAAAGGTGATGCTAGGTTTTTAAACCAAACTAAGGCAGAGTAGGTAAAAACTGAAGGTGATTCAACGGCCTTATCTAAAGCCCTGGCATCCTCTACTCTCCCAGGCAGGGCAGACATTAAACTGGAGAAACATTCTTCTGGGGCAAATGGGGTGGAAATGCCTGGATGAGATTAAATCACCCATTGATTTGAGGGTGTATGTTCTTGGTCTTCCCTTGATACACCCTTTTTTGGTCCTACTGAAGTCTCCAGCCCTGCAAAAGCAGGGACCCAGCAATTGTTGGCTTGGGCACTGGAGGTTTCCACAGCATTGAGGAGGGGGAATCTGACACCGGATTTCCCTTTCCAGTTTTGCAGCTCTTCAGTGTCATAGGTAAAGGTAAAGGGACCCCTGACCATTAGGTCCAGCTGTGACCGACTCTGGGGTTGCGGCACTCATCTCGCTTTATTGGCCGAGGAAGCCGGCGTACAGCTTCCAGATCATGTGGCCAGCATGACTAAGCCGCTTCTGGAGAAGCAGAGCAGCGCACGAAAACGCCGTTTACCTTCAAGCCGGAGCGGTACCTATTTATCTACTTGCACTTTGATGTGCTTTTGAACTGCTAGGTTGGCAGGAGCAGGGACCGAGCAACAGGAGCTCACCCCGTCGCGGGGATTCAAACCGCTGACCTTCTGATCGGCAAGTCCTAGGCTCTGTGGTTTAACCCACAGCGCCACCCGTGTCCCCTTCAGTGTCATAGATTTTATCTATTCTGTGTCCCCTGGAATGCCCTCCCAGGGGCCATAGGAGTCCACACTAAAAGACTCAAATTCTCATAAGCTTTTCCTATGCTAATTTATATGTGTAGGTATCAGTGCTTTTTTTCTAGAAAAATAGATGCTGGTAATCATGAAGTTCTTACAGTAAGTGTCACACTTTTTAACAACAACAAAAAAAGAGATGCCGGTACTACGTACCCCTGACCCTCTGGGGGAGCAGTGGTAGGTATGAATTTAGTGATTTGAGCAAATTAAGGCAGTGGGTACCTTAGGTCTCACCAGTTTGCAGCATGCCCAGCCACTCTGTAAACTAGGGATGGGGAACCTCCACCCCGTGGGCGAAATGTGGCCTGTCAGAATTCCCCATTTGGCCCATGAGGCATTCTTGCCCAAAACACATCCACGTGCCCCATATCTGATGTCATACATGTTGCCAAGTTTCAGGAAGACAGATGCATACCTGGCTTGGTTGTGTGAATTTCCCCTGGGGAACTTAAGCATGAAGTCAAACCCTGCAAAAAGATAATGATTGACAGGTAGGTGGTCTCACCCACCTGTCAAAGTTGACCTGCCTTTTTTTTAAAAAAAAGGGGGGGTAAGGAAATCTGAGGTCCAGAACAAAAGACCCACTCTCTAACAATACCCTTAGTTTTTAGGAAGGAATTTTCAAAGCCTTAGACCAGTCACTCCACTGCTAAATGCCTATTGTGGTAGCAAAGTGTTGCCAGCTGGGTGGCTACTCCCAGTGCCTGGCCCTTTAACAGCAACCTGAAGCTTTTCCTGGAATGGAAATGGGCGCTTTTGCTCTTCACAGAGGTATCTGGTTAGCTACTGTTGTGAACAAGCTACATGGGCACCAAGCGCCTGATCCAGAAGGGTTCCTGTTTTTTATGTTCAGAAAAGCTTCATATGTTAAACTTCTTATCTGGCAGGCTACTGTTAAAGACACAGGAGCAGAGCCAGTCTTAAAAACATCAGTCTTCTGGGCAATTCTAGGCATAGGGGGCAACAGAGGGCAGGGAGAAGAGACTCTCAACTCCTGCCTGACAACTAGCAGGACTGTATCTTCTTTTCCACCCAGAAATCTTAACACGTGGGATAAATCTCACCCTTTCAGAAATGCACTGTCCCCGATATTTTTTGTACCACTGCTACTCTTAGGGTTTGGTTTTTCCCCCCCTGGCTTGAGGTAACTGAAGCACAATAACAATCCTCTTATGTTCCTGACGCAGATTTGTCATCAGGCACCTGCCCTGACTGCTGCTCTCAAATTACACTCTATGTTTTTCCAGGGCGTGCTGCATCTTCTACAGACTATAATCATTTTTGCATTAACTTGAGGTGAAACTACACAGTACATTAAGCATACTTTTGTGTTTTTTTAAAGTCCTCTAGAACGCACGGCCCTCTGAAGTCTGGGGAGTGTGAGGAGGAGTATGAGAGAGGGTACTTCTGGATAGACCTTTATTCTGGGTTGAGTGCTCCTCATGTGTGCAGGTGTTTTGTTTGTTTGTTTTGCAGCACCCATACAACATTGTTGGCATCAAGATGCCAGCTTGGATCCCTCCCGGTCATTTAATCTGGCTTTACCCTTTTCAGGGAAAAAATCTGCTGAATTGAAAACAAAAACTCTGTAGCCAATTGCCCCTTGTGACGTCTGAATAACCTGTTTACAGTATTAAGCCGCTGTCCAGAAGCACCTCAAAAGAAGGTGGTGGCTGTTCCTACCTGCTCTCTCACTTCTCTCTGCTTGCTTGTCCTTCCTCTCCCTGGGAAATGAAAGAAAGGGATGGTCATAGAATATGCAGCACCTCGGTCTCTCACTCCTCTATCACTTAAACCTACTATGATTGCTGCTTCCTTTGATCTTCTGATGTTGTGATTTTGTATTTTAAAAAAATATTTTGTACTTTAATGGTTGCTTGCTCATAATAAATAGTTGGTTGACTGATCTGTTGCTCTTCTGCGTTTTTCTGGGCTGTGCAGTGGTGGGAATTCAACTCTGCCAGCACCATACTACCCAAAGAGATGGCAATGAACCTGCAGAGATGGTGCCCCTATTTTTGCTTCCTCCCTCTGGATGGCTCTTTTACTGGGCTTAGCTTTTCCTGCCCTACTGCCCAAAGAGCATCTGACCAGGGGAAGTTAGCACAGGGAAGTTAGCACTTTTGTTCTGACAGGATTTCCCAGCTGGATAAATGGGTCTTTCACCACAAGTTTTAGTCTTTGAAATGTATTTGTTTTTGTTTTCTTAATTATCTTTCTGTGTACGTCACCTTGAGATGGTGGTTTAGAAGGTTAACAACAACAATAGCAGCAGCAGCAGATGTCTTGCCTAGTCCTTGCTGCCACTTCTTCCTCATCTCTTTCTGAGTGGTGTGGCAGGATTTGGTTTGCTGGGCTGAATGCCCACTGTTGTGACCCAGACAGGGCTTAGATAAGCAACTCTGATTGAATGAGGTGTTTGCTCCCTCGGTCCACAATCCTCTGTCCACAGAAAGAGGGTGGAGGCGCCTGCCAGCATTCTCTGTCAAGTCAGCACCATGGGCCAAAACCTTCCTTCTTGCAGTGACTAGAGAGGGCAAGCAAGAGAGAGGCCAGCAACACTGCTCCCTTCTCTGGCTTGTATATTCTCCCCCTCCCCTACAAGGCACCACAAGGAGCGCTTCAGCAAGTTTCTTCTTCATCTGATATTATATGTTCTCAGCTCCTGCTTTCAAACGTCCTATATTATTTTAAAACTAATTGGGTCATGAAGAGTCGGACATGACTAAACGACTAAACAACAACAATTTTATATCCTGCATTTCTCCCAGTGCAGGACTCGAGGCAGCTCACAACATAAATTGAAACAGATGCAGCTAAAAACATACAATCAATATAATTAAAACAACAATAACAAGTAACCTAATTTAAAAACACAGCACCAAAACATTGAAAGTAACACACATGCACGTACAAGACTTGCCCTCATAAGACCCTGCCATAACTACCAGTTAGTGGGCAAAGGCTTGCTGGAACAAAAAAGTCCTTGCCTGCTGGGCAAAGAAAAGCAAAGAGGAGGCCAGCCTAAGTCTCCCCTGGAAGGGATTTCCGCTATCTGAGAGCAGCCATCAAGAAGGTCCTCTCTCCTGCCCTCACCTGGGAAGGTGGCAGGATAGGGAGAAAAGACATCCCTAGAAGGACTTAAAATTCTACCAGGCTCATACAGGTGCATTCCAGAGAGGCACCTAGTTGGCCCCTGTGAGAACAGGATGGTGGACCAGGTAGGGCAGCATCTCCTACAAGGCAAATAAGGGGTGATGATGCGGATGCTCCCTGGGTTGTGAATCCTAGACCTGCTCCTACCAGTGTGGAGCCCTAACTCCAGCTACAAAAGCTGAAGCTGCTGAACAGCTGTTGTTTTTCCTGCGATATATATTTTTCTGTATCTATCACAATTTACGTGGGGGATTGTTAAATTTGCTGGAGTACTTTTTGATTTGTTTATTGTTCATGACTTATGCTTGAAACGACGCAAACCTTTCCTCATTGCAAGCCGCCTTGGGGAGGAATGGCTTTAACTAAGGTAGGCATGGCCAAACTTGCCCCTCCAGATGTTTTGGGGGCTACAAGTCCCATCATCCCTAGCTAACAGGACCAGTGGTCAGGGATGATGGGAATTGTAGTCCCAAAAAACATCTGGCGGGCCAAGTTTAGCCATGCCTGAACTAAGGAAAGGCAGCAGGGCAAATAAAACGGCGGTGATTTACTGTCCGAGTCACACCAGCTGATCAGAAACACTTTTTTTAAAAAAAGATTTTTTCCCCTCAAAGCGCGCGTCTGGCCGCCGCTTCCGTGTTAAGGCGCGTTTCGGACGGCGCTAAGGCAGCCGCCCCTCCCTTTCCGGCGTTTCCAGTTATTCCAGCCAACTGAGGGAGACGGCGGGGGGGGGGGCGCGCTATGCGGCAAGTCCTTCGTGACGCTCATGGGCGCATGCTCGTTCGCGACGCGGAAGCGCACCGGGGCAAAGTGATGAATCATCACAGTGCTTTCCCCCTGCTCTGATTGGGCTTTGGGCGAGTCACGTGGCGCGGCGGCTCTTTCCCGCCTGCAGCCGCTCGCTCGCTCGCAGAACGTAAGTTTTTTTGGGGGAGGAGGGTTTGTTGCGATGGTCCCGCTCAGGAGCCTAACCTGAGCGTGTGAGGCGGTGGGGAGCCGCTTCCCTCCCTGTCCCTCCGTCTCCTGAAGGGAAAGTAGAGCCGTCGGACTGAGGTGTCGGGAGACGTCCCCCCCCTCAGCCTTGTCCGTAATTTGGAGCTGGGGGACACGTCAGTTCTGCCCCCCTGTCCTCAGCGTGTCTTAGCTGTGAGGCCGGGAGATGGTAGCGTCGGAGGAATGGCGCTTTCGTGCTTTTCTGTACACTTGGGTCCACCTGCCTTGCTTACTTTGCCCTGCTTTCTCTGTCTTAAGGCAGGCAAGGCCAAACTTGGCCCTCCAGCTGTTTAGGGACTACAACTCCCACCATCCATAGCTAACAGGACCAGTGGTCAGGGATGATGGGAATTGTAGTCCCAAAACAGCTGGAGGGCCAAGTTTGGCCATGCCTGGATGGCGTCCAAAACTGAAAACACTCCACCAACCCATCAGCTCAAACGCTTTTCTTCCACAAGTTTGCCCAAATAGAAAGGTCCAGTAGCCCTTCTGAAGCAGACTCAAGGTTATTCGTGAGTGGTAGCAGCCCGTCTTTGTTGGCTATATTTATTTGCTGCTTTGGGTGCCAAATGCCTCGAAGCTTAAAAAAGAAGAAGAGTGAAGGCAACCCCCCCCCATGAAGACCAGAGGTAAAAACAGCAACAAACAACCAAAAATTCTGATCCATATATTTGGAAATGATAAATCCTGCCTACCCCACTAAAGGGTGAGCACAAACAAGGCTACCAGCATAACCAATTAGTCTCCAAATTAAGAATCAAAGGCCTGGGTAAATAAAAATGATTTTTGCTTCCAATGTAAAGACAGAGAATGATAGTGCCAGGCTACTCTCCCAGTGGAAAACACTCCACAAGTAATAAATTATAATAAATAAAGGTATGTAGTGAGGGCTAAGCAAACAATACTTAAGATTTAAACAACCTGCCAGAAACACTGTTGTGCTATAGAAACCTGACAGCTTTCAACAAAGAGAGCCTAATATTTGGCATTAGTTTCTTACAATGGGATGTTAAATTAGTAGCACAAACTCCTTTCCTGGCCCTTCACTCTTCCTCAGCTTGCCACCACAGTACTTAAATTTGATTTCCAGTACTATTGTAGCACAAGTGCCTGGATTTGCTCTGTGTTTATGCTGTTTTGGTTATCATTGTTGCACTCAATAGCATACCGCTCTTATCACATGGGCATTTGTACATTTACCATGTTGGGTGGTGCTTCACATTGAGAAAATTGTATGGGGAAAATGAGTTAGCCAGTCTTCCAGTATCATAGCCTATCATAGGCCTTATCTACACTTAGCATTCCAGGCATAGGCCTGCACTTTAAAGCTCTGTGTCCAATGAACCTCCCCCCCCCCACCCCAGAGCTTTCCCTGTGAAAACCCACTCTATAGCTGAAGCGCAACAAACAGCAATTCAGGTTTTCCATGGATTGCCACTTGCTCTGATTCAGCGGTAAAGAATGGGTTTCATGAGGAAAGCGCTAGAGAAACAGAAAGAGCATATGGAGCTTTAAAGCAGGGACCGTGCTTGGAAAGTGCAGAGGAAAGAAAAGTGGGTAAGCCCTAATTCACACTCCTCTAAGCCCACTGACAGACTCTTCATTGTAAAAGGTGGGGGATAAGGGGATTAATATTCACATATCTCTGGTGTCACGTGTACTTTGGTCCGTACACCTCTTCATTAGCGTTGTTGTGAAGAGATCTGTCATCCATTTCTCTGCCTCCCCACAAAAAGATGAGAAGTCATTAATAACCCCAGGTGCAACATACGTAATCAAGTTTATGCTAACATTTGTAGCCAAGATAATGGTGAAGGGCTAGGTATTAATATTCTCGATATTAATGTTACTGATCTCTCCCATTCATTCATTCTTTCCTCCATTCTAGGTACATGGAATTTACTGCTTCTGTCAGGTTGAGATTGCCATTATTTCTTGATCAAATTAATGTCAAAGGTATGCATTTGCATTGCTTATTGCTCTACTGCAATCCTATAGCAGGTGAAAGTTGCAAAGTGCCTTTCTGTTGCCAGTGAAGAATCTTACTCTGTTTTCAATGTGATAACCTGTATCCTGTTTATATTCTTCAAATCTGCCAGGCATTTTCAAAATATGCCAGATTTGTACCGTATTAATTTGCCTGTTTTAAGTTAGAAAAACATAAGAACCTTTTTGGATAACTTTTCAGTTACACACTGCCCACAGCTATTGTTGCAGTAGCATTTTCTGAAGTGATGTTGCAGTTGTGCTAAGTTACTAAGTTCAGGTACAGTAATTAGTTACTAGCATATATGCTGTAAGTGTGATGTAATTTGTTACAAATAAGACCTTTGACTACCTTTTACACATCATGTGTAATGCCAGTCATAAGTTCTGCTTATGTGACTTACACCCTGGTACATTACAAGTAGTGGCTAGATAAAATTATGACAGGAGTTTACCAAAACTGATATCACCAGTATATATGGTCCAATAGAAATTTGATCTTAATGGACCTAGGCACTAAGATGATTAAAGCGAGTCTCTTAATGACTGCATCCTGGTACAAGCAGATCTGTCATTTAAAAGTGAGCCCTCAAGTGCCGAGAAAATTGCAAGAACTTGCTTAAGAAAATGACCCTTGTTTTATATTTAATATTCAGTATTCAGCTGAAATGAATTTCACCCTGTGTGATTCAGCTCCTGGAAGCAAAAATATGCTTACAAATTATTTACATAATTTACCTTGGAAGATTTCTTTTGAACTACCTCATTGCTTTTCCATTGCAAGTTATGACATGCATGGTTCTGAAAAGCAAGTGAGTCTTAACAAGCTATCAAACAGCATTATTCATGAAAAGTCTAAGATAAAAGGAAATGGAGTTGGAAAAAATGTCAAGCTACTGCACAGATCCTAAATGCCTGCATAATACTTATCATTCCATAGCTCTGTGTCTTTAGGATCAGATGTTGTAGCTCTTCCAAACTACTAGTCTGGAGAGGCACTTTTTAAAAAGTTTCTGGAATTTGACCCAACATGACATTATCCAGTTATATTGCAATTACAAGCTTGGTGAATAAAAAATGCTGTGGACATAGTGCGTCTTGATTTCAGTAAGGCTTTTGACAAAGTCCCCCATGATATACTTGTGAGCAACTGACTGTGGAAGAGACTCCCATCAAGAGGTGGTGAACTCTCCTTCCTCGGAAGTTTGGAAGCAAAGGTTGGATGGCCTTCTGTCGTGGGTACTTTAGTTGAGATTCCTGCATTGCAGGGTGTTGGACTAGTTGACCCTTAGGTTCCCCTCCAACTCTGATTCTATGCAATCTTATACCCACTAACCTGAAGATATACCTAGTTGAACTCAATGAGACTTACTTATAGGTAAAGGTAAAGGGACCCCTGACCATTAGGTCCAGTCTTGACCGACTCTGGGGTTGCGGCGCTCATCTCGCTTTATTGGCCGAGGGAGCTGGCGTACAGCTTCCGGGTCATGTGGCCAGCATGACTAAGCCGCTTCTGGCGAACCAGAGCAGCGCACAGAAACGCCGTTTACCTTCCCGCCGGAGTGGTACCTATTTATCTACTTGCACTTTGTGGTTTCGAACTGCTAGGTTGGCAGGAGCAGGGACCTCACCCCGTTGCGGGGATTCGAACCACTGACCTTCTGATCGGCAAGTCCTAGGCTCTGTGGTTTAACCCACAGCGCCACCCGCGTCCCTTTACTTACAAGTAGATATGTGTATAATTGCACTGTTAGAATCATAGAATTGTAGAGTTGGAAGGAACCCCAAGGATCATCCAGTCCAACCCTTTGCAGTGCAGGAATCCTTCCCACAGCTGTCCCTGGGTAGGCTCAAACCACCAACCTTTTTGTTAACTGTCAGATGCACTGATCCATTGCACCACATGAGGGCTGAATATTAATGTATTGCCTTAAAAGCAACATCTGTGTTTGGTTGTCACAGTGAGTTTTTGACTAACCACAATTAAAGGTTGCACCTAACACTAAACTGTAGTTAGTTTTAGCTATGGTTTGTTTGAAACTACAAGGAAGCTTCAAACTATGATTTATGAAGGTGTTTTCTTTCAACAACACATACTTCAGATTAATCACAGTTTGAATGTAATGCTAAACTGTGGTTAATTCAAACCAGAAACGAAAGCTTCTGAACTCCTTGCAGCCAAACCAGAGGGGAAATGGTTGAGCCTGAGGCTCAGTGTGGCATTACATCTGAACACACCCAATGAATAGATTACAAATGTAATCCCATTCTTTTCAGCTGTGGATTGTATAAGCCATGAAGCACTCTTAAATTGTTAGTATAGCTTTGATTAGTGTTGTGCTCCTGAAAACCAGTCCTAAATTCATTTAGTTCCATGTAAGTGTGTTTAGGATTGTGTTTTATGGCCTTGGTCTAGGGCAGATATAGGGTTGAATGTAGTGGAACTTCCAGGTAAAAACATGCAGACGACGGAGATGGAGTTGCACGTGTAATCTGGTTTCATTTTTATGTTGTGCAGATTAGTTGTTTTTCTACACTTGATTTGCTTTCTTTTATTATTATATATTATTTATTATTAAAAGGCTAAAAGCAACTTATGTTTAAAAAAACAAAAAAACACAAGCAATGCCCAACCAAAGGAAAACACAATGTGGGAAATGTAATCAACTGCATATAATTTATGGCCTGAAAGCAACAACAGTGAATACCAATTGCAACCACTGGACTCCTTTCCATTCCAGACATGGAATGCATAAGCAAGCATCAGCAATTTCCACTCCAGTTTCTGTTTTTGCCAGAATTCTCCAGCATCCCTCCATGGAGCACCTCTTTGTTAATTATTTAGTTTACATCTTTTTTTATTAATTGTTATTCCTGTTTATTGCATTTATATCCCACCTTTTTCTTCTAGGAGCTCAAGATGGTGCACCATGAAAATCTTGTTTTGCTTTCTTATATTACTTTGCTATTTTTCTCTGTGCATGATTCTTCAGCGTCCTAACACACACAAACACACAAACATTTTAACCAAAGAAAACGGGAGTACTGTTGTTCAGTTTTAAACATGCATCTTTCATTAGCTTATGCAGAACAATAAAATTCCTAGAATATGTAGTTGCAGACATTTATCTTGTGTAGGTGACAAAAATGTAGGCACGTGGCAGTTTTAAGTTAAAGACAAACATCCACTTGAAGATTATTCTGTAAGTATGTACATTTTGAAAGCTTTGGCATGTTTTGGAAATCATTGTAGGAAACAGAATAAATCCTGCATTGTCTAAAACTTCATTAGCCTTTTAATAAGCAAAGCAGAGGTTGAAAGAAGAATGTTTTAAGTAGCTGGAAATGTTATGTTGACAATACATTGCATTCCAAAAACACCAGAGAGGTGTTCCAGAATAACTGTTTTGGTTTCTAGCTTCATTTCATTACAAGGACTAATGTGTAAATGTGTGAAACCAAGCCCTGATGTGGGACTTTGTATAGAAAAGCAGTTTTGGGAGGGGAAAATTTGGGGTAGACAAGTAGCCTGGGGTAAACTTTTTCCTGCTGCTTCTGCACTCCAAATAACCTTCTCAGCTGCACCTTTTCTCCCCCTCCCCTCCCCCTCCCCACTACTTCACAATCAGAATGCATACTTACCTGTGTTTTGAACCCTGTAGGTAGGAGGATAAAGGCTGCAATCCTCGATGCCAGTGTTTGGAACAGGGAAATGTTAAGTGGGGGCAAGAACATTCATTGAGATCCAGCGCCGAGGGCCTTCAGGCAGTTCCCTCATTGCAAGAAGTAAGGTTACAGGGAACCAGACAGACGGCCTTCTCGGTAGTGGCGCCCACCCTGTGGTATGCCCTCCCTTCAGATGTGAAGGAAATAAGCAGCTATCTTATCTTTAAAAGACACCTGAAGGCAGCTCTGTTTAGGGAAGTTTTTTATATTTAATGCTGTATTGTTTTTCACACTCGATTGGGAGCCGCCCAGAGTGGCTGGGGAAACTCAGCCAGATGGGTGGGGTATAAATAATAAAAAAATATTATTATTATTATTATTATTATTATTATTATTATTATTATTATTATTATTATCATCATCATCATCCCACTACTTTGCATCAAATCTGCTTTTCTTTCTTTCTTTCTTTCTTTCTTTCTTTCTTTCTTTCTTTCTTTCTAGTGTATTTTGGTACCAAGACTCTTAATATGTGCTTTTGCATGCAACCTTTAGTATCATATACTGATAGTGAACTGGGATACTAAGTTATGACAGCTATTTAGCCAAAATGGGACTATTGATAAACAGGTGTCAATGATTTCAGTGGTAAAGTTAAAATCAAATCAAGTTTCTTAATTCATGCCACTCGATTCTTTGCATGTTTATTCCAAAGCATATACAGTGGTACCTCGCAAGACGAAATTAATTCGTTCCGCGAGTTTTTTCTTCTTGCGAGTTTTTTGTCTTGCGAAGCACAGTTTCCCATAGGAATGCATTGAAAATCAAATCAATGCGTTCCTATGGAAACCGCCTTCAGACCAGGTCCGGGGACAGTCTGTCCCCCGACCTCTTCTGAAGGCTGGGGGGGGGGGACAAGGGCTTTTCTTCCCACCGCCAGCCTTCAGAAGGCTGTTCTGAAGGCTGGCGGTGGGAAGAAAAGCCCTTCTCCCCACCTCCCGCCCCGCAAGCTCCGGGGACAGGAGGGCTTTGCTGCCGACCGCCAGCATTTTAAAAGCCTCCGGGACAGCGGAGACTTCTCCGCTGTCCCGGGGGCTTTTAAAATGCTGGCGGTCAGCAGCGAAGGCTTTGCTGCCGCCCGCCAGCATTTTAAGATCGCCCCGGGACAGCGGAGAAGTCTCCGCTGTCCCGGGAAGGCAGGCGGGGGGGAGCAAAGACTTTTGCCCCCCGCCGGCCTTAAGAAGAGGTCCAGGACCTCTTCTGAAGGCCGGCAGTGGGCAAAAGTCTTTGCTCCCGACCGCCAGCATTTTAAAAGAGGTCCCCGGAGATTTCCCTATGGGCTTTCTTCTTGCGAAGCAAGCCCATAGGGAAATTCGTCTGGCGAAGCACCTCGAAAAACGGAAAACTCTTTCTTCTTGCAAGGTACCACTGTATAACAGATTAATCCATTAAACATTACAGCTTTAGTATTTTTGTGTTTTAAATATCCTATGAGCTGACAATCTTCAGTTAAGTCATCATAACCTCTTCCTAAGACTGTTATATTAATTTATTAAAGATATGTTTATTAATTGAGGAAGTTTCTCCAGTTAGGCAGCATACTTATACACACAATCTCTACTTTCTCTTTCTCTTTCTCTTTCTGTTTCTCTTTAAATGCCATCTCTAAAGAGTCCTCTTCCCCTCTCCCTCACACAGGGGGAATGCCTCTTAAAAGATCCTTGCTTAAATGTGTGTGTGTTATCGGAAAACAAAGTACTATCCTTTGTTTAGAAATAGGATTTTAGCCATATGGAAATGTAATAATTTATTGACTGAAATAACTTACAACTCTATAAAATTTATAAATATTGCAGGCAATTAAGCGGAACTGTTCATTGCTTTACTGCATTGATAGGGAACCTCAGACCTGAGGGCCAAATGTTGCCCTACAGGCGGCTCCGTCTGCCTCTTGGGTCTCTCAGCAGGCTGCGCCTCCACCCCAGCCACATCCCCTCCTTCACAGCCCAATTTTGCACCCTCCTTACTATTTTTGCTTGCCAGCAATGTTTCATTGAATTCTGATAATGCTCCTTGCTTCCATGGATTGAGAATAGAGAGGGATGTGTGAACAAATGAACATTTATTGCTCTCCCACTTTTGCTTTTGGCATGTGGCCCTTGGGCTAGAAAGGTTTTCCCACCTCTATTTTACTGGGGTAAAATACACTTTTCCTACAGAACTGCAGGTGCTCTTCTTGTGCTGCTTATTCCCCTGACTTCTCTTATATGGGCCATAGTTAAGAAGCTGAACTTTTTTTCTTAGATGACATTAGCCACTACCAATTTATTCCCCTGCCCCACAGACATTTAGTGGTTTTATAAAAACCTATCTCCATTGCTGTGAGTTGTATACAAGAAAACCAGTATGCACTTCCTGTTTAAAGTTTTGTTATTGATTATAATTATAGCAAACATATTACTATTCTTCCATGTCTATATTTGGATTTCAGCAGTATTCAAGTGGCAGTATCTTTGATTAAAAGAAGTAATTATGCACCGAAGACAGAAAAGTTCAAATATTGGACTACTACTGCTACTTTCTCAGATTTTCCAAGTTGGAGTTTCTAACATTCCACCTGTGACACTTGCCGCTTTGGCAGCAAACGTTTTTCTCTTTTTACAACCCATGAAACGACTGGACAAAACATGCATCAGTGTCACCGAGTGTCTTTACAGAAGAGATTGGCATCGTTTGTATCTTTCACCATTTCACCATGCGGATGATTGGCATCTATATTTTAATATGGTCTCCCTGCTTTGGAAAGGAATTAAGTTGGAGAGGAGGCTTGGAAGTTTTTGGTTTGGATATATCATTACAATATTTTCTCTGCTAATTGGAGTTGTGTACATGCTTCTGGAACTTGCTCTTGCAGAACTTCTGGATGTTCCTTCATACAAACAGAGTTGTGCTGTTGGCTTTTCAGGTAATATATCCACTGCTTTTTCACAAGATTAATATTTTTTACTGGCAATGCTAGCTTTTCTAAAGAAGGATCATACTTTGCATTTAGGAGTTGGAGTTAAAATCATGTTCTTGAAGGGCATGATGAGCACAAGGTACTTATGAACATACTTATTTTCAGTTACATAACTAATTTTGTTAGCTTCATTCTGTTTTGTGGGCATGCTTATGATGCATTTTCCCCAATCATCCCAACAGATGCAGTTTTAGGATTGCGCCCTAAATTTAAATAATCTTGAAGGACATAACCAGATTCTTGTGTTGATATACTTCCTCGTATTTTTTTTTAAAAAATGGCAACTCAAAATGAAATCATTAAAATGCACATGCAGCTAGATTTTCATATTTATCTGTCGCTACAACCCATACCAAAATACCGGTAAATTATTTTGCAGAAAATACTGACAGAAAATTGGGGAGTCGTGTTTGTCTTTTTCATCTGTTTGAAGTGTGAACAAAGACACTTAATGGAGCACGGAAGCATTTTAAGAACAGCAAAACTTCTATGTTCTTTGTTTTTCATATTACATGAGAATTTCTCTTAATATGTTTTTCTGCTTCATTTTGATTCAGGAGTATTATTTGCTTTGAAAGTTCTTAACAACTACTATCACCCAGGTGGATCAAGCAACGTCATGGGATTTATTATATCCAATAAATATGCTTGTTGGTTGGAACTTGTAGCAATTCACTTACTGAACCCAGGGTAAGTATCCTGTGACTTATCTACAACTTTCGTTTAATAATTATATATGTATATGGATGTCATTACGAATAGAGTAAAGCCTGCATCCCTTCTGGATTGTATGTTTTTATATGAAAACTGGGGAACATGTTCAAATGGCATATACAGAGAAGCTTTCTGGGGAGGAAAATGTATTTATTTCGTTTCAAAGAAATAGGGCTGTTTACAATAAAGTAAAACAGCATATTTTTATGATAAAATATGCATAGGAATCATTTTTTATTGTACCTTTGAGCTTTTAATGACATTTATAATTTGTAAGTGAGTTTTTGAGACATAGATTAGGCATAGATTAGCATAGGAACTACATTTAGCACATCACTGATAATCATGTCTCGTTTATGCCCATTGTAGTTCTGCTAGTTTGCAGTACTTGCTTCCTGATTCAGAGCACCCTACTCTTAACATCAGTTTTAACAGTGTTTCACCCTCCTTCTTGCCACATATTCTATACTTTCTGGTTTATGTGACTTACTCCTTCCAAACATTGAAGTGTTGTTGTTTTTTTTAATCCAAGCAGATTGTTTTGATTTAAGCAGGCTTTCTTTTTCATACTTCTTTTCTATCCTTTCTTACTGCTTAGAACATAGCAATTTTAAAATAATCACAAACCCAAACTGGGTTGTTGGGTCTTTTTTGGAAAAATAAGCAGCCAGGGTGCAGAAATTCATCTTAAACTTAAAAATTGAGCTGAAAAATAGAGTAGGAAAGGTTTCTATCCCTCTCCAATTCAAGGGGTGTGTTTGTTTCCTTTCCCCACAAAGGTTCTTTTTTGTGAACTCTCCCGCCCCCAACTCATTTTTGGCCTCCTTGACTCACTCTTCTCAAATCACACCTGCTCTTCACTCACGTTTCTTTCCCAACTCCCTCTACCCTCCCACTCATTCTTCTGTCTTGCCACTATGTGTGAACTGATGCATCATACCCATCATATACAGTTCATTTTCTGTAGTTACAAGTTCCCTTTTTTCGTCTCACAAATTCACTTACTTAAGTAAGAATTCATTTTCCTCTCCACTTTAGAAGATGGCTACTATTATTAATGTGTTGAATTGCAAGTGCACATAAACTTTTATTATCCCCTTGAGGCTTGCTGTATCAACAAGTGCTCAGAATGGGATGTGCCAACCATCATCCTCTTCTATTCCAGTGTAGGCAAAATCACTGGTCAAATGTTTAATATAAGAGTGGCAATCTCTTTGTTTATAGCATTTTTTATTCTGAGAGCTGCTAAATCCAGCTTAGGGGCAAACGTTTTACTGGGCAAACGTTTTAACATGTTCTTTTCCTGCTTAATCTTTGTCTGCTTTTTGTTATGCCAGTATAATATACAGTAACTGGTAAGTGTGTTCATGTTGGCTGCCTCCAAATCAGAAGATTCATACCCCACTGGAAGAGTTGTCTTGGCTTTTGAACCTGAGAATCTCCAAGAAGTGCTATAAGATCTTGTAGGGGTGGCTTTCATTGCCAGGATTAGGGTATTTGCTTGGATTTTAATTTTATCTGCAAGCTTTACTGATTAGAGTCACCTTAATTTGTTTGGAAATTGTTGTTACCTACCCTGTACAAAGAACAATGTCTGTCATTGTTAGGTAATAGCCTGATAGGATAAGATGCAATAATCCGTGATGGCTGATTCCATGACAACTGCTGATAACAGTCTCATGTATTCAGAATATCAAGCGGTAACAGCAGTTACCACTTGCATAAAGTAAGGAATGCAGTTGGTATCATTTTTCTATAGTGTAGCAATGCTTTTTAGCAAGAGGTGTTTTGGAAACAGTTTCTTCTGTTGTATGTTGAAGGACTAGAATGTTTTAATTAATTTATAGAGATATACAATACTGTGCAGGAAATGGGTATTTTCTTGGTGCCACATAGGGTTCCTTCCTTCCCCTGCTTTCTGTCATGAGTGAAGAAAAGGTTCTGAATGATGCTAACTGGAGAACCACCACTTTTAGTCAAATTCAGGCTGGTAAATCCTTATTCAACACTTCAACTTAATTGCAAAAAACCAGAAATGGGAATGCTAGCTAACAGTAAGGAACAATAGAAGTTTTCTGTACAGAACAGCTTTAAATCAGTTGGTTTTTGTTTAATCTAGGCTCATTTGCATTCAAATGCTGTCTCAACTCTATTATCCTTTACTACACAGCCTACTTTGTATAGTTTTAATTTAGCAATAAAGAACATAAATTGTGCAGTTGGCTGTATCTACCATGGGTTTATTTCCATGATAGGCTATGCTTTCTCCCGCTCTTGGCTTGAAGTTTTGTGGATTTTCTCACTAGGAGTCAGTTCATCCATTCTTTTATCACTCTGTTTTTAAGCACACTGTATTTAATCTGGCCTCTCAGTAGAAAGGAGGTCAACTAATGATGTAGTCTCAGATATAAGTCTCCATCAAGACAAAACTCTTTGAACTTTTCCAGATCAAACTTTCACAAAACAAAAGAGATGTGACTTGAAAATGTTCACACCCATCTTCTACCCCTCATCAAGCAGATAAAAAAAATGTGAAGAAGCAGAGCCACATAGGTCCAAGCTGCTACAGTTTCTGCTTTCAGCCCACTAAAAGGCGACTGGAGTGTTTTGGAAGGATGCTTATGGTGTATTTTGGCCATTTGTGAATGGATGTGGAAGAGAGAGATGGTTAAAATTCTAGCAAGTTCTTGGTGTATGCCTAGTACTCTAGCTACAGTTGGATACTAAAAGGGGATTTTCAAGTGACTTGGAGGCTTGTAATGATGAACTCAGTAATTCATCTCCTCAGCTTTTTATGAGCCAAGCTTTCTCCAGTGCCATCACTCCTTGCCACTGCTTCTCTCACCCCCCCACCTGCAAGCTTACCTGTAGGGAGGTTTTTCTATGAGGCTACCCTTCCTTCCTCATGGCCATCTGGAATGAAAAAAGTGCCCTGGGCACTAAGGACCCTAGTATCTCTAATTTCCTAGGGAACCTGAGTAATTAGTTTGAATATTAAATGTCTTGGAAACTACATGATCCTTGCCCCTGGAATGCTATCATTTCTCTATCTAATTATCTATCATCTATCTATCATCTAAAGTAACTTGTTATTTGAAGTTAGCTTAAAAGAACAATTAGCTTGCAAACACCCAATATTTTTTCAGTGATATTTTTTCATGCTAATGTTGTTTAATTTTTAATCTTTTCCAACTAAATTAATTTTTTGACTAGTTAGTATCTGTCTGTGCAAAAAAAGTCTCAGACCAGATTTGTGCCAAGTTCCAGTTTTTTCTGTGTTGTGAAAATCCTTAACCATTTTGATGCACCTGTCAGTAAGTGAGCAATAGTTCTTAATGGATAGGTAAACCCTAACTTTTTCTGTATTGGAATTTGCAGAATTAATAAAGTCTCTGAATATGGCTGTACAAGTTAGTACATCAGAGGAGCCCTATTGGATCATAAATAATCCATAAAGACCACAGTGTTCTTTTCGCTCATTATTTCCCCAAAAAATTGGACAGTGAAATACATGTTGTTCCTTTGGTTATATTAAAGTCTTCACAATTTAAAATGCACCAAGTGGAGCATAGGCTGCAAACTGACTAATTGGTCTGATTTGGGATAATGAGGGTACAGAATGTATCTAATCATGAGCAATACAACCTCTCACAAAGGATTGCTTTCTTTTTAGGACCTCTTTTGCAGGGCATCTGGCAGGTATTCTTGTTGGGCTAATGTACACCATGGGACCTCTGAAGATGCTCATGAAAGCATGCTCAGGTATGGAACGATGACCCTGAGTCTTACCAATAATTCACATTGCAGTGAATTGAATTGAACATGAATACTTAGCTTTTACTTCATAAGTTTCAAGCCATCCTTATGTGGTGTTTCTGTCCATTAAGTGTGGCTTTGCATCTGCAGTTACGTTCACATGGAATAGTTTGACAAATCCTTAACACATTATAATTTATCCTATAGGAGATTAGGAACATCAGTTCTCATTTAAAGTGGAGCATTTGAACTGTTCTTGTGTGGGTTATTCATGTGGACACACAATAGCAGAGCCTTGACAAGGTGCCCGTATCTATCATAGAGAGGGGAATGATTGTTGTGTGTTTTAGAAACCAGCATGAATTCACTTTAAGGGATCCTCTTTGCAAGGAATGTCCTCCTGTACATAATGTGTATGTGAACAGTATAGCAGGGAGGAATATACCCTGAACACAAATGGCATGTGAATCAGCTCTGCTTTCATAAGCAAACTTGAACTAACAAGTGCCATCCTTCATGAACAGCATACTTTTACATGTTTCAATTTAAAGGCACATTTGCAAGACAGGGGTCCTATGTATTTTGTTGTATTTTAGTGGTGGCTGCCACTAAAACAGAGTACAATGTTCTAAATAAAATAGATATGCTAGCTTTGCAAACAGCAGTTGAGGGACATTTTCCCTACAGTTTCAGTATCCTCCTTTCCCACCTCATCTTAGGTATTGCTGTTCAGCTTGTTAGAAGAAAATTGTCAAAACTCAATAGACATGTTAACAGGATGGAATTGTAACAGTTATACTTCTAGATAGATGAATCTGTCAAATTCAAAGTTGTAAAAGGGCAATATGATAAATTCTTATGAATATTAAATACATTCTTGCTAGGTGGCTTTCGCTCTCAAACTGACTTTTCAGAACAAAGAAACAGATACAATTCAGGTAAGTAACTTAGGTTGTACTCACTTATCTGAAAGTGCTCAGGAAATATCATAGCAGATTGGAGCACTCTTCTGTTTCTGTAGTGCTTCAGTCTGCTTTGTGGTGCCTCTGCCTTTTTCTCAGTGTCAGGAATGTAAATGTTTGAATACCATTGCCCTCTGAGTCAAGGGAAGTATGGTGTTTGATCTATACTGGGTTTAGCCACAAGGTAAGGATTGCTCACCAATGTAGCTGACATGCATTCATTCTCCTTTCATTAACCAGATTTATAAAGTGTGTAGCTGTGGTGGTTTTGGAGTTGAGGCGCTGATATTGTTGTGAGTGTGTGTGCCCACACATGCTCTGATTAGGGATGGGCTTAGGTTTTCAACATCGCGATGTGTCGTCAGCAAAACATCGCAGTTTGGCGATAAACCGCAATGTTGAAACAAGCTGCATTATCCCCAGCTGGCGAGGCACTGGGAGAAACTGCCTTAGCTCTCATGGTGGGACCTGAGGCGCTTTCAGCTCAGCGTCTGGTGGGCTGGGGACAATGCAGCTGGCCCCAGCCTGCTGCTCAGCTGTAGGCAGGAAAGCCTCCTGCCCCCAACTGAGCGAGCCCTGATGTTCTGGTGAGCAGAAGCGAGATGGGGGCTGCTCAGCTGGGGAACATGAAGCCCCTGCTTCCCAGCTGAGAGATCCATCGACCCCACTCCTGCTTGCAGGAGCGGGATCAGGGCTGCAGACTCCGTCATGCTTTTCCATTGAGGGGTGTGCGGCTGTGTTCCCCTCAACAAAGGAGTTTAAAGGAGCACCGCCTGGCAAGGCGGAGACAGGTAGCTGCATCAAAGGCAGTGCAGGGACTCAGATGCAGCCGCTGGGCTGTCTCCACCTTCCCCCAACGCATCCCATGTTCCGCCTGACTGCCTTCAGATGGTGCAGGGGGTCTGATTCGGGGGGGGGGGCTCTTTTAAACTTTTCCCTTGAGGGGAGCGCAGCTGCGCACCCTCAATGGAAAAGTGAGATGGAGCCTGCACCTCGCCAGCTGAGCAGCCCCGATCCCAATCCTACTTGAGTGCAAGCAGGAGTGGGGTTCGGACTCCCTCAGCTGGGAAGCAGGAGCATTTCAACAGAGGCTTCTGCAAGCGGTAGTGGGTTAGAGGCTCCGTAAAACTGCTTGGCTGAGGCGAGGGCAAAGGTGCACTCCTCAGCCAATCAGTTTAAAGAAGTAGAGGGAGGAACAAGCTGTATCACCACTTCACTCATTCAGATTGTTTCACCCTCTGCCGGTATGAGGGAAAGATCACTGGCAGTTTCATTCAGTGGTATATCGCTAGTGAAACTACCGCTGCTTGAGTCCCTCTGCTTCTAGCACCAGCAGCTTGTTTCTCCCTCAGTATGCTGGGTGCTAGAGGAAGAGGGACTCAGGAGCGGTGGCAGTTTCACTAGCGATATACCACTGAGGGAGGTTATCATTGCAGTCTGCTCCTCATACCAGTCCTGGGTGATATATCAATATATCGCCCAGGACTATCCGATGGGGGGCGGCATATGCCCACTCTTCCACTTCTGGCATGCAATCCCTAGAGGGGTTGCACTAGGACAACACAACCTCATACTGGAAAATGTTAATCACCTGATCTGATATAATAACTTCTTGCATTTGATTTAAGAAAAGAAACAAGTACCGTATTTTCCATGTATAACACGTCCCCGTGTATAAGACGACCCCTACTTTTTGGGACCCCAAATTAAGGAAATGGGGGGAGATTGCCGACAATCGCTCACCCGCCTGACTGCCGCTGCCAATTGCACACCTCGCTGAAGCCATGAATCGTCTGCCTGCTCGCCGCCAAACACCTGCCCAATTGCCACAGCAGCCAATCGCCAGCAGGCCTTGCTGCAGCCACCAATCACCTACCCAATCGCCGCTGACAGTCTCCTGCTCGCGGTTGCCGCCAATCGCCCATCCCCCCTCTGCGCACTATCCATGTATAAGACGACCCCCAATTTTAAACATTTTTAAATAATAAAAAAAATACACGGAAAAATACGGTATTTGAGAGGTCTATCTGGCCGGGGTGTCCTGTATTACCAGATGTGTTAGGGCTGGTGAGCTTTCTCTCAGTGATAGGTGGAAAGGAGAGCATTTTGGTTTATGCTGGTCTTTTAATTGCTGCTCTGTTTATCAGAAGATGATTATCCTTGTTCATGGATAAAAAGAGCAAATCAAGTACCATTATTCATGTACACCCTGATCATGCTGAGCACACACAGCAGCCTAATAAAAGAAACTGGAATTGTGTTGATCAACTATTTTATGGGGAAGTGAGATCATCCAATGGGTGAATTCAGCTCTTGGCTCACCCTTGCAAGCTATCACTGGAGTACTAGACATTTTTACTAGACCACACAGAGTGGAGACTCAGTTGCTGGATTGGGCTTAGGAATCAAACATACAGAATCCACTTACATGTCTGATTATCAGTGCAAATAGGGACATGTGCAAAAAAGTTGGGTTTGCATCCTTTTAGGGCCTAGCTGAATTGCAACAGGCTTTAATAGAATCTTTTTCTTTTTTGTGATTACTACAGTAAGCACAGCATTTTTCCTTGCACTATTACGTACCTCTTAGTTCTTTGTAGGGAAATGGTTGCTTATGCATAAGCGCATGGGCGAAAGTTTATTGCAGGGTTCAAGCAAGAAGTGTTGCTTGGAGCATGAACAGCGCGTGAACAGCTCATGCGATCTCAATGATTGGTCCACGTAGCATAGCCTGATGATGGCATGATACCCATGTATGGTACTGTCTTTATCTGCCGGCTGATACAATGTTGTATGTTTTTACTGTTCATAATAAATGTTGGGCTGCAGCAGCTCCTGAGGCTGTTAGGCTCCTTCAATCCATCTTGGCGTGAGACTGATTATTACTGATGACGAGCAGGTTCTCGTCAGTTCTTAAAAAGCAAGTTACAGATATAATGGTCAGTATCCAGTGAGGTTCTACCACTAGCACAAATACTTCCACTTGAGGAATGGAACTTGCCCTTCCTCTCTTTCTCCCCACACCCCCATACCCTCTACAAATCTGCTCCGTAGGGTTGAGGGAAAACGTAGAACAAATTCAATACTGTAATTTGATATAGTAGTCACTCCTGGTATCACACTTTCTTTCTCTGTGTGTGATCTGTGTAGAGAATTTTAGATACCCAGGTTACCCATCACACTCATCGAGAGATTACAGCATGTATACTGGCGGACTGAATGAAGAAGAACAGGTTGAAAGGGCCCTCAGAAATAGTCTGAATGATAGAGGTAAGAAATCTCACTTTCTACTGAGAACCTATGCAGGGTGTATTACGTGTTAAGGAATCATTGTTCATGTTTATGTAGGTCTGCTGTCTTAAAAATAAAATGAAGCAGAGTCTCATAAATTTGTATTTTCTTTTTTTCCTGTTGTTCTCGAAGTTTAACTTTGTTCATGGTTTTGATCAGGATGGTCCTGGTCTGTCTCCTTCCAAGATTCAAAAACGTACTCTTCTCTCATTACAATGAAAAACATCAACAATATCACAACGTGCATGAAATCTCTATTCAGGGCTAACTGAGCTGTTGAGTGCAGTGCTGGTCAGTATTTATGATTGGGGAGCAGACCTGAGTGAAGGCTGTAGTCTCCAGGTCTGCTTTCCAAGCCACAGTGAATTGGTTAGTTCAAATAGTGGGCCTGGCGGGGACCCGTGAAGCACTGCAATGGCCGGGGGAAGTTGCAATGCCTGAAACAAAGATGGTGAGGTGCAGTGCGGCGTTCTGGAGGTGCTGCGTTAGGTCTCAATTGGCACTTGCCACAAAGACAGGCAAGCGGCCATTTCCTGCTGACATTTCCATTCAACCCAGTGGTAGAATAACAGGCACTTAATCCCACATCGTAACACCTTGCCTGGTACTCCAGGCTTCTACTTGGTGCCATCCCTGGTTAATAAGGAACTTTCATAGAATTGCAGAGTTAGTAGGGACCATAAGGGACATCTAGTCCAACCCCCCCCCCCGCAATGTGGGCCTCAAACCCACTACCCCGAGGCTAAGAGTCTCATATATAACACAAATCTCTTGGTGAGTGCTCTTTCCTATTTTCAACCACAATTCTTGAAATATTTTTTCAGTAGCAGGTGCAGTGTTGGCTTGCAGACTAGTCTTAAAACACTTAGGTGGTTTGGGCACTCCTATCTTAAAGACGCAATGGAACAACATGTCTGAAAGCATATGGGGCCTTCATTTTAAATTTGCTATTAGGACCTAGAAGGCAGGGAGCCTGGAAATGCCGCTGCTGTTTTGTAAATGATTTTATTTGAAGAGTAAACAGCAGAATAAATTGGTCAGAAACTAATGACGAATTACTAAAATAATTTCTGAGTTTGAGGTTTTGTGTGTGGAGTTTTTAAAAACCAGTCTCCCTCGCTTTAGGGTTTGGGGATGATTGAGACTTTTTTTACTGAATAAGGCTGGATGTTTTTGCATAGCCTGTATTTAATATTTATATCATATTTGTTTAGTTAGCCACTGACTTTTTCTATTATTGTATGTTGTGTGTTGAGTCTGTTTAAAGTCTGACCATTTTCTATTTTAATAATTCTAATTAAAGCTTTTAAAAAATTCAATTGGGTTAGACTCTGGGTGTGTTTTGCTTCACACTTAACATCTGTTTGTCATGTGCTAGGGGTGGTATTGGCTGGTGAGGCTGAAGGGTTTCTGCTTCTCCATAGTGTGTGGGAGAGCATATTTGCATAATCATGTCTACAGAGCAGACAGCTCTATGACACCATGGTGTGGTGTGCTGTTACTCTTGCTGTTTATGTGCAGCTCACAGTGATTGGAATAATGTGAGTTCAGCTGTGGGGTAAATTGTCCCTTCAGGCAGGGGGATGGAATCTTGTTTTTTCCTACCCTGGTGATTGTATCATATCACTGGAGTGTGGCTAACTTCGGACTGTCTGAAACTATAACTTGCATCATCTTCTAAAGACATGTCTGGAATTTAAAATTTATAACCTTGGTAAAAGCAAGAACAATTACCGGAATAGCAGTTGTAGCTTTTGGGGATTAGCCTTCCTCCTACCACTCATTCCATGTTGAATGGATTTTCCACAAAACAGTTTAAAGTGACCCTTTCTCTCTCTTTTTTCTCTTTTTAAATTAACCCACCTTTCTTTCAAGTTTGGTCTTCAAGGCACCCTACAAATCATTTTTTTAAACCCGCTTCAAATATACAGAAGAGCAGCTGAAATAATAATCCTATCTGTATTATTTGCCATCAGAGAATCAGGAGGATAAGACAGTGTTTGTTTGGCATAGAAAATATTATAATGTTGGTGCTAGGCAAATATGCCTGTGGTGGAAGTTCCACAGTCTGGGTACCACTGGACAAAAGACCCTATCTCTGGCTATTTGATGACTGTCCATCTTAAATGGCTACTTGTCTTCATATTCACACTTATAGATAGATCTTCCAGTTCTGCTTTGTGTAACTCAAAACTTTGTAATTTCAGTAGTTGATTGTAATATCTCAGCTTTCTCCCTATTAGAATGCAAGTATTTAAAACTTTCATACATCCTCCAGTTCTTGGCCCAGGATGCAGGAAGTGCCAAGTGTTCAATAATGGTTTTAAATAGCTCTGCATGCTCATTAGTTTGTGTTCCCAGGAAATACAGTGGTTTATGATTGGCTTCTGTTTACAAAGCCACAGCTGTGTTAGTTTACTTCCCACATGAAAATTACTACAAAAAAGTCAGTACATTCCGTTACTAATAATACACATTGAAGTTGCTAACGAGATAAAAGATGTCAGTGATGGTGTGTCTCTGATACAGTCAATACAAACAAATAATTGGAAACAGATGAACATCACAGAAATGTGGGCACACAAATCTTAAAATATATTGTGCACGGATAAAAAAAAATCATATTCATATTCCTTTGGTTTCCTCTATCAGGGCTTTGAAATGGATGTTTGTGCCACACAGGAACTTAAAAAAAATACATGTCTCTATACAAGGTATGGCATAGAAACAGGGAGGGTACCAACAACATGGTCATATAATACTTGATCTTGTTTTGACACTGCTGGACTTTGTTTTTGTTAAGATATCTTGCCCACAACCATAGTTAGCTCACTGACACACTGTTATTAAGATATGCTTAAATTCTAAAACAAATAAACCTGTTAATTATGGGTTTGGCTCATCTTGTAAAATCAATGAAGTACAGCAAAACACTTAACTGTTTTGACCATGTAATATAAAATGTCTAAGTAAGCAGAATGTTAATGGAAAGAGGTCTATCTTGGTTGGGATTCTTTATCCAGTATAGAAACACTAGCCAAGAGAGACTTACCTAGAAGTAGCCCTGCTCTGTTGGATCATTCAGTGATGTAAATAAAATCATGCACAGAAGAGTTTTTCTCTGCTTAGAAGCCTGTTTCTTCGGAAGGGAAGTAATGTCTTTGGGATAATGCAAGTTTGTGTCTGAAGATTGGGGCAGGAAGATATTTAGTGCCATTGGAGGAGAGGCAGTTTTAGCACTCCTAGATATTGTAATACGTTTGATTTGTTTTTGCTTTCCTACTGAAATTAAGTAATTTAGTCTCAAGTCAAGCCACTTTTTCAGCTTTTCATAGGGTTCAGATCTGGGGAAATCAAAATTAGCCACCAGTAGTATGACCACTACTGCTGAAATACAGTGGTACCTCGGGTTACCAGATGCTTCAGGTTATGTGTCTTCGGGTTGCGCACCGCGCCGAACCCGGAAGTACAGGAACAGGTTACTTCTGGGTTTCTGCGCATGTGCAGAAGTGCTAAATTGCGCTTTGTGCATGCACAGAAGTGCCAAATTGTGACCTGTGCGTGCACAGACGCGGCGCTGTGGGTTGTGAACGTGCCTCCCATACGGATCATGTTCACAACCCGAGTTTCCACTGTAGTGGTGAGTATAGGTGTTGAAAGCACCTATTGGATTATGTCTGTGGTGACTTATACTTATTCACAAACAAACATCCAGTGCGTAGAAGAAGTTGTGCTTCTACAATACAAAGCCAACCAACAAGTTGCTGGTGTGCAGACCTTGTCATCCAGAGCATTGATTTGTATGGTATTTAGGGAAGAAATACGGGGAAGAAGTTATAACTATAATGAGAGAAACAAAGTTAAAGGAATTTCCCTCACATTCCTGCTGGCTGCATTGGTATGTGTGGTTGTTTACCATAATGTGCATGAGCTATGTGTTGGTGTACACAGCTTGAGTGCTCCAGTTTTACTACTTAATTTGTCTAACTAGGAGCAACAAACCATGAGCCTTGACTTGGTGTGAAATTGTGCACTTTAGGATATAAACCAACTACACACCTTGGACTAATGTTACCTGTGAATACAGTCAACGTTTGCACAGTCAAGCTATTGATGCTGGATCAGGGATAGTGTCATAGTAGTTGGAAGGAGAAAATTATTGTTTGCTCCACAGAAATAACTGCATGGTTGGTTAGTGGGGGGTTGAAATGACATGAGTAGTTCTGTAGTGTGACTTCAGGGAGTCCACCTGTGAAAGTCACCCATGTGCATATACATATATAGTTGTGTTTGATGATCACAACTTAGATCTCTTATTGAGCCACTCTAATTGCACTGGAGACCTGGAGGTGCGTCACTTAGAAATTGCAGTGTTTTCTGAGGACTTTGGATCCACTTAATCTCTGAAGGTCTTTTTAGTGTTCCTTCCACCCACACAGAGTGCACTCTGCCACTTTTATGCTCCCCACCCCATGCTTTCAGAGGGAAAGCTGACCTTTGGACAGTGTCCAAATAGGCCCTGGGAACCAGTGGATACTATGAAAAAAATTGTTCTGTGGTTGTTGCCTTATTGCAGCAGGCTGTTCATGTACACACCATGCCATTGGAAACCTCTCTTGAAGTTTGTAGAAGAAGCATCTCTGAATTGTATGTTCATGTGGAAGGTGGTTAAGTAGCCAGGTGACATCTCTGACACGTTTTGCTCTTGTTCCCTGTTCCTGATGAAGGGGTTTGAATAGGACTTAAAAGCATATCTTTCTTTCTTTCTTTCTTTCTTTCTTTCTTTCTTTCTTTCTTTCTTTCTTTCCTAATGAAATAGGATAGCTACAGGGGACCGTATCACTTATACCAATTCTTTTATTTGCCATCCTTTGGAACAAAAATGGCAGTGATGCTGAAGACTAAGCAAAAAGGTGCAAGGGAGCAATAATCATTGCCAAGATCTTCCCATTTATTTACTCAGCCCATTTCTGCTTTGTACGCATTTTAAATGCCCGTTGTTGTTTTTTGTGGAGAAGCATTTCCCTCCCACCCGCAACTTGAATGTAATATTAGTGTGTCTTTTATAGAGTGCTGTCGTATACGTAGCTGTTTTTTGTTTGGAAAGACAAGCCCAGCTGTACTGCCAATAGGAAAAAAAAACTGCTGGGTAATGCATTATGTATTCTTTATACAGTACCCAGAAGCTCTTTGTGAACTTTGGACACACAAGAAAGAATGCCCTGGCATTACAACATAATTAGCAAGACCAAACAGTGTTGTTAGGGAATAAACAGTCTCTCATCTGAGATGAATTAAAGCCAAAACCGAGGTTGTCGTTTGGTGCCAGTTGTTCAAATGTTACTAAAACTGTTCATTTGTCCCCTTGATAAATTGTGTGTGGGGGGGGGGAATTTCCAACCAGTTATGAAATTATTTGATTATGAAATTCATTGTGAAATCTACATGTTACAGACATGTGTTTAGAAAGAACTCTTGTCCTAATAACTTTACCCATTGCAGTGAGAGATTCTGAGCAAGTTGTAAAACTCTTCATAGTTTGTATGCACATAGTAATTAATCCTCAAAATGACCTTCAAGGTTATTTTCTTTTAGACTTTGTGAAATGTGTTTGGTTTGATATTTCCCTAATAAACACTTTTTTATTTTATTTTAAGAAATAAATTGTTGGCAACCAGGAAGAAAACATCCTAGACAGAAAGCAGTCTATTTACAGGTCACATTTTTTCCACATTTTTATATGTTGGGTTTTTTGTTTGTTATCAAACAAGATTTTTGTGAAAAGAAACCTTTGTTTGCTTCTAGTGCTTGTTCCTTGCCTGAAGTTATAAACCAACATTCTTGGTATTGTAGGGTTGCTATATGTCCTCTTTTTCATGGGTATGTAAAATGAGAGTTGTCATAGCGATCCATAATTGCCCTTCAAGATATGGCAACCCTAAATGTTTCACTGAAGCCAAATGATACGTCATAATCTTATTTGGGGATACATAAATGATACATAAAAATAAACATTTGGATTATATGTTCAAGCAGAGATTTTAACATTACAAGAAAGGCCGTAAACATCTTGTGTTATCTATCAGGATTTTCTTGGGTTTGTTACCTTCAGTTTCTTATGCAGGTTCCTCATGGATATTGTTGGTGTCCCAACTCCCATCAGCCCAGTCGGCATGACCAATGGTCCAGGATGATGGACATTGTCATCCATCTGGAGGGCCACATGTTTCCTATTCACACCTACTCTAAATAGTTCCTGATGTCCCCAAGAAATGCTAGAAAGTGATACTTCCTGGGTCAATGACTTGTGCTATTCCTATTGCTGCTGCCTGTAGGAAGGATGAAATTGACCATATAGGTCACCAAAGTTATACAGTGGTACCTCGGGTTAAGTACTTAATTCGTTCCAGAGGTCTGTACTTAACCTGAAACTGTTCTTAACCTGAAGCACCACTTTAGCTAATGGGGCCTCCTGCTGCTGCCGCGCCGCCAGAGCCCGATTTCTGTTCTTATCCTGAAGCAAAGTTCTTAATGTGAAGCACTATTTCTGGGTTAGTGGAGTCTGTAACCTGAAGCGTATGTAACCTGAAGCGTAAGTAACCTGAGGTACCACTGTAATAAGAAAGCCTAGAGTTGTTGTACAGGGCAGCATTAGTGTAATCGACTGATTTGAGATTCTTTGCCAGCATGACAACATATATCCATCCTGATGAGATCAGATCATGATGATCATGCTGAATAATTTTTTGTACTACTCTGGAACTGATTGGTCCTGTTCTTAGGACCATCCAAGGAATCCCTTTGTCAGGGTCAGAGTATTGCCTTCTATAACCTGAGAACATTGTTCTTTTGCATCTTATGGCCCGACGCTCATTAGATCCTAGAATTAGCTTGACCAAATTGGATGTGGAGGTGCATACAGGCTTCCTTTTCCCTATAATAGCAGAGCCTCACTGTCAAATTGTAGATGGTGGTAGAACTGGGCTTTGCTATGCTCTAGGACAGGTAGCGGATCTGTGGCCCTCCTGATGTTGCTGAATTATAGCACTAATCAGCCTGGCTAGCCTACCCAATGGTCAGGGATAATGTGAGTCACAATTCAGCAACATCTGGATGACCACCAGTTAACTATCCTGCTCTATGAGGATTCCTCCATCCAGCCCATGATAATTTGAACTGAATCCATCACATTTATGGAGTGTCTAGCTGTGACTAAGAATGAGTCAGCTGAAGTTGCATCTAGTCAAGACCAAGTAAAGATAGTTGGCAAAATTTGTAGTTGAGGCACTCATAGTTAATTGGGTTTTGGTCTATCATGTGTTCTTTGTTTTTATAACCTTTGACAGCCTCTTTTGCTGGACAAATCTCTGCAAGAGCATTTATAGAGCACGTTGGATTGAGTGCTTTGGTTCAGTAAAATACATTTTCTTACTCATTTTGTATTTCTCAAGTATTCAAGTCCCCCGTTTTATTATCATTGTTGCATGCCAACTACCCTCTGTTCTCGTAATGCTAATAGTTTTATTGTGGAATTTTGATGACTCACACCTCATGTTACTATTTCTTAGATAACATTGTAGTCTGAACAAAAGTTTATTAACTCTTCTACAAGTAGCACACAGGGGTTTTGTGATATACTGTGCAAGTCAGTGGCATACAATAACTGCATCTTTTAAAACTTCTAGACTGAAGTGTTCTTCATGCTCTATCCCAACTCATGATTGGGAAGGGTGTTAGTTGCTTTGCAAATTTAACAAGCCTTTTTTAGAGTATGACCATCTCACAATGCCCTTGAGAGTTCCAAGGTGATCTCTTTATGCTATTGAGTATAGGGTGTTCAAAATGATGTTTCAAAAACAAGTGCCAACAGTGGTAAATATTTTTTCGTAGTACTTCTGTGCAATTCCCAGCTCTGACAAAATCTGTTAGCTAGCTGTTCTACATCAGGGTTAGGATGTCGGGTATGCTGCTAATCTTTCCAGAAAAAAAAGCACTCCTGTGCTGAATAGACCACATAATAGCAAGTTTCAGTTCTGAATTCAACAGTGGATTAGTAGAAAAAATGTATATCTATATATCCCAGTGGGCTTTCACTTTATTCTGTTTTAGATGAAACCCGATGTGACACAGAAAGTGCTAGTTGCTAGCAAATAATCCCTGGGTTTCAAACCAGCCAGACAATAAACAACTCTATAATATTCAGTGCTGCAGCTTCTGTAGAGCCCATCTGTTTCAAAATAAGCCTAATTCTGCTTACTATGCGGAATGCTTTGTTGACTGGAGTTTGTCCTACTTTCCTCTAATGTGTTGCCTGTGAGCCTCTGGTGCCATCTCCTGGAACTCCTGAAGCATGATCAGCATCTAAATTAATATTGTTCACTAGAGCAGTCACTATTTTAATCCTTGATGTTTGGATGCAGTAGAAACCTCCCACACATACTAAAGTGTATGCTAAATTCGATTCCTTGTTTTTGTTTTTATTTTAGGCACAGATGCTTTTTACTCTGAAAAACCAGAGCATATCTGACACATTTGCTGTCACATTTACAGTGGTCCGTAAGAAGTTTCCAGTCCTGAATAAATGTCAATAATTTTTCTCTAATTAAACATGTTAACTTTGCCATCTCAGCCAAGTCCATGAGTTTTATCAGCCATTCCTCTATAGCAGGCATAGTGGTCCCTTTTCTTCAAGGTGATTAACTATTGTGTTTAATCTATCCTCCTTTCTGCCCATTGTACTACACAAGTCTTGCTCACCTAAAGCAATTGTGAGATCTGAACTACAATTATTTGCTTATGAACATTTCTCATTTCTGATTATTTCAGTCTTTCCTTCGTTCTCCTGGGTTTCTTGCTTCAAACATCCATATAAGGAAATTTCCCACCTTTAGCTGTCCCTTGCTATCCTCATGCTAGTAACTAAGGTTATGGTCCAAGCAAAGTGGGCTTGGAAGGGCCCTATGTTTTGCATATTGAACTGCGTATTGGCTCTGTAGGCTGCAATGTCATTTTTTAAAAACACTCTTCCATTTTGTGTAAATAAATATTCTAATTGTAGTAAATTGTATGGTTCTTGCTTATTTCCTCTAAATGAACAAGATAATATTGACATTATTATAATTTTTATTTTATTTTTTTTAATTTATACCCACCTTCTTCCCAGGCGGGGCCTCAAGACGGTTTACAGATAAAAATAAGAGCAGCTAAAAACATAGGCAAAAACATAGGAAGTGAGCTATGTGAATGCTTGATTTGTTGTTTTGCTTTGCTCATCTCCTTTCACATAATTCTCAAGACGATTTATAACCATACAATATAAACAACAAAAATTGGTTTTAAAATAATACAACTAAACACCCAAGGCAGAGACATTTAAACCAAACAGCCTGGCTCTTCAGCTGATCATGCAGGGTTGGCAGAAACCTCAGAGAGCCACAGCTTCATGCACAGTTCTGTCTCCTGTATGCCTAATAACTCTTCTGCTGGATCAGGCGAAAGGTCCATCCCATTTCTAATAGTAGCCTGCCAGAGGCTCAAGCATAGCAACAATGGCCCTCCCTGCTCTTCGTCCCCAGAATCTGCTATTCAGAGAGACATTGCTTGTGAACATGGAAGTTTCAGTTAGCTGTCAGGTCCATCAGTTACTATTAGCTACACCTTTCACAAATTTGTCTAGTCCTTTTTCAAGCTGCCTATAAACTGTTGGTAGTCAGCACAACTTGTAGTAGCTGATGCAAAGGTACAAATCTTAGGTCCACCATCACTCTGGACCTAAAATGACCTCACTGCCCAATTGTTTTTCAAAATCAAAAGACCATGACTCTCTGAGCCATCCTTCTTCACTTATTTGGATGGTCACCCTAGTTGACAAAATCATAGATGTGTAGTTGGGAAGAGAAGCTCACCTCTTCCCTGCTTTAGGAAGTCCCAGTATCCTGTTGTTCTCATGAAGTTGAGTTGCAGCTTAGCTCGTCCATAAACTGCTAGCAATTGCTGCTTGTTCTTTTCCCCCAAAATGATAATTGAACACAGACAGTTTTTTTAAAAATATTCAGGCAACACTGCATGGCCACAAACTATTTGTTCCACTGGAAATTCCCTTCAGCAATAGAAGAAATTACTTTTGAGAGCGAGAGCTTAAACTGAACTTCTTTTCTCTTCTTGGGGTTGGAAAATTTGATGGCTATATGTCTTCTACTGGAGACAAAAAGAGAGCACTGACTGAAAACTAGTGTGGGATATGAGGTGTGTATGTGTATGAGGTGGTGGTCACCCCTTTTTATTACAGCAGTTGATGCATTTCATCACAGAGGAGCCAATGCAAGAAATTTCAAGGGGACGGGTCATGTTGATGAGAAAGCGTAAATTGTTCCATTGACAAGTCTTTCTTTTGACTCAGAATTATTACACATACTATAAAGCCTAGTATATTAGCAGCAGCAACTTGCAGATTTGGGTCTGACCTAACATTATAAAACTATATGTTAAAAATCCTCAGAAATATGCCTGTTGTAGATTTCGGAAGATGACAGTGATTGGTATTTGCTTTTCTTAACAGGCCCAAGACATTACAGCAATGAGAGGAGACCCTACGGCTTCTGGCTTCCACCGGAAGAGCCATCAGTTGAGGAACTTAGAAGGCAAAGACTTAATCGATTTGAGAGGTGGTAAAATTCTCAGGTTTTTAAAATATATATAAAGGGCTCTTCCCAGTCGCCAGATCACTGTCCGATCTTTATCAGTTTAGCAGTTTCTCAGAAAATAATGTTTCCTGCAAATTATCGTACCAAGGTGTGTGGAAAATGTGCACTTGCTTTGCCTCTGGACTTCCAAAGTTAAAAGTGAAGTTGAAAAAGTTTCTTTAAACCCTTACATCCTGCAAGGAACTTCCTTTTGGGGTTACATTCAAAGACACTGCAGACAAAACCAAAGGGGATTTCTCACGCCACAAAACTCACTTCTTAAATTATATTGTATTTGGGTTTATTTTCTTTAACTCTGATAATCATTTGCTTGTGTTTTGAATATATACTGTGTGGATGCAAATGTATAATGAAAATGTTTATTTTCTATTTGGAATCCTTAAAAAAAAATCTGAGTACAATTGACTTGGAATATCTGTGCAAGCACAACTGAAATGAAAGGAAAGAGAGATGTGCAGGAACTATACATGGGCAGTACCCATTCACTTGAGTGAGATGGGCTTGTGGCACGCTTTTCATTGTTGGATAATGCTGAGTCTTGCTTTACATTGAGCTCACTATGGAAGCTTCTGCCAGCTGCTTCTCTGCACAGAATTTACGTCTCAAATGCTCTGGAACAGAATTTGATGTGCCTCAGAAAAGTTCAAGATACAGTTTAGGGCTTCTAGATAACAGCTTTTATTTGGCTAGGATATGCCCTCTTTAGATCTGCTGATTGGTTAAACCCATCCATATTGTTTTCAGTATAATTTAAGAACTAAACATTATGGTGTGTAAAAAGAAGCTCCTGGCAGCCGTTCTGCAGTGCCTTTGGGCACAATTGTGTGCTAGTGATGTATCTTTTTTAGGTAATAAAGTGACACTCAGTGTATAAATATATTAATGTAGTAACACTTAAATCTTTTTGTACACGAGAGGCCTGAACTTTGTATATTTTTCAAAGCCCAAGTAGGAGAACTTTCGTTGCCTTCAATCTTTTCAGTATTATTCATAGCATATTTAGATTCATGCTGTAAGTTTTGATTTATTTGTATGTTCGAATGTGAGTTTACATACTGACTGGGTTCTGTGCTTTTGAAGCATTGACACAACTACCTCTCCAAGGAGTTTTGTCCAGGATCTCCCTCTCCCTTTCTATTCCTCCCTGCCCCCCATATGCACATCATAAGTAACATCTGGATGTTAATGTAGCAGAAATATTGATGATGTAATCTGTTTGTTTTCTGGATTTCATCAGCAGATCCTCAGTTTAAAAATATGAAAACATTTGAGATGCACAGGATATTGTTTGGATAGGCTTCAGTTTTGCATCTGTAATTTCCTTTATCAGTGTTGTCCCAAGAGAACCAAAATACAAAATGGTTTTTTGTCTTGCCAACTGCTGAGAGCTCTAAATTTGGGAGAGGTTTCAGGAATACAGTAATGGCACTACATAAAAATCTCTTTGGTCTCTGATGATTTTGTAGGTCTTTTATATTCAGAACTACTGATCCTGTACATAATTGAGTACTGGTTTTCATCTGCAATCTATACTGCAAGTGCAGCAAATGTTGTGCTTGAATTTTTATTTTAAGATCTAGCTAGCATTTGTGCTGTTACATTTTTGTCCTTCAGGAAAATCCTGTGACCACCTATGCTAACCTTCTTTTGGTTAAGACTTGCATTTGGGGAAAGACTTGCATTGCTGCCAAAGGGAGCTTACTTCTAAGTGGAAATAGCTTCAGAGGAGCAATATTCATCAGGACCACAACAGGAAAGTCCAGGATAATTACTTGTAAAGGTGCATTTACCTTTGTGGTCACTGAATTTGCCATTACATTTAGTCAACTAATTTTCAATTTTCAAACAGTAATACTTGAACCGAATCAAGTACTACTCATTTAAGAACATAAGAATAGCCTGCTGGATCAGGCTAATGGCCCGTCTAGTCCAGCATCCTGTTCTCACAGTGGCCAACCAGATGCCTAGGAAAAACTTTGGTTTCCAGCAACTGGTATTCAGAAGCATTCTTCTCCTTGAATGCTCTTCTCCATGAATTTGTCTAATCTTTTAGAGCCATCTAAGTTGGTGATTATCACTGCCTCCTGTTTACTTATTGTAAACTTCTGCAAATGTTGCTGATGAAGACGCCCTCGACTTTTAAATTATTATTTTTAAAGCAAATCTTCACAAGCTCCTGGAAATCATTTTGGTTAATCTCTTTTGAGGAATTGTGTTAGAAGAGGTGAGATTGAACATTCCTGTTCATTACATGTTTTGTCACTGGTAATTATGGTTTGTGAATTAACAAGCAATCTTGTGATTTTTTAAAAGAATAAAATATATATATTTCACACTTCAGCTTAAATAGGGCTGTGTTTTTATGTGTGCATGTATGTGTTTTGGCCCCTCAACATAGCATTTTCTAATTGAGGAGTATCCCTGATAAAATGAACATGTATATAAAAAAATCTAATACTGATCAATTAAGTTACCTGATTTTCAGTTTCAAATGACTGTGGAAAGGTTGTCCTTAAATTTAGTGAATGAAAGCTCTGTTCTCATAGAAGAATCATGCAGTATAATGTTTGTTTCCAAAAATGTGTTTGCTGTTGTGTAAATAATCAAATTCTTTTCTCCTGGTGGCTTGGTAGAACAGCCACTTTATTCTGAGTGGTATTGGTGGAGATTGTCACATCTTTCCTGGAGTCTGAGGATACCTTTCAACGTCACACTTTCATTCCATATTGTCTCCAGCTCATCCAAAAGAGTGTCTGTGTGGCAGCTAACTAGTGTATGATACTTACCTTGAGTTTCGTTGCTTTAGCACAGTTACCTTTGGAACGAAGAAGCAAGAGGGAGGGAATGATTGAACTTTGGGTTGTTACAACCTCTAACTCAATACAACAGGTTGGTACCAAGGTAAGAGCCAGGAGACAGTGTATCCTGCTGCCTGTCTTTGACTTCAGACATCACATCAGTGATATTATGGCCTTTGCTCTTCACCCCTTACACACCTGAAAGATGTGCCAAGGAGGCCCTATCAGCAGTATCAGTCCCTTAGTGAGCCTTTGGGTCAGTAAGACAGTCAGGACCCAAGCATGACCACCCTGCTGGTAAGAATGAGAATTTGGTTTGGGTGGTCTTCCTTTTGTCACACTGATGCCTCTTGGGTATCCATAACATCTCTTCTCTCCAACTTGCACTGGACCTGTCACTAGAGAAGGCCAGAGTGTCTGCATGACATCTGGTCAGTTATTGTTCTTGCGCTCCAGTTTGAGTGCTCCTGTGTATTTTATCTCAAACAATTCAGTGCAGAGCAAAGGTTGGTTGTGAATAACGGTTGTCCCTCTCAGCAGCTGATTTTTGTGGGCTGCCTGGAAGATTCCTGAACAGAGAAATACCTTTCATGGATCAACCCGGATGGACAGCTTTCTGTACAGGGTTTCAAGTCGAGGCTTTGTTTCTCATTGCAACTACCTAGGATCCTCAGCTTGAAAGAGATATTTGGATCCGTTAGCATCTATAGCTTGTACTCTGGCTTGAATCTGATAAATTGCAAAAGTGGAAGTGTTTGAAACTTGCTTCAGCCTTCACTGAGGTAACTGCCTGCCCTGAAAGCTACTTCAGAGGCTTTTCTTCTTACATTTAGTTCTGAGGTTTTCTGCAGCAGCCTGCAAGGTATGTATGAATGACAGCCTGTGTTTATCAATGGCAGGCAGCAACACCAGCATCCTACATGTACTATTCCAACAGTACTATGAATTTCTGGGAGCATAGGATTTTGGGATTAGTTAGTGTTTGTTCAACAAATTTGGGCCTACAGTGTATGTACCGGTATATCTGATTTTGTGATTGGGACACATCTGTGATGTGCTTGAAATATAGACCAAAACCAATACTTGGACATTTCTCTATGGTTTCTTTTAGTTACCTGTGGTCTGTGTACTCTCTAGAACACCGAAGAGAAGTCTATTGAAAACAACAACAAATATATATCCCCTTGAACCTCAAGGGAGAATAGAATTCCAATCAATTTAGAGGGAAGAAACAGACACCAGAGGGAAAACATAGGAAGGAATGTTCCCTGCAGATGGCTCCATTCTCTGTGTAAAAACAGTATTTTAAAAAATGTGCCATGAAATATTGCTGTTCATTTAAAGTGGAGGATAGTATTTCAGTGACAGCCTAAGCACTAACTGTGGAAGTTACCATGGCAACAACACATTTGTCATGACAGCACTGCAAATTGGCATATAAAGCCAGAATAAATTGTCAAAGCATGAGTAGCTTGGAATGCACAAACATCCATGCTCACTTTATTTTGCATGAAAACAAAACAACAGTTGTAGTTTTTTCTTTCTTATGCTACTTGTTAAGCCTTGGGCCTCTTTAAAGTGCTTTTATCTGTAACACTTTGCAGACTGTGAGTGAGGATCCCCCCCCCTTCCTGTTTGACTCTTGGTTTTATTTTAGGGAAACACACTTAAGAGGTCTGTTTATAGGTGAACATGCAGCTAACTGTTCATGTGGAGCTGAAAACTATTATCCCAAACTGTTTCATGTAGAACAAACATTAAGTAATGACTGTTGCAGGAAGCATAAGCCAGTTTTATCTCTAAAACAAGCTTTTTTCTATTTTTAAAACTTTATCGAGCAACTTGGAAGGAACTTAGGATGGGAGTCTGGCTTGCCTCAAAGGCCAACTTACTGACCAACCCATTGTTGTCTGTTGTTCACTCGTCTTACCTGGTGCCTCTTGGCATTTGAGCAGACCGTTCTACACCCTTTTTGAACCACTGTTAGAAAGTCTGGTCTTCTGGAAGTGCAGACTCAGTATTTTGTCTCTCTCTTTTGATCGAAGGGTAATCAAACAGTCTCTCACCCTGTTCTTTCTCTTTCCTATTTCCCTAGTCTTGTTATCTCCCAGCCCCACCACCCAGCCCTAAATTAGTCCAGCCCCATGTTATTTGCATTCAAGTCCCTCCCCACCCCTGCCCTTGGGTATATGTCTCCACTGCTATTTTGTCAGGTTTCCTAGTCCGTGCCTTTACTCCACATAGAACAGTTGCTCTGTCTGCCTCTTATATCTGCTACAGGAAATGCTTAAGTTTATGGTCCAGGCAGTATAGGTTTGGGTAGCCTGTGTTAATATGTAACCACTAGCCATCTTGCTGTCTTATAGTCTGTACTGGTACTTTAAGCTGCAAATCACTTTTACTTCTTGTCTACTATATGTGCAAATATTATAGGTGGTATCCAAATAATGCATTTCCTGCAGGATTTCCTGTTGTGCTACAGAACTCCTCCTCCCTACACACACACCCCCTCGATATGCTCTAGAGATTCGCCCAACACTGCAGAGCAGTGGGAAGGGTACAAAGAGGCAGGGTTCCAGCCACACGGTTAGTTGGAATTCACCCACTATAATATTCATTTATCTTAGCATTTGTTGGTTCTTGCTAGTCCTGCCAAGTAAGGAAGGCAGTAATATTTTTTAAGTGATCATGCCAGTTGCTGTAGCTTCTGTGACATGCACTCATCTGCAATATGATACTTCTGTGAATGCTTGTGTATGGGCTGAACAACAGATCTGGTTAACACCTCAGGTGGGTTTGACCTAGCCTGTTTGTTGAATTAACATTCCAAGCAGGCAAAGTGGGTTTTTCCTGTTGTCTGCATTTTAATGTTTTTCATGCATGAAAGCTATTTTTAGCACCTTTGTTTTCTTTTTCTTGTCGATAAATATCAGGCCAAAGACCAACTATGCCCATTGTGTGGTGGATCTGATGACTTGAAGATCATATTGTAGTTTAGGTCAGATTTTCAGCACTGTTCACAGGGGATTAAAGGCCATATTCTCTTTCCCCTATTGCTCATCCTTTCTTGCCAAACAGCTGATTGAAGGGAATTTTGCTTTTTAAAAGGGCTGCATGCATGCATCCCTAGATACTTCCTAGGTACTCTGTGGCATGTCCCTTGAAGAGGATGTGAAGGACGGACTGTTGATGAATGGCTGTAATAACACTGCAGCAGACAAAAGTATAAAATGATATAAATAACTCAAAATAAATGAAAACATAAAGATACTCAGACTGGCTTCTCAGTGACCCGCCTGTGTATAGTAATAGAAAAACCTAGTTAAACAAGCTATTCTCCAAAGGGCTGCTGTCCACCCATTCATTAGCTACCTTAACAGGAGGGTTCTTTAGATAGTTTCCTCCAAGGGTGGGAAATCAGAACAGGAAAACAGGCACTGGTAAGCCAGTTGCCTCATGTCACCAAGGATTGCACAGTGTTCAGTAAATGTCCACTTTACCTTGCTTCCCAGTTGGAACTTGAGGGGGAATAGGGAAATCTATTCTTGATGGAGCTTGGTTATGAAAGTATTCTACATTACAAGAAGTAACTGCGTTATGAGTTATTTCCTATGTACATCTACCTAAGAATAAGTCCTGTTGAACTTAGAGGAACTTACTTCTGAATAGCCATGCATAGGATACTTCTATAAGAATCATCATAGCAGTGCTTGGTTAGAGCACAAAATATGTGGTTGCTTAGAATCTGTTCACTTATCAGCCCAGGCCAAAATGCTTGGTTTTAAGCCACGTTAGCCCTTCTTGCCTTCACCAATGTGCTCTTCCAAGCCCACATTCCTAGCAGGGTCACACTCCTGTCTAAGCGACACCTACACTGTCTTGGTCATGTCCACAGAATAGAAGATGGCAGGATCCCCAAGGACATGCTCTATAGGGAGCTGGCTTTAGGTATCAGGCTCATTGACAGACCAGCTCTGTGTTACAAAGATGTCTAAAAGTGTGACTTGTCTGTAGAGTTAGTATAATTTAATTAGACTCCTCAAGTGAAAATGATGCACACATGACTTGTAAAAATGGAGATAACGCCATATGAGAAAATGTTTCATATGTATTATCATTCTTTGCGCTGATTTACAAGCATTCAAATGGTGATCCCTGGGGATGCAACCACATGGGGAAAGTACTGTATTTTTCCGTGTATAAGATGCCCCCATGTATAAGACGACCCCTATTTTTTTTTACCCAAAACTAAGAAAATGCACCAAGCACTATCCGTGTATAAGACGACCCCTTATTTTAAACTTCAAAAATTTAGGAAAAAATATAGTCTTATACACAGAAAAAAACAGTAAGTATGACTTGGCTCTATTTGTGGCAGTGTCACAACCTCCTGGCAGAAATTTGCTTAAGCCTGCTGGTGTGCTTTTCATGCTTACATGAATTGCATCCGTGACTCTGCTAGGTCAGACCTAATAAAAATAGTTTACGACCAATAAAGTGTCTCAATCATCAAGGTGTTGTATAAACAATATTAAAAACATAAGACTGCACTTGCCTGCAGGCTTGCAGTTTAAGGAGACAAGAGGGAAATAAAGGGTAAAAAGCTCCAGGAAAAAAGATGGGCGAGGGCGATAGATTATCTATTCCCTATGGCAGCAAAAAAGAACTCAGGAGATGGTTTGTTTTTTATTTATTTAGTTTTCCTACATTTACACCCCATCTTTCCTCCAGTGAGTTCTAGCGGGTACATGTGGTTCTTCCCCTTCCCCTTTTATCTTCACAATACTCTGTGAGGTAGGATAGGCTGAGAGCCAGTGACTGGCCTAAGATCACCAAGTTGAGGTTCATGGCTGAGTATGGATTTGAACCTTGTTCTCCCAGGTCCTAGTCCAGCACTCTTAACCATCACCCCACACTGGCCCTCCCACCCTGCTGGCCTTTGCAAGCGAGCTTATGCTTTGGGGCTCATAAAGAACATTAAGCTTTCCATAAATTTCTAGCTAGCACAGCTACAATGCCTCTTAAAGTGTCGCTGCACAGGGAGTGGGACTTGAGGAAGAACTACAGTTCCATGGTTTGACTGGCTTAAACTTCTGCAGACGTGGCCAAAGGCCAGTACGTTTCCGAGCAGAATTCAAAGTGTTGGTGCTGACCTTTAAAGCCCTAAACGGCCTCGGTCCAGTATATCTGAAGGAGCGTCTCCTCCCCCATCGTTCTGCCCGGACACTGAGGTCCAGCTCCGAGGGCCTTCTGGCGGTTCCCTCACTGCGAGAGGCCAAGTTACAGGGAACAAGGCAGAGGGCCTTATCGGTAGTGGCGCCCGCCCTGTGGAACGCCCTCCCATCAGATGTCAAAGCAATAAACATCTACCTGACATTCAGAAGACATCTGAAGGCAGTCCTGTTCAGGGAAGTTTTTAATATGTGACATTTTAGTGTATCTTTCATCTTTGTTGGAAGCCGCCCAGAGTGGCTGGGGAAACCCAGCCAGATGCGCGGGGTACAAATAATAAATTATTATTATTATTATTATGAACGGCAGTGCACAGTTTCACATAAGATTAGCACCACATGCAACTGACAGCATCCTCTTTCACTTTGGTAAATGATCGGGTTTCTTTTAGCCATATTTCATGCAGACCTGGCATCTACCTACATTGCGGCGTTGTTCTTGCTCATCTTTGAGAGTCTCTGAGCGAGGGACTGAAGTAAACTGCATCTCTGGGTTTACAGTACTTAACCAGAAGCTGTATTCATTGGTAAAGAATTGGCATGTCCCTCGCTGCCCCTGGCATTCAATGAAGGGTGCTGATCTGAAGTCCTCAAGGCAGCTTCCAGTTGACATGAGAGACTGTCCACCTCCCTGATCACCAGATCCAGTGTGCTGAAAGAAACAGGCAAAAGAGGTGGAAGTTATCTCACCCTGTACAGTTTTACTCAGTAGCAAATCACACTGAGCTCAGCGAGACTCATTTGGATAAGACTTTCTTACAACTAAATCTCTTTTAAATCGTAGTACTGACCAACAGAGTTGGCATTTCTCATAAGGCAAAATGAATTTTGTGATAGCTTCTGCAGTTTTCATTTTGGGGTGTGAATGGTGATAAAGAGAATTGATTTTGGCCTATGGTTTATGTCAAAACCAATCTTCATTTAATTAGAACTTGGAGCTAACTGTTGGTTGGCAGGATACTCTGGGCTCAATTCAAAGTCTTGTGTTTGATCTTTGAAATTCTTCATAGCTCAAGAACACAGTACCTGAAGAGCCTGCATCTTCTTCCCATACATAATTACCTGCGCCCATAGTTTGCTTTATTTATAAAAATATTTACATTAAAAATATCATTAGAAATATCAAAGTCGTTCCCAGTGATGCCAGACTTAGTGCAGACACTTGATCAGCACACCCAAACTCCTGAGCTCATTGATCTGCCAGTCTCAGCCTCCAGGAGTAATTCTGCTGAATGGCTAAATTTTATAACACCAAACATAAAACCATACAATAAAGCCGGTAAAAAGTTAATAGTCAGATGTCATTTTTTTATGCCTCTGCAAGCTGAAATAAGGGAAGTGTCTACAAGAGAAAAGATCGCGGCAGCAACCCCTTGCTTGGAGGCACAGACTATGTCATTTTAGCAGCAGATGAAGACCATACAGACTTTTAAAATCGGATCCATTTATCTCTTAAGTTGCAGTGGTTATTTGCTGTTGGCATGGTTTCAACTTTATCTCAATTTTAGTTTAATTCTGCTCATTAGAACTGTAGTTTGCACTTTATAGTTCTCTTACTTTTTTTAATATGCTGTGCATTGCCCAGAGAAAGTTATTGGGCAACTAATAAATACAGTAAAACAAATAGAGACAAGATAAGGAACCAAGATGGCAAACTGAAGGAGTGAAACATCTACAGTCAATTAGCAAATGACAAATCAGTTGAGCATTTCGCAGATCTTGCTGACAGCTCAATCCTATGCATGTCTACTCAGAAGAATGTCCCACTAAGTTCAGCTGAACCTTCTCCCAGGTAAGTGTGTTCTCATTCATTCATTCATTTTATTCAATTTACAGGCTCAGTTTCAGTGATTAGCTAGCATGATCCAAATAGTTCCATGGAAGAGCCAAGTAATAGTCTTACCATTAAAAATGAGTAGCCTATCCATAGGCTTCCCCAGTTTGATGGACAGGGAGGAATGGATTGATCTTGACTATGAACTGCAACAGCTTGGGCAGGAGCTTCACAGACAGCACATCTGCTAATGTAAGGTTGTATTTCTTCTTCAGTGAGGGGCATCATGGGCAAAGGAGCTGCGCTTGACAGCCAGTAAGATTTATCATTTCGACTTGCATAGTAGCAGACCTGATGGATATTGCAATAGGCAAAGGGCATGGTGCTGAACACAGGGAGACAAGATCCAGCGAGACCTAGAATAGATGGTGGGGGACATGCAGACATATAATTACCAATCCAAAACACTTAAGTTCTTATTAAAGAGTAGTTTAAGTTAGTCTTGAGCCTTATTCCACACCAGCACTACGCAGCCAGGAATATTATTGATGCATAAGGACTTTGGGTGGGTTTACAGTATCTGGAGGTGTCTGGAAATTTCAACAGCGATCATTGTCACCTGTGTCCAAGGAAAGCTAGGAACAGAGAACACATGTTCTCATGCTGTGTGTGTGTGTGTGTGTGTGTGTGTGTGTGTTGTGTAGTTGAGAGTTTCACTTCACTTGTTTAAGTTATGCAATCCTCTAACCTCTGGGAATGTTAGAATATAAATTAAAATGTAATTCACTACCTTCAAAATTGGGAAAGGTGAGTGAGAGTACCATACACTAAACATAAAATGTCCCAGATTCAAATCCCTGGCACCTCTAGATATTGCTGGAAAATACCTTTGTCTGCAACAGAGTACTAAAGCTATTATTAAAAGACTGCAAATTTGCTACTGTTTTTAATTCTTAAAATTCACCTTGTAGCACTTTGGGATTGAATGAGCAGTTCCCTTCAGAACTTGCTTGTTTTAAAACAAATGTCTTTTCTGCTGATGTAGTACCGTGATTTTAATGTCCTGGTCCATTTCATTGTTAAAGTAATGCTTAAAACTAGCAAATAAATATATAGTAACTTGAAGGTGTGCTCAAGCATATAAAAATCTGTTGCAAATAGACCAAAAATTAAATGTCCCAGGTTCACCACAGACAACAAGGATGAGTTTTGCATCCAGAAGAAATAATGAAGGTTTGAACGGGGGGAAAAGAGCCTCTGCAGGGAAGCGCAGGTTGAGACTCTTACGCTAAGGCTCTCAAGGAACGGCCCTAGCTGGTCACATCAGTTTCTAAGCATGCTTTATAGATGGCCAACCTTTCATTGTCATATGTGCTAATTCCAATATTGGCACCAAAAAGATACATACCTACCACCCCAGATTTTAATGCTATATGCAACCATTTGCAATGAAAAAATGCAGAGAACCACTGCATTTTCTTTAAGGAGTGATATTGCAGTCCTCACCAAGATCTTGATTATGGGCCTTCTCCTGCCCTTCAAGATACAGCAGGCTATATCCAGTCCACAACCTTGGCATTCCCTCTGGGCACAGTGGTATTTGATCTGATTGACTATGAACAACAATCAGGAACCCACCGGCAGCTCTTGTGTCAGGCCCAGGTGGACCTGGCATTCCAATTTCACCTGGAAAACCTTGCAGAGAAAAGGTAGAGAATATTCCGTTTAAAGGCGGGACACATTAAAGAGATGCTTTTCTATTCTTCAGAACAGACTTGATCGAAGCATGCAAGATCCCAGGGCCTCAGGTTTTGAATTTAAAACCAATCCTCAGAGGTTGGAGCCAACAAAATCTTTAAGTCACATTACAGTTGTGTTGTGAGAAGGCAGTTGTTTCTGAAAATGCAACACACAGGGGAAGTCGGCTTATCTCTCCCATAGGTAAAGGTAAAGGTACCCCTGCCCGTATGGGCCAGTCTTGACAGACTCTAGGGTTGTGCGCCCATCTCACTCAAGAGGCCGGGGGCCAGCGCTGTCCGGAGACACTTCCGGGTCACGTGGCCAGCGTGACATCGCTGCTCTGGCGAGCCAGAGCCGCACATGGAAACGCCGTTTACCTTCCCGCTAGTAAGCGGTCCCTATTTATCTACTTGCACCCGGGAGTGCTTTCGAACTGCTAGGTTGGCAGGCGCTGGGACCGAACAACGCGAGCGCATCCCGCCGCGGGGATTCGAACCGCCGACCTTTCGATCGGCAAGCCCTAGGCGCTGAGGCTTTTACCCACAGCGCCACCCGCGTCCCTTATCTCTCCCATACCTAACCACAAATGCAGCGAAAATGCTGTCCCCCACAAACTATGAGCCTTAGAAAGAATTCCCACTGGTGCCAATAGAAGCTTTTTCTAAGGCTTGCTGCTGCACTGGGTGGAGCAATTCTTGTTGCGATTGCGGCTGGGGCATGGATGAACTAAACCTATCCTGTGCTCTGTTCATAACCACCTCGGTGCCTGTAAGTAATTAAAGAGGGGGATGAAAATAAAAGCTACATGCTACACATTTAGCAGAACGTATAACTTGGCTGTTGGATTCTTTGATATGATACAATACCAACTGAGCAGCTGAATGCAGGTTCTATTAACAGTTTTGGCCAAGAGCCATTACAACCAGGGCAAAAAGCAAAGCTAGTACTTTCCTCAGAAGTATGGCAAATGACTGCTTGTGGCAGAATACTTACCTTGTAGTCCTGTGTGTCCTTTTTCTCCTATGTTACCTTCATCACCAAGGGGTCCTGGTGGCCCAGGCAAGCCATCTTGACCCTGTTGACCCAATGACCCTTCTTCTCCTTTCTCTCCTGAAATATAATACAGTGCATTCATGTCTAAATGCAACTATAATTAGTTATTGTATGAATAGAATGCAAATCTAACATTAAACAGGTATGCTTGTTTTCTCTGAAGTAGTAATAGTTTCATCTTTCTTGAAATTATTCAAAACAGTCCTTTCATTTTATTTTTTAAAAAAGCCTTAAAGTATATTTCACACTCCATGCTCTAGAATTCTTGGCCAGTGTGGCTGGGGAAACTCAGTCAGATGGGTGGGGTATAAATAATAAATTATTATTATTATTATTATTATTATTATTATTATTATTAATTATTTTATTAAAACCAGGGATGTGGAACCTGTGACCCTCTGGATCTAGCTGCCATAGTTGAGGAAATCAGATGAAGTGGAGGGATTTGGGGATGAGTTGAGCTTCCTGTCCAAGCCATGTCACTGTGTCAGAAGAAAGTACTAGTTTAAAACAGGGATAGGGAACTTGTGGCTGTGAGGAGGAGCTGCCACTATTTGTTTGTTCTGCTACAACCTATTGAAATCTTTACACAGTGCACAGTTAAACTACGGAACTCAGTATCCCCAAATGTAGTGATGATCACCAGCTTGGAGGGATTTTAAAGGGGAGACTTTAGATTGATTCAGCAGGGCTCTTATGTTCTTAAAGTGCTATGATAAGTTGTGGTCTCTTTTGTAAAGCTATCCGACTGGCACCAGATAAAAATATGTGCTTAAATAATAGAATGAATAGGAAATGTAACAGAGGAGGTTGATGTTCTTCATGAATGCAACCCAAACTGAAGCCAACATGGAGTTGTGTAGACTTCACTGGGATAGGTGAGCTGAAAGGATGATACATGAAAGGGTTCGTGGTGATTCTGTCTCTTCCCTACCACAAACATTGCAGACACACAGAATTACTTACCTGGGGGGCCAGGGAAGCCTGCTGGCCCTCTTAATCCCATGACACCTGGTGATCCTCTTGGGCCCAATACACCAGGAGGCCCTGGAATCTTGGGACATGAGGAATAATCAACACTTCCAGGTTCTCCTGGGTCACCTGAAACATGAAAGGACTTTAAAACAGGAGTTAGGTCATAATCATATACACACTTACCTGGAACTGAGTCCCACTGAATCCAATGGAACTTGTTTCTGAGCAGGCATGTAAGGGATTGTACTGTTAAATAGAAAAGTTGGACCCAGAAACAAGGTACCAGGCAGAGAATTTATATAAACTCCCAAGGTAATTCAGTATGTGCCAAGCGTTTGAGAAACCACCCTTTTATGTTATTGCTACAGGTTCAAGTGCATAAATGACCTAACACAAATAAATAGGAGGGAGAGATCAAGTGTATAATGTGATTGGCTTTCCACATAACACTATGCTTTTGCTGCAGCAGTAGCATTTGCATTATATAGACTTTATTGGAGAATGACTTTGTTACAAGAGGAGGGTCTCACTTGGGGAAAAGCAAATGTTTATTCGCTTTATTTTTTAAATTAAAAAAAAGGAATGATACATTCCAATGCTAGTGATTTGCACACATTTTCCTCCAGTGTTAGGAAAAGTAAAAAATATGTAAGGGCTCAAATATCACAGGACATAGATGATAGGGAACACTGTACAGGATTGCAATACAGAATTTCACTCTGGCTCCTAAAAACACCATCTTGCTGCCCAGGAAATTCAGTATATTTTCCAGTACTGGTCTGTGAGCTCCACTGCAGCAGCATGGAGCCATGGGAATTTTCAGAGACGTAATAGAGGGTCATGACTTTTTTGGCACAGAGGTACAGAGTAAATCACAACATGCTTATAGGGCTGATCACATGCCTCAATTCCACATGTTCATTTAAAAATCCATTCCATTTCTGCATCTATTTTTATTTTGCATGAAAATTTGCATTTAAATATGTATTAAAATAATTTTTGAAGTATTTTCTTCCCCAAATAAGTATTTTAAGCACATTATCTAAAATATACATGTTAGAACACATTTTGATACTTTTTTGAGCAGAGAATTAGACCACAAAAGTGCTATATCTGAAGGATAGCTACCTCCCAATCTGCACATTAGAAGATGTGGATCAGATCAGTTATTAGCAATTTGAACTAAAAGACTGAGATCTTAGCATGAAGAAAAATAAATTGACACTCAGATAAACTTTTTCACTTAAAAACACACACACCAAAGCACTCATCCTTCTCTAAGCTTACCTCTGCAACCTGGTGGATTGAATGCCAAGAATCAATTTGTGACAGCCATTTCACATGCAGGAGGGAGACCAGCACCGTGCAGGTGGTTTAGAACAAGAATGCAATTAGAACAGTGATAGCTTGCACATGGCATTGTCATTTCCCCCAACATGATTGTGACAAAACATGGGAGCATCTGTCTACAGCGAGTGAATGCCTTCAAAAATTACTGTCTACACAATAAAAAAAAGGATAACTGCCTCCCTAAAGGATAAGGAAATGGGTGTCCAAGGCTATCCATCTCCTCCAAAGGTGGTGTGAAGCAGCTTGTTTTCCCTCACTGCAGTGATGCCACTGAAATCCTCCCAAAAGCACCTGGCTCAGCTTCCTTAAGACGTTTTAGCAGGAACTAGGCTGTGTCATCCTTGTTCCCAGCTAGTGAAAACCCAAAGGGTCCCTAACTAGCCCACCCAATGCTCCAAACTGTGGAGATCAAGGGGAGAAAAGAGGAATCGAAAGAGGAAACAGTGAAGGAAAAGAAGTTTTTTAAAAGCTCTTAATTTGGTCAGACTGTAGGAGCCTGACCAACGCTCGATTCAGACAGAGCTGCTCTGGGAGGCGGAAGGTGATTCCTCCAAAAAGAAGTCCTGTGCTCCGCCATTTGAGCCCTGTAGGAAGCACCATCCCAGTGGTGGGAAATGCCATCCAGGAACTTTTCTATAGGCTGCCACGAACCTTCGTTTTCACTGTCCTCTGACTTTGCAATCTTCCTTTCAGCTTGATTGCAACACTGCTGGACTAAAAACTATTTCAAGAAAAGGCCTGTCATTCAGTACCATTAAATGCCTATGCCTTTACTAGAAATTAAGATGTAAGTAAATGAAAAACAAGCAAATGTTAACAGCTTACAATTCAGTAAGTATTATTAGTTATCAGTATTATTACTGTATTATGCTCCAGCATCCTTTTCAGGCATTCCTTTCGTATACAATATGTCCTTAATCTTAATTTTTAAAAAATTAAATGGTAGATTTAAAAAATCAAACTCTTTCATAAGCTGTGTATATTTGTCACTTAAATCAGCATTTGGACAGGTGAGTGAAGGCCTCATGTATAGCATGCTAAGTATGCATAGCATTTAACCCACAGACCTGCTACATCATAGACTGTGTTGCTGAACCAGTACTCAGCCAATTGAACAATGTGATCCACATTGCTATGAAAGGACAGAGTAGAACTTCAGTGCTACTGGCAAATTCTCCTCTTCCAGATGTGTTATAGCAGTCATATGTATAAGCAGAGACGGGTTTAGAAAGCAGGAGGCAGGACTTGGGATGCACTGTAAAGGTAAAGGGACCCCTGACCATTAGGTTCAGTTGTGGCCGACTCTGAGGTTGCGGCACTCATCTCGCTTTATTGGCCAAGGGAGCCGGCGTACAGCTTCCAGGTCATGTGGCCAGCATGACTAAGCCGCTTCTGGCAAACCAGAGCAGCACATGGAAATGCCGTTTACCTTCCCGCCGGAGCAGTACCTATTTATCTACTTGCACTTTAACGTGCTTTTGAACTGCTAGGTTGGCAGGAGCAGGGACCGAGCAACAGGAGCTCACCCCGTCGCGGGGATTCAAACTGCTGACCTTCTGATTGGGAAGTCCTAGGCTCTGTGGTTTAACCCACAGCACCACCCTCGTCCCAGGATGCACTGTATTAGCTCCCTAATCCTATTTGCAGTGTGGATCTGCTCCATTCTTCTGGCCTAGGATATTTGCTTTATGTGTGGGTTGCAACTAAGAAAATCTACTGCAATGCTCCCCTCTCACTAGCTGTGTGGCTGGGTAGAGCATGGCAAGACTGCTGCAAACATGACCAAATGGGAATTCAGAATGGCCCCTCCATATAGCAGGGTATAAAAAATGTTAGGTATTACCTTTGGGACCCATACGACCAGTTGATCCTCGCAAACCTTGATCCCCAGGCTCTCCAGGGGCACCAGGAGGTCCCCGTGGGCCAGGATTTCCCGTTGGACCTTAACAATGAGAATTCAGATGAATTAAGAAAGTTCTGTTATTGGATCTGCTATATGCTAAACCCATTATCTCAAGCCATACCTTTTGAGCCTTCTCTTCCTTGATTTCCCGAGATACCTTTAGGTCCAGGTTTGCCAGGAGGACCAGGAGCCCCAGGTGCCCCCAAAGCCCCACAGTCACCTGGGTCTCCTTTAATGAGAATAGTCTTCCCTGGAGGACCAGGTTTGCCAGGGAGACCTGGAATGAAAATTAAATACCGTTGGAATAAACATGCCAAGCAAGGATAGGGGGCTGAAGCAGGCTTATGCACACGTCTCCTTAACAATTGGGAGGTGGGGATTTTGGTCTTTGGACAGGAAGGCAGAACAGTATTCAGTATCCTTTGGTTGGATCATAAGAACACAGGAAGTTGCCATACAGTATATGACTACTGGTCCTTGTAGTTCGGTAATATCTCCACGTAGGGTGGGTAATGTGGTGACCTCCAGATGTTATTGGACTACAGCTCCTATCAGCTCCAAAAAGCATGCCAATGATCAAGGAAGATGAGAGTTGTGGGGCACATCTGGACGGCACCACACTGGCTGTATTGACTGAGAATAGCCCTCCAAAGTCATCCCCCCACTCCCCAGTCCTACTTGGGAGATCATAGAATCATAGAATCATAGAGTTGGAATAGACCACAAGGGCCATCGAGTCCAACCCCCTGCCAAGCAGGAAACACCATCAGAACACTCCTGACATATGGTTGTCAAGCCTCTGCTTAAAGACCTCCAAAGAAGGAGACTCCACCACACTCCTTGGCAGCAAATTCCACTGTCGAACAGCTCTTACTGTCAGGAAGTTCTTCCTAATGTTTAGGTGGAATCTTCTTTCTTGTAGTTTGTAGTCTTGTAGATCCTGAGGAGTGAACCTGGGAGCTTCAATCAACATTATTTACCACTTACAGTAGCTATAGCCCTTCAACCTGATTCTTCAATTTCTCGTATCTGGTTTAGGAGCAGCCAACAGTTTACATATAATATTTGTGTGCTGCTGTTGTTGTTTTTTTAAAAAAAAGTCTACTTCAATGCCAAAGGCCTTCAAAGTGGTTTACAGAATAAAGGCATAGCAAAGTTAATTATTTGATGACTTTCTCCAAAAGGAGGACCCCCTCCTGCTCTCAAACTCAATTGGAAAATAACATTTATGCTACACGTCTAGCGCATAGGAGGGTTCGTTCTACTTTAACTGCTTTATTATGCCAGTCATACCTCTAACACCATCTAATCCAGCAGGGCCTTGGTCACCTGGAGGCCCAGGAATTATATTTACAGAAGGCTGTCCCATAGGACCAGCAGACCCAGAAGCACCTGGCTTGCCTGTAAGAAGAAGAGAGTTTATTGTGCTATTTTATATTTTAGGAGATACCAAAATGTTGAATACTGACCAATAGGAACCTCATTGCAAAGGCATTTTACTCTATGTTGTGTGGACTCTATAGCTTGTTTGTGTGGCAGAACCATTCTTTCCAGCACAATATATATCTAAGATAACACAAATGTTTCCCATAGTGCATTTCCCTTGCTTTAATTATTTGTGAAATCTGCTTACATGAGTGTCCCAGAAACCTATTGCCTGTTGTTCGTGACATTAAATAAGAAACACATCATCATCCTGCTCTTCAATAGGGTAGTAATAGATTAGCTGTTTTCCTCCCATGGAGAAAACTGCTTCTTACCAGGGGGACCTAGTAGTCCAGCATCTCCAGGGGGACCCGGACGGGAAATTCCTGGTAGTCCAGGTTCTCCTCTGTTGCCTTTCGGCCCAGGTTCTCCTATGCATCCTGCAGGCCCCATTTCACTTAAACCTTTATAAAGGGAATAATAAATGCACACAGAATGAAGCTTCATAATGAATAAAAGACATATGCATAAAGTAGACACCCAAGCACTTCCTTTCCAGGTGAAACTATCCAAGGTTGGCCAACTCTCAATGTCCATGTTTGTTCATGTGGATCTGAGGCAAGTCAGTTGCTCTCTCATAGTCTAATCTGCCTCAAAGAGTTGCAATGAGAATAAATTTGTGGGGTGGGGAGTGGGAAGAGAGCATAGCCCTTTGGAAGACACATGCGATAAAAATGATTCAAGAAATTGTGGCCCCTGTGGCCCCTAAGTCACTATATAGGAGTGCCTTGCCCAGGATATTCAGCTTCCCCCTTAGCCTCAGCCCCCTTTATCCTCCCAAAAGACCGCTCAAAATCAGTAAGCACTTCAGAGCATTACCCCATGAAGCATGGGGGCTGTTGCTGGAGGATAAGATTTGCAACCACAGCATGTGTGCTTTCGCACATACTTTTAGGCTATGGGTTCCAATATCTGAGTATGGTCCTACCAGGCATATATCTGTTTGAAATGCTACAGATAACTTGGTTTGCTGTTGCCCTCAATAGAAATTCCATGACACTGTTTTTAAGGCCTGGGCTGATTTTCACCATGCTAGCATCAACTAGTGTCAGCTGAAGCCAAACCTCACATAAAATTTAAAATCTATCGTTTATTAAAATTAATGCCAGTTGGCGGCTTAACATTTGATTGAGTCCCTACTAGTAATTCCATTCATATTTATTTTTTCAAATTATAATTTTATAATTGTAGTTTCATTATTTACCTGGAGATCCTGGCAAGCCCTTTTGACCCTGTAGTCCATTCAGGCCATTTAATCCAGGCGGTCCCGAAAGGCCTTTGAAATATTGCAAGATGGAGAAAAAGAATGGAGGGGACAATATGATGCAATTCCAAGAAGACTGCGTACACCCCCTGCTCTGCAATTAGCCTGAGAAGGAAAGCAGCAGTGGAAGCTTCACCCCCTTTAGGTTAATGGCAGTGCAAGGGGTTATCTTTGTTAGGATCTATGCTGGGGTAGAAAGAAGAGGGTACAAAATATAAAACAGAGTTCTCTGAGACAGACTTAATGGTCCCTTCAGGAGCTGTTGGCATGAGCTCCCTGGCTTAGGCTTTGTGTTTCTGTCTTTCCTCAGGGCACACTTGGAAAACTTAAACAGCCCCAAGGAGGGTAGAGGAGGAGCTGACTCAACAGTTTTTTCAGGCCACTGATAGTCATTTTAGGGGCTGTTAGTATGTGGTCCCTGGCTTGCGCTTCTCCACTCCTGTATTCCTTCAAAGCACAGAGTAATATACAATTTATGTTATCACCTTTAGTCCACATCATTACATTCACTGCCACATGTTTTTCACAATAGTTACCTTTTCTCCCAGGACTGCCAGGTAATCCTTGAAAACCTGGAGCTCCCAAAAGACCAGGGTTACCTTGTTCACCTGGTGCTCCTGGAATGCCTGCAGCTCCCTGGATACCTGCGGGTTGAAGACACAATCCTCATAATTAAACAATACTTACATTTTCTCCAGTGTATATTTTATGATTATGCTGGTTGCTAGAAATGACATTATTGTTAATTGCCTCTCATGTATGTCCCGAGTTGATGTAAAAAATATAGTAAAAATAACAAATAAATAATTACAAAACAGCAAGATTTGTTTAAAAGAAATACAGCATGGACCTTGCCATTCAGCTAAGAAAGCTTGTTGGACTTTTCCCCACAGGGATTAGGATGATCATGGGTATAAGCCCACCTTGACTTTCATATATTTTCTGGTTTGATTGCATGTTGATGTTTCCTTTTCAACTGATGTCATCATGGCCCATAAAAGCTTATTATGTTTAAAGTCCAGCTAATTTTTCTTTCACTTCCACCTCACCTGGGAAGCCAGGTGTTCCTGAGTATCCAGTTAGTCCTTTGGGTCCCTGTCTTCCTGGTCTCCCTTGAACACCTGTGGTTCCTTGGTCCCCTGGTAATCCATCAAGTCCTTAAACCAAACCATACAAACAAAGCAACTCTTACTATAATATATTTTTAGCGAAACTTTTTTTAAATGGCAAATTCCATGCATACATAGGCATGCTTCACTGCTCAAGCATAGTGTACTGTATTAGCTTTTTGGAAACACATTAGTATATTGTCTTCTGCAGCTTCCTTCCATGAGCGGAATAGAGCAGAATGTAATGGAGTGAAGGCATCTCACTCCACCATTCATCCACCATTTGCTGTGGATGAAACTGTACTGAAAACCTACAGTATCTCACAACATCTACTAATTTGCATTTATAAAGATTGAGCAGATGAAGGCAATGACTGACACGAAGGTAGGCAACAAGAGTCCCAAAGTAACAGCAGCATAACTGAATATCCAAGGCTAGCATGAGGTTTGAAATGGCTCTGGCCATCTTATTGCCATTCCCTGATGAGCTTACCATGTGGCATAGGTAGGCAGTGGAAACAAGGACAAGTGGCTGTGTCAAAAAGAACTGCAGCTCCTGCCCCAGGGTACTCAACTGGGTGACTGCAGCCATAGCCATCTTCATTCCTCCACAATGTCTAAGGATTCTAGCATACCATTGCAGACAGACACTGCAATGGACTGGGGCCATAGGCAATGAAGATGGTGGTTTCTCTCAGTGTTGGCCCAGAGTATCAGTAGTGAGGCATCAGCATTTGCCACATGCTGATGCTAGTTGTGACCCAAAACGTCTCAAAAAAAGAATGTTTTTCAGTTTCTCTTGTCACATTTAAAGCTGTTTAAAGTGTTTCTTTCAATCCCCACCCTATGAACAAAGGAGGAGATCTATCTAAAAAAAGGTTGGAGGATAGCAAATATTTGTTCTTGCTACTAGCATAGCCCCAGTTTCATATGCATGCTCATATTTGCCATGGTGAACACTGAAGTGTGATGGGAAATGCAGATTCATACACGTGCTATAAATGTGAGTGCATGTGCCCAGCATACACTCCTGTGTATTTACAGGGACACATTGCCCCTTCACTTCATGGTGATCAGCTGGAGACATGCAGAGAGCACATGAAAAATGTGTCTGTAGCATAAAGTATGGATTTGAATTAAATCATCGCTTCAAATCATGAAGCCATAAATGTCTGGCTCAAATTAGTGAAAAGATATAAATACACAAGGAGATATACACTAGTTAGATAGCTTGCCCATTGATAACCAAATGACCAAAAGAATCATCACCTGGCAATCCTCGATCTCCTGCAGGACCTTTCTTACCAGGCTGGCCATAAGAGACAGCTGGGTCACCTCTGTTACCTGCAAAAGTAGCATCTCATGTATAAGTAGCTTCTGAAACCTTTAAACAACCTGTAGTTATTTCTTTTACAAATTTAATTCCCTTTGTTTGCCAGTAGAGAATCTTTCAAGGGATCTTAATATACGTCAAATGGTTTCAGGATTACGGTCAATGATACTCTTACAAAAAAGAGCCTAAAATGTGCAACTACAGCAGCAGGACAAATGTGGATATTGGTCTTGACAGTGTCAATACAAACAGAGAAAGGTGCTTTACCTGCTTACTTATTAGGCAGGGGCACTGGTTCACAAAACAAATCTTCCTATTTCTGAATCAATCACTTTGTGATGTCCAACTAATTCAGTTCTGTTTTATCATCCCGAAAGTTTGCAATAACATTTTATAATACTCATTTTGTTGTGCTCTTCAAATCATGTAATGCCATATAAAAACTAGTATGGTGCCAGCCTTTCCCCTTCAGCATGATCTATCAAATCAATGTATATAGCCAGCATGATAGTATTTTGTTACCAGAAATTATTTCTGTTTGTATACAGTGGTACCTCGGCTGTCAAACGTAATCCGTTCCGGAAGACCATTTGACTTCCGAAACGTTCGACATCTGAAGGCGCAATGGGCGGTTGGCAAATCCCATTGAGAAAGTGGAGAAACACACCCCTTTCGATTTCCAAGGCATTCACTTCTGGGTTTTCGGCGTTCGGGTTCCGAATTGTTCAGCTTCCGAGACGCTCGAAAACCGAGGTTCCACTGTATTCATTTTTCCTAATGCATCAACAGAAATCTGAACAGTAACTGTTAGGCATAGATGTATTACCATTGCAGCATTACCTTTAGATCCTTTTGCACCATCAAGTCCTGAACTTCCTGGAATCCCTGGCAATCCCTGTGCACCCTAATTATTTTATCAAAAGAAGAATGCCCATCAATTATATGTAAAATTTACAACACTTGTTCCTGCAAATTAAAAATAAATGGGGATCTTGGTTTCTGTGTCAAATTCTGATCTTTTATAATATGAAGAACTGAAAGAAAGAGTTTGTGTGTAATTAGCAAGAAAGTATCTAAAACAGAAACTGCTTCAGCCTTCCTCTGGATCCCTGCCTTCTCCTTTCTCTACTCTTCCCACAGAAGGCTTTATGCTGCTTGAAGATTTGTAAGTGGTCAGTGTAAACTGTTCTGTAATGCAGACCTATTGGTTTCTTGTTCATCTTGCTTCAAGACACTGATCATAATGAGAATTGTGCAAAACAATAAATATGATGATCATTAGCTCTGAGCTGGAAAAGCAAGTAAAAGGCAAATTTATTCATTTGTATTTGACCTGCTGGCTACTGCTTACCAGAAGGAGAAGGGGGAGATGGTGGGCAGGTGGTGCGGTTGCACCAGCAGAAGCGGTGAATTGGCTCTGCTGGTGGGTTTGCACCACAGCAGCCTTGCCGCTGCCTTGCCTCTCTACCTTCTGCCCCTCCCAGCAACTCACCTGCCAGGGGGTCAGGTAAGCCCCTCCACTCCACCATGCCATCCACAACTGATAAAAACTTATGTCCTACCCTTAATCCTATGACCCAAGGGCAGACTACAACAATAAAAACATAAAACGATGAACAGCAAAACACGCAACACAGCCTGAAAGAAAATACAAGTATTCAGTTCCCACTTAAAACTGGAGACATCGACACCAGGAGAATGTGTGCCACAACTGGGTGCCAGTACTGTGCTGCGCACTGACCCCCTCCTAGGCTTTCCTCAAGGGTTCCTCACATAAATGGCTAGATACAGCATTAGACTTTCAAACACTGTGACAATATTCTCACCCTACCTGGTCACCTTGTGGTCCTTGAAAGCCAGTGATTCCTCTCAGTCCTGTGGGTCCTGGGAGACCTGGAGGCCCTTGAAAACCAGCCTGTCCAGCATCGCCAGGTTCGCCTTTTCGAGTACCTGGAAGTGCACTTCTGCCTGGCGATCCTGGGATTCCTCTGAATCCAGTGTTGCCTTTATCACCTGAAATTATTTCAAGAGCTTGTTGTAAGTTGTTCCATTTTCTAGTCACAGAAGGGAATGCAACCTCCCTCCCCAAAACAAAACAAATCAGAAAAACTACAGAACCTGAAATTAAAAAAGGAATCTAGCATATTGCGCATCAGAACAATTTTGCTGTGTGATACGTAGCTACAACACAGTAGTAAGAGCCAGTGTTTTTTGCTGGGGGTACTCAAAGGTACGCAGTACCAGCATCTTTTTTTCTAGAAGAAAAATACTGGTAAGATCTAGACAATAACTTAAAAAACTAAAAAACCCTTAGGAGGAGAGGTTTCGCTTTTTATTGAAGTGGTCTCATACTGAGGTCATATGAAAGGGATGTGTAGTAAGCAAAAGGTAAAGGGACCCCTGACCGTTAGGTTCAGTCGCTTTACCGGCCGAGGAAGCCGGCGTTTGTCCACAGACAGCTTCCAGGTCATGTGGCCAGCATGACAAAGCCGCTTCTGGCAAACCAGAGCAGCGTAGGGAAACACCGTTTACCTTTCCGCCAGAGTGGTACCTATCTACTTGCACTTGACGTGCTTTTGAACTGCCAGGTAGGCAGGAGCTGGGACCAAGCAACGGGAGCTCACCCCATTGCGGGGATTCGAACCGCCAACCTTCTGATCAGCAAGCCCTAGGCTCTGTGGTTTAGACCACAGCGCCACCCGTGTCCCTGTGTAGTAAGTACCTAATTAAGGTTTTAGACACTTGTAATGTGAGTTTATATTGATTAGTCTCATTTTATACTGTAATCACTGAATAGGGCTGTAAGCTCAGGGATAGAGCATCCGCTTTGCCTGCAAAAGGTTTCAGGTTCAGTCTCCACCATCTCTAGGTAGGACTGGGAAAGACTCCCTGTCTGGAACTCTGGGGAGCTGCTACCAATCCTTGTAGTCAATACCAAGATAGATGGACCAATGGTCTGACTCAGTGTGAAGCAGCTTCTTGTGCTGTTTATCCTGTGATACTGCAGTCACTGCACGTGAATGATGAAGGCGGCGCCTAATCTCCTACAGCATAGTGCCTATCAGTAAATGCACACTGCTGGGTTCATATGATAAAGCAACAGCTCATGAGCAGTGGTTATCAACTGGCCAGTTCATTGCTAATTGACTAAGTAAACAACAGTCTGTCAGATTCGCCTTTTAATTTCAGCAGACGTGTACTAGTGAATAACTTTCTACAACAACAGCTGCAGATGTATTAGTGCCTTCCAAAAATTAGATAGCAAATGGAAGATGTCAGCTAGGGTTTGGGCTTAACGTTACAGTTATTGGTTTCTGTGTAACCTGAAAAGAAGCAGTTTGCTTACCCTGTGTTCCTGGGATGCCTTTATCACCAGGAAAGCCTGGCTCCCCTTTTTGTCCTTTCTCTTTCAATATGAAAACACGGCCATCCTCTCCTGGAGGTCCTCTTTCACCTTAAAGAGGTAGAATATATTGAATGTAAGCAGAGATTTGCTCAGGACAAATCCACCCACCTATCCTACTATTGGGATTCCTAATTGTGGCCTAAATATTTACTGCTTTGGGCAGGTACCGCATATTAAACATTTGCTTTGTGCTTAGAGGACGGGAACTGTTTGTTGTTTCTGTTTCCTTGTTTCTGCTTAGGAAATCACAAGACGACAAACCATAGCTTTAACAAAACTCTATGGCGGGGAGCAAGTTCTGAAGGAAGATTTACTGGAACCATTTTTATGGTCTTTTTGGCAGCAGGTGAAAACCTTTCTATTTTCCCAGGCCTTTGAAATAACTGATATAGTATGACCATACTATATGTTTTTACTCACAGTTTTTAAGAATTGTGTTTTAACTTTGGGAGTAACTTTGGCACTCCAGCGAGGTCACTTTGGTGCTGCTAATGCAGCAGTTTAACTTCACCCCCAGAGGCACACTCCATTTGTCTCTCGAGATAGACGTATGCCAACCCTATTGTGGACATTACTGAGCTAGATGGCTCAGTGGCCTAACTCAGTATAAGGGCAACTTCCTATGGCCCTATTACCAACTTAAGAAACTCTTTATCTGACTAGGAGAAAAGGAACACACTACATGCCAAAGTAATTCAGGAGACAAGTTACAGAGATCATTCTACATACCCTTTAATCCCATAGACCCACATTCTCCTGGAGGGCCACGTAGACCTGCTTGTCCTTCTTCACCTTTCGCACCAGGTGCTCCCAGTTCTCCTTCACTTCCTGGGAGTCCTGGGAAACCCTGCATGCCTTGGGACCCTTGGCTCCCTTCAGAAAGAAAAATGCAGATTCTAGTGCACTTAAACAAAAGACTGAATTGCTGGATTAATAATGTCACAAGTGGGAGCCCTACTTTAACTGCACAAAACACTTTTTCTGTTCTAGAGAAGGCCATGGGCCAGCAATTCACTCTTCAGAATGTTGTTCTGCTCTTAACATTGGTCCTGATTGGCTCCAGCAAATCACACAAGATCTAGACAGTGGGCACATACTGGGAAATAAATTTCCATAAATATTCTCAATGGAGCATCTGTTTTCTCTTCATGGTAATGGGACTGCAGTATGGGCTGGAGGCTGGATCTCTGGGGCCCAGTACAGTGTATCCTTATTTGGTCATGACTGCAAATCCCAAATGGACCATCTCCTAGCTTTTGAAGACCAAAGAAAGGAAAGGTGATGGTTAGAAATACTATTTGTATATATGAACTGTGCTACATCTGAAACAAAGACCATTTCATTTAGAATCCACGTACCTTTTTGCCCTGGGCGGCCTGGCAATCCATTTTCCCCTGGAAGACCTGGTTTTCCTCTTAAGCCTGGGAGGCCAGGTGGCCCTTGTACTCCAGGAAACCCAGGCATGCCTTTCATTCCAGCTGGGCCCGGTGCACCCATATCACCTTTAGGACCCTTCAAGCCTTGTAAACCTAGGAGGGGCACGGAGGGAGAGATGCACCAAATGCAAAAATATGTCCTTAACAACTACTGTGTTTCTATAGAATAAATAATATATATTTTAAGGTCTCAAAAGTTTTTTACAAAACCTAAAAGCACATATAAAATGCAATTAACCAAAACAACAGTATCAAAATAATATTCCAAATAAAAATTAAAATGTTGATAAAAGTTAAAACCATAGCTCTACAGACTCCTTGGAATTGCTCTGCTGCATTCATAAAGCCAAGGTGCATGGGGAGGAGAGCAAACAAGACGGTGAAATCAAATTGTTTACAGCAAGACTTGAAATGTCAGATGTTCAGCGTGTACAAGCTGGGTCCCCCCCACCCCCCGGCTGCTCCCCCTCTATATGCCCTGCCTATGCACACATCCATTCCCCCCACAGCTGCCTTGGCCTGCCTCTCTCATTTCCTATTTGTGTCAATTTTACATTGTTAGACAGTTGAGGCAGGTATCTGTCGTATCTGATATTTGTAGTGCCATGTACATAAATGGTGCCACATTTATTTATTTTTTAAAGTGAGATGCCACACCTATTTTGACCAATACACATGTATACCATGCCTGTGCACAAGTGGAAACAATTTCCAACAATTTGTTGGAAAGCACCCAAAGACTTCAAGGTTGCTAACAACAATATATTTCAGCCATCAAATACCTGGGTCAACCTGTATGTTTTAGACTCCCACCTGAATATTTACAAGGATAATGATGCACTTACCTGGAAAGCCTGGTGGTCCAAAAGAGCCTGGGGGTCCTGGCAGCCCCTGCAAGCCTTTGTCACATGGCAGACCAGGTGACCCAGGGCCTCCTGTGACTCCTATGTCACCTTTTCTACCTCTGAGACCTTTTGCTCCTGGAAATCCTGGGATACCAGGCTGTCCTGCAAGGATAATTCATTTATGAAGCCCCCCCAAAATCGAAATAATTTAGTTTGAAACAATTCAGCCTGGTTTGCACTTCATGCTAAGGTAAACCTCTGGAGAAAAGATCCCAGCTGCTTTACTCCTCCCCAGTTGTTTTACTGCTGGGCCACACTGACCCAAACCATAGTTTGGCTTGGCATATCAGCTGAAACAGGGCTCGTGGATAAGCCACAAGCTCAAATTTGGATGAACACGCCAAGCCAAAGCATGGCTTAGCAAAGTGCTGTTCAGCAGCAGAACAACTAGGGAGGAGCACAGTGGTTAGCATCTTTTCTCTGAGAGCCGCTGCATTCACACTAAACCATCACGAACAGTGTCTTTGACTCATTTTAGCTCATTCAATATGTTCATTTTGGAAGATCTAGCCTTACACATTTTCAATTCTGCAACATGAAACAGAAAGAAAAGAGAAGACACCCTTTGCATGAGACTGGAGCTTATGCTCCTCACATTCCATACAGAAATAATACTGAAGATAGTAAAATGACATCCCTGCTGGGAGTTGCTATCCAAAGCAATCACTTCACGTTGCTGCATGGAAAGACGGGACCTGGGGAAATATATTTATATTCACAGGATGTTGTCCTTTGCTTTCATGAGCTTAAAAGGGACATTTTCACTCCCCTCTGCTGCACACAGGCAAAGTGAACAATATCGGGGCTGGCTGGCTTCACAATATGACCTGTCCTTCCAGTTTGTATTGCAACCCCAGAAACCTCACAAGGTGATGGCAATGCTGACAGCATACTGAGGCTTGCAACAAAACGATCAACCTGTGACTTGAAAAGAACAGGTATGCAATAAAGCAAATCTGAATAGAACTTCTGAAGCTGAGTAAGTGAAAGTCGCTTTTCTCTCAAATCTTGATGGCACTGTTTGACACATACAATGCCCAGCAGAAATTGATATTTAGGACATACTGTGCTCCTTTTAGAGTGATGATGTTGCCCCAATCTTCATCAACCCACAGTTGGAGATGGAATTTACCAGAGATCAGATTAACTAATTCACATGATTTGGAAATGCCCAATTAGTGATCATTTCTACCACATGGGAAATGGTAGAATTCTCTGTTGACCCAAGTCAAGAATAAGTAAAAGAGACAAACTGTAAATATGTGAAGCTATCTGGACTGTTTTTTGTGAGTTGCTATGCTTCTGAGATCTCCCCACTATACAACCCCTCACTTTTCCTTTCCTTTTCTCTTACTCTCATTCTTATTTTCAACTAGGGTTTCCCAAACATATCCAGATTGTGTGTGTCCTTCAACCTCTTACATTAGAATTATTATTATTATTTATTAAATTTATATACCGCCCTATATCCGCAGGTCTCAGGGCAGTTCACAAGATAAAATTACAATAAAAAACATGAAATACACAAAATCAAAACAAAAGCAACCCAATAACCCCCTCCCAACACATTTTAAAAAGGTATTGGATGTTAATCAGCTAAAGGACTGGTTAAAGAGGAACTTTTTTTGCCTGGCATCTAAAGGTGTATAATGAAGGCGCCTGGCAAACCTTCCTCAGGAGAGCATTCCACAAATGGGAGCCACCACAGAAAAGGTCCATTCTCCTGTTGCCACCCTCTAAACCTCTTGTAAAGGGGACACATGAAGAAGGGCCTTAGAATATGATATCAGGGTCTGGGTAGGTTCACATAGAAAGAGGCAGCCCTTGAGATATAGCCTTAATTGGCTCAGGACCGCAATAAGTCAAAACCAGCACTTTAAATTGGGTACAGTAGCTGGTGCAGTCAGATCAGACATTATTTATTGAGCTATTTTTATTTTTCCCCTCCAGAAACATATTTTTGGGGAGAAGTAGCTCATAGTCAGTCAATTATCAGTAACAAATCCAAGAAACATAAGATAAATCATGCACAAATATGCATCATACCTTGAAGGCCAGCAAAACCTGGTTCACCTCTTAAGCCTTGCAGGCCTGGTATACCGGGAAGACCTCTGTTGCCTGGAATTCCTGGAGGACCATAACTGTTGTCACCTAAAATGCCTTTTGGACCTTCAATACCAGGAGGACCTGGCAACCCTGGAGCTCCATCCAGCCTTGGACCACTTTCACCTTGTGCACCTTGATCACCAGTCTCACCCCTGAAACCTAGAGAATAAATGAAATCTAGATGGCATAGGATCATTTGCTGAACTTGTTTAATTTCAACTTATATCATTTGTGAAATAAGAATGTAAAGAGAGCTTCCCTAGATCCATATAGTGCAGCAGCTTGTTTCCCAATCAGTGGCCAATCAGACACTTATGGGGAGGTCATAATTAGGCATGAATACAGTAGCTCCTCTTCATTGTTTGCACCCAGTAACTGATATCAGTGGCATACTGTCTGTGAATGTATGACCTGGAGTCAGGCAGTTAGGTTGTGCATTCATAGCAGTGCCCAGAAGAGGAATGACCACTGGGAAGAGTACCGAGAGAAGAAATGCCATGGGGCATGGTCTTCATCTGCCCCAGCTGCAACAAAACATGTCTTTCCCATATCAGTATCTACAGCCACAGCAGATGCTGCACCTTCCAACAGTTTGACTTCACCACCAAAGGCACACTCCTCCATTGTCCACCAAGACAGATGGATGCCAACTCAACCACCTGTGAACCTGGAGATTGAATTTATCCATCACAGCTGTTAGATCTGTCTTCTGTGTGTTCACCTTATCCCTGTGAATGAATTCTTAAGTATTGCAAACACTCAAAGCAACTTAACTGAGAGAAAGTGGAGATTGTCAGTTTTTGGGATAACATTAATCCAGGGATATCTGATCTTACCATCCCAGACCATTTGCTGTGCTGGAGCTGATGGGAGTTGTGATCCAACGGCATATTGCAGAGGTGGGTACTACATTTGCTACCCTGGATTAATCTACCTCTTTATTTAGTGCAATTTTCTAACCTGATGAGATATTTTAGGCTATAGCAGTCTGGGACCTGAATCACTACTGGGAAATGTGTCTCAAACCAGCTCTTCTGCTTCCTGACTGGTTTCAACAAACATAAGAAGAGCCTTGCTGAATTATGCCAAAGACCCATCTAATTTAGCATCCTGTCCTCACAGTGTCCAACCAGATGCCCACAAGAACCCCACATATGGAACCTGAATCTCTCTTTCCAGCTTGTTATCAGCTGCTGGTATTCAGAAACATACTGCCTCAAACAGTGGAGGTAGAACATAGCCATCATGGGTAGTAGCCACCAATAGTTCTCCATGAATTTATTCCTCCTTAAAGTCATTCAGGTTGGTGGCCATCACTACATCTTGTGGGAAACAAGATCTAATAGGAGCCAAGCACTGGAGAAAAAGCATGTGAGCTACAATTCTTTTCTAAAACTGACTTTATTTAAATGAACTGACAACATTCAGGTGCTTCAGTTGCACAATAAACATGAGGTTCAGAAGAAGAAAACAGAATATATATTAAAATCAGTCCATACCCATGCTCAACAAATGAATACACCCTGCCCTTCTTTCACTTACCTTCTGGACCAGGATTGCCTGGTATTCCTGGTCTGCCCTGTTGGCCTTTGAAGCCATCAAAACCATTGGGACCAGCTTGCCCAGGCTGCCCTCTCAATCCTTTCGGGCCTGAATAGACAGATTGTGCACAGCTTAGTTCAATGCTTTCAAACCTTCTGTGGAAGGTTTGTTCCACAGACCTAGCTACATCCATTTTATAAATAAATGCATTCTTATGACTGATAGGTTTCATGTTCACACTACCTCATTATGCATACACATACCTTGTCTGGCAATGTGTAATTTCTGCCATTCAAGTCTCCATTAAAAAAAGTCCGAGCAACTCTAATTCAACATTAAATAATAATTAATATTAAGTGATAACATTAAGAGATAGGAAGTTCCAAGCAATTCAACTGGCAGGATGATGAGTTATCCTAAAGCAATTGCAATGGAAAGTCAGTAAGTTATCCATGTTTTCTGACTATCCAGGAGCTGGCCAAAGACAATAATACTTGTAAAGAATTACCACTTAGTCCATTTCCTTGGCTTTTACTAAGCAAATGAAATACGGAGACAGATTTGACGGCTTTTAATCATAGTTGTGCTCCAAAACACATGGAAAAATGCTTCTGAGACTTATATTAGAGATTTCCCTTGCACTACCACCCGGAGAGTATCTAAATGATATAACCATATAAGAGGAGCATACCAAACTTTATTTTTCCACCAAGTTCACCACCAGTGAAAAACAAAATGTGTTTTTTGCATAGAGTATTAGGGAGGTTCTAGCCCTGCTTTTAATTTTAAGCTATCATTTATGACAACCTCGCATTTGTGTTTCTTTTCCAATCTTGAGAATTCTTACCCTACACCTCATTACTGTAAGTTTTAAATCACAGAAGTCTGTTTAATTCTGAATAACCTGAAGACATTAACAGCTTCCATGGAAGAATGGTACCTTATTTCACTTTTGTAGTCATACCTGATATACCTTTAAAACCAGGTGCACCTGGATTCCCAGGGTATGCTGCTGTGTAAGGAAGAGTAGCACCTAGAAGAAAAACAACCATAAATTGGTTTGACCCAACCTCTCAAACAACTGAACCAACAGAGTGTTCTCTTTTCAATGTAAAATACATACATTACCTTTTTCACCTTTTGGGCCAGGTGGTCCTCTAATACCTGGGCTTCCTGGACTCCCAGGCAGACCCCGGACACCTTGAGGACCCTGAATTCCAAAACCTGTTGGTCCTATTGGCCCTTTTGGGCCAGGAAGTCCAGGGGAACCAGGAAATCCCTTATCACCTGGCAAAGCTCTTCCATCAAGGCCCTGTAAACAATGAATACAAATGCACAATTAATATATTTGAACTCATTTCCAGCTGATCCCCTTAAATTCACCAGGTTTTCCAAAAGGGCCTTGAGATTCACTTGTTCACAGCACCTTACTCCTGAGTAATATTTCCTTTTGAATGATGGACTTGTTAAATAAACGTTTTATTTCTGGGCTGGGCATGTCCTTATTGTTGGTTTAATTCGTGTTGTATCTATATTGGAGGCTTTGCACTAGAACCCCATAATCTAACAACCACATCCAGGTGCAAAAGGCATACTGTTAGAATTAAAGAACAGGGTGCCACTGAGCATGATCTGAGCTTAGGAGCTGGCTTTGATTGTAAGAGCTGCACAGAACTCTCAGCCCTTTCACACAGAGAGACAACTCCTGGTTAGTTTACTTCCTCGTTGTTACAATGAAGGGGAAAACAACTGTCAAAACAATCAGGTATACCTTAAAGCCCTTTTCACCAGGCAGTCCTAGTTCTCCATTCCTGCCAGCAATACCATTTCTTCCGGGAAATCCAGGCTCCCCTTGAAGACCTCTTTGTCCTTTTATCCCTTTAAATTATGGAAATATTACAGTCAGTATGCAATATATGTATGTATGTATGTATGTATGTATGTATGTATGTTGTTGAAGGCTATGCCACCTGAATGTTTTAGGAAATGCCCCCAAACTGCTAGGAAACTGGGCAGACCAATAAGAAAGCAGCTTTACAAAAAGTTACAGGACACTGCGTTTGGATAAAATGCATCTTTCTTACTAATTAATGTTCAGAATATTAAAAGTTCTGTCTTAAAACAATGAATGCCAAGATTGAGTTTTGGTATTTGTACAGGATTTTAGGCAGGAGGAATCAGAGAGGAGAAAAAAATTAGCTTCTCCATTAATTATATAAGGTGAGAAACCTTCTCCTTCTCTTCTGTGGAATGCATAAGCCAAAGAAATTACTGAGGTGTCTATGATGAATGTGTGCAAATTCAGTCAATTTTTTTTAAAAAAAGAACAACCCTGAAAATCTTGCAATAAGATGAATAAGTGGATGAATGTGAACATTTCAAATGAAAAGTGGTTCATAGTGAATTAGGATGCGCAGAAAAACAGAAAGATGGTGCTAATGGAGATGCTTGACAAAACCTAAGCAAGAATCTTAGGACAGTTGGTACCACTTTAACTAGGTAGTGCATTTTTCACAATGACATAAAAAGCAGAGTGCTGATCAGTGGGGGGACATGGAATAAGGAACACACTGCACTAAGCTCCTTGCATTTGATAGATCACAAAAATGAGGAAGTGGAAGACATACTCTAATTATGGCACTTACAGACTATAACTTTGGAGAAACAACTTCAGACAGATGGCTACTGTTTATTACTCCCAGGGCAATTCGTTGGCTCTTTTGTGCGAAGCTTCTACACCACAAACACCAAGCAATACAAAATTTGGATATACCATTGGAAGCAGTCCCCAAGTTTAAAGGGAAAAAAAATCTCATGGGTTTAGTACGTTGTATAGTTACCTTTTATTCTTATTCTAGCTGGGTCACCCTTATCACCTTTTTCACCAGTCAACCCAAATGGACCTGGTATTCCCTTACAAGTGTTAAAATAAAAAAAGTTATAGTCAATTGAAATAATAGCTCAGCTCCGACAGCAAGTAAACATCTATTAGATGAGCAAGATGGGAGTGTGATGCTCTATTTTTCCTCCCACAATCTGTGCTTTTTAGACTGGCAACAAAGGTTATCTGGGTGCACTGGCGGACGAAGGTGGGGGCAGGGGGAGGCGTCCACCCTGGGTGCCATCCCGGGGGGTGCCATTGCAGCCCCCCCTGCCCCCCGGGATGTGCACCGCTCACCGCACACACACCCCCGGGAGGCTCGCCAGCCACACCCCTGCCTATTCACCGCTCCGGGTGCTGGAACATGTCTCTCCACCACTGTCCAGGTTACACCATGAGCTTTCCCCATCCTGCTCCCACAGGAGCCTTTCATCAAGATCTTTCCCAATGTTTTGCTCTCATGGCACACTGACAAGAACAGCAGAAGAATCCTGCTGGATCAGAGTATATACCCATCTCGCCCAGTATCCTGTTTCCAACATTGACCAACCACCCATTGCCTATGGGGAACTTGCAAGCAGGACCTGAGCACAATAGCCCACTATTGCTGTTTCCCCCCAGCAACCACTATTATACACAGGCACCACAACTAGTAGTGCTTGAAGGTCTTATCCTCCATGAACCCCCCTTTAAAGCCATCTGCATTAGTGGTCATCACCACACCTTGAAGTAGCAAATCCCACAGTTTAAGTATGCGTTGTGTGATCCACCTGAACATTAGCATCAAAATGTGACAAAATAAAAGCCGAGTCCTCAGAAATAAGGAAAGAAATGAACCACAAAAGGAAAGATCAATCTGCTCTGTGGATGCCAGAATATAAAATAGTGCCTGTAAGTTACTCACGGGGGAACCTGGTGGCCCTACTGCACCAGGTAAGCCTGGATCACCTGTTCTTCCATATTTTCCAGGTAACCCTACTTCTCCTTTTCTTCCAGGGACACCTGGCGGACCTCGTATTCCAGGTGCACCACAAGGACCAGCACCACATAAGCAGCTACTTGCACTCCCTGTATAGGCACAAAGGAAGCAGGGCTTTGGACCAGACAAATAATGCAAGTTCACAAAGCAATTATGACTTGTGTTTTTATCTCAAGGACAGTCATGGTTAAATTACATGATTTGATTGAGATGAGGCATTTGCTCTGTGAGGGATGCAGGTACTTGCCTTTCTCTCCTTTTGCACCTCTTTCTCCAGGTGATCCCTTCTGGCCTTTAGCTCCCAGTGGTCCAGGAGACCCTCTCCCAGTACAAGCCACACCTTGAAATTTTACAAAAGATATATTTTATTGTTTTAATTGATTATATTTGCCTCTGTTCTTTTCAAAAACATTAAACAACCTGGCCTTGTTCTTAGAGCTCACATGTTAGACAGCTACAGGACCAGATGGTTACACCAGCAGAAGCCTGTTTAACTGCCAATGTGATGCCCACTTCCCACCTAATAGGAGATTTATGTTCACCCATCCATCCTCTTCTCCATTTCTCCTGAAGCTTGGAACACTAAATAATAATAATAATAATAATAATAATAATAATAATAATAATCCTCACACAATTCTACATTATATAGTACATAATCACATTACCGTTTTCAAACAATTGTTGCTGAAACTGTAGAACTAACTTGCTACGCAGAACTGAGTGGAGTAAATAAAGATTCCTTTAGACATATTCCCCCCTCACACACACTCCATATGCGGTTGATAGATCGTTGGGCAACATACAAAAATATTATTCCCACAATCCACCTTCAGAGGAGGGTATTATTTCTAATAAAGAAGCAGTGAGAAGGAGGAGGGTATTTAGCCCTTCTTTCCACCTGTCTCTTTTCTCCCTCAGCTTCCCCCCAGATGCGTTCTCCTCAGCTGAAGCTCTGTTGCAATGCAACCACTGGAAGGGGAAAGCAGTAAAGTGCCTTCCTCTTAAAGCTTCTTTCAGAGGTGACTCATGAGGGTAGTGAGGCAGAGGCTGCAAAGTCTTCCTGGCAGCAGCACTGTGGTCACCAAGATGGTATTAGGGAGAGACTTTGGGGGGAGTTCTGACCCAGCAGTGGACCTGCAGGTGCACACATATTAGCTGGGCTACCACCGCCAACCTGAAACAACCCTGATCTCACTGCCAGCTGCACACTACCATCCTGATGAGTGCAGCACTGTTAGCATTGCCTCTGCCCCTCCTCATAAGCCTCCTTCCTTGCTGGTGATTGTGCTTTCCTGGTATTACTCCACCTTGGATAAATGGAAGCCAGATTTTGAAGACAAGCAGTGAAAGCAATAAGCCTGGTTCTCCCATATCTGGAATGATTACTGTTATTGCTGCTTGGTAAATTACTATTGCTGAGTATTAGGGGTAGGAAACCAGTTTGGTCCACAAGGACATTTCCCCCAAACCCCACCCACTTGTCAACCCCCTGCCTGTCATTCATGATGTTAAGCTGATTATCGGAGGGAGAACAAGGCTCAGTTCTGTACATGTTTGTTCCCAGGATTGAGCAGAACTGAACTTAAATGCAAGTTTTTTCTCTCCCTCCGCTCCCCTTCAACTGATGGGGAGGAAGAGAAAGAACGCTCTGCAAACCCTATGCTCAATGCTTCCCAAAGTGCCAACCATAGGGCTGGCAAAGCCTCTTGCACTGCAGTTTCCGAGCACCGAACGATCATTTGGTTGCTGGGGACTTGGAAACCCTGTGCAAGGGATTACATAACTGGCAAGGGTTGTCATGCCCACCTGTCAAAGTTGGCCCACCCCTGCTATAAAGAAATGAGTGGAATTATAGTCAATAATAATATCACACACACACACACACACACAGTGGTACCTCGGTTTACGAACGTAATCCATTCTGGAAGTCCGTTCTTAAACCTAGGTGCGCTTTCCCTAATGAGGCCTCCCGCCGGCGTGCCCTTCCACCATTTGGATTCCGTTCTTAGACCGAGGTAAAGTTTGCAAACTGGGACACTACTTCTGGTTTTGCGGAGCTCGTGAACCGAATCGTTCGTAAACAGAGCCGTCCTTCAACCGAGGTACCAGTGTGTGTGTGTGTGTGTGTGTGTGTGTGTGTGTAATCTTCAAGTGGAAATATTTTTGTTCAATGTTCAAAGTATTTTGCTCATCTTACCAGGTGGTCCAGGCAAACCCTGCTTTCCTGGTGTTCCTGGAAAACCCGGCAACCCTGGAGAGCCAGGCCTTCCTAGTGCCATGTCAGCTATAGCAGGGAGACCAGGGTCACCTCGAAAGCCCTGAGGCCCTTGTACTCCCAATATACCTTTGGGACCAGGGATACCTATGGAGAAGGAGAAGAAGGAGTCTTGTAAAAGTCATAGAGAAGCCATCTATGGGAGAAGCTGCATTTGGGGTTTGGCATTCTAAAACTCAAATTATTTGAGCTACACCTCACTGAATATTCTAGAACAGGGATGGGAAACCTGTGGAGTCTCCGGATATTGTTAGATTCCAACTCGCATCAACCCCAACCAGTGTGGCCAATGGGAAAGGATGATGTGAGTTGTTGCCAAGCAACATTTGAAGGCCCAGTTATCCAGGGTAATGGATTCCTTATGTTTTAAACTAATATTTCCTTCTGATAGTCTGGCATGGCTTGAAAGGGAAGCTCAATTGATCTCCAAATTCCTGTTCAAGTGATTTCCGCAACCGTAGCAATTATCTTCAAACTATTTGTTCTAAAGCACACAAGAAAATTGAGCTGCAAATCACAGGTTTTGGCATTTCATTCTTTTCTTTTTCTTAACAGTTGTAAAACAGCAGAAAACAGTCTTACCAGTTTGGATTACAACATTGGCACATGCTCTGGAAACAATAGGTTGGCATTGCGTCTCGGAGTATTTCTTGCCCTAGGAATTCTGGGTTGACCTTAAGTTCCCATTGAAATCAATGGGCCTCAAGTTAAGACATGGCAGTTTTGTCCCACTGATTTAACAAGAAAAAGCATTAGACCAAAAGGCCCACCTAGTCCTGGGTTCTGTTCCCACAGCTGCCTATCAGATTTCTACTGGAAGACCACAAGCAGAATATGAGTGCAATTGCACTCTGCTGTTTGTGTTCTCTAGCAACTAGTATTCAGAGGCAGCATGCAACTCACCAGGGTTTCAGTTAGCAAGAATCTGTCAGCTATACTTTGAAACACCAAGAATTGAACCTGGGACTTTCTGAATTAAAGACAAATGTTCTACCACTGAACTTAATTCAAAGCAGTGAACTCCCAGGTAAATGTGTGCAGAATGCAATCCTACATACACTTACCTGGAAGTAAGCCCCACTGAAAATAATGGAATGTACTTTTGACTGGATTTGCATAGGATTTCACTGGAAACGGAAAAAAGGCTCATTTCCCATTTACTGCCTGCCTAACTTCAGCAAGCAAAGGAACCGAAATAAAAGTCTTGCCAGGTGATCTTAAAGCATTGGCAGGTTCAGCATATGTGAACAAAATGTAAGTCCTCTTATTAGCAGTGTTTGTATCCATAGTTATCCTAAAAGCAGAGAGAGGTTCATATTCTTTATGTCCCCATGTTCCAAGCTAGCTGTAAACTATAAATTCAGTAGGAAACTTAAAGATACTGGTAAATGTAGCGGAAGAGTAATCTTTAACAGTTCTATCAATTCATCGGTCACATGGAGTTCTCCTTTCAGTAACTGTTTTATTTAGAAAAAGTGGAGAAAAACAGAAGCTTCAATCTGTCTAAAGATGGCCTTCAAACAACCCCCGCCCATGGACTGAGGAAAGCCTTTTGTTTGAAAGATCATGCTCCAAATTGTTCAGGTGATGCTTTTGAGCAACATACCTACATCTACTATACAGTATTATAAATTACACTACATATTTTGGAAAGTTGTTTGTCTGTTTACTTTGCATCCAGGCACCTCTTAAGATGCCATCACCAAATCTGGCATGATTGTTCCTGAAATTGAGGAATGGATTTTTGTCTATATTTGGAAACCGTTTTGAATCAAAATGGCCATTCCAAATTGCACTGATCTGGACACCTCTGAAGACGTCATCACCCATTTTTGCAGGACGGCTCCCAAGATCTAGGAGCAGGTTTTTGCCTAAGATTAGGTGCCAGGATTGGGTCTTTCAAAAGGGAACTATTTTTAACCAAATTTTGGCAGGATTGTATATTATAGTTTACCCAATGGTATTAGAATGATTAAGAAACTAAAATAGAAAATCAATTTAAAGATCTTATTATGTTTTTGTTTCTTAGAATTCCTGAGCAGCACTGGTGTTGTCTAACATGGACCACTTGGGGGTGTTACCACCTGGAATAACTACACAAACCTGAGGAAGCACAGTGGACAGCAATTTGCCACACCTTTGTTCAATTCCTAGCCCACCCCTCCTTTTTTCAACAATCTTATTAAAGCAATGAAATCCTTATAAAGGCTAAATGTTCAACCTGAGCAAATACCTTAAACAATCAAGATGCTTTAACACATTTGCTGCTCATATGATTATTTAAAACCTGCCAACTCACTACATCTAAAAAAAAAACACAAAAAATTCTGTATAAACTCTTAGTATAATGCTTAGAAATGCACAGACGTAACTATGAAAAGGCTGCTACAGATTATTTTTATCCTGGGATCTGTCAGCATAACCTTTATGGAAATAAGCGAAAGCTGGTGATAGAACTTTCTTTTACCCTAAACATAAAAAAGGTTTCTTACTGGTTCCATCTTCCCCTTGCCTGCCATATGCACCAGGAGGGCCCATCAACCCATCTGCCCCCACATTTCCAGGAGGTCCAGGGTCTCCAGGGTCTCCTTGAAGACCTGTAGGAGATCATTGGAAAATGTGGTGGTTGTTGTTAACATAATTGTATGTTACCATGAATTGTATTAAATGTGCATTGAATTGTTTAATATTAGTTAAACCTTTTATTCCAGGGCGTGGTATTCCTCGAGGTCCTGGTGGACCTGGCAGCCCACTGTCTCCTAGATCCCCCTGTAAGAATTTTCAGGTTTATTGCAATGTAATAACATTGTACCTATAGGAGCCCAAGAGAAACAATTAACTGTGATAGTGAAAGGTAACAGAATGAATTAAAATAACCCTTCTCCTCTGCTACAGAACAGTATAGATTCCATGTAAGCTTGATACAGTATAAACACAGATATATAAAGAATCTTCTGCATTTGAGACCTGACCTTAATTCCTGGAAGCCCATCCTCTCCAGGAAATCCAGCCATTCCAGTTTCACCCTGAAATAAACAATATTTATTCGTCCCTTAAGAACGCTTATCGTGCAAATAGGTTACACTGTAATTAATGGGACTTAATGGGGATAACTGTGTAAGACATTATCCCACATTGGTTAATCTGTGACAATTCATGCACTTCAAGTTAAGTTTCGTTGACAAGGTTTGCTAGCTCAGAGCCAAACGACCACCATTACGCAGACTCTCAAAAACAGGTCTGAAATTGTGGGGGTTTAGCAGGTAAAAGAAATTCCAAACATTTAAAAAATGTTTTTAAAATACACCAGCACTGATTTATCCTACAAAATAAGGGAAAGTGTGTGTGCTATGGATATGGACGCTATAATTAGGTTTATTTTATTAGTAAATTATAGACATTGCTTATGTTTTATTTATAAATATATGCTACCTTGCTTCCTGGAATTCCTGGTGATCCATAAGAACCTGGACTCCCCTATGGAAAAGGACAGAGACAAAAAGTTATAATATTAGGTATTTTTAACACCTTGATTATGAACACCTTGGGTTACACCAAGGGTAGCCAATGTGGTGCCCTCCAGATATTATGAACTACAACTCCCATCATCCCTGACCATTAGCCACCTTGACTGAGGCTGATGGAAGTTGTGGCCCACAACAGCTGGAGGGCACTATGTTGGTTACCCCAGAGTTAGATAAATCCCTGTTCTGTTTGCATAAGGTGCCTTTATCCAACTTTGGGCCAATTCTCCCCTCCCATAGTGATCCCCCATTCTCCATCCCACAACATTTTGGGAGGTTGCAGTGGGGAAGAGTTGATAGGAAAATTCATTTCCACATGTTTTCTTTCACTAACAGTTCTCAGAACCCAACTCATTGGAAATAAATTCTATTGAACTCAGTATGCTGTTTCTCAACATATTGGCCCTACTTTAGCAAAAGTTAATTGTATAAATACCTTGCAATGTTGCCTAGGCCATATCTGGCCATTCTCCCCCCCTCTCTCTCTAGTATACACACACACTATTCTGTGAGGTTCAGAGCGAGATGAGCTAATAGGCCCTACCCAGTCCATCATGACCAGTGATGCCAACTTGAATAAAATATTGGGGAGGCCCAGGTAAGCCCCACCCTGCATAATTGATCACATGATGTGCTGCATGCACACCATTTGAATGGCAATGCCCATCAACTTGGGGGGGGCATAATTTTTTTTATTGGGGGATGAAGGGTCATCGGCCCCTAGGAGTTGGCTCCTATGATCATGACCCCATCACAGCCTTTATTGTCTACTGGCAAGGGAAACCTCTGTAGCAGGGAGCTCCCTCTACTTTTGGAGGCTTCCAAAGAATCTAGAACTGTGGAAGATTACAGTTCTAGACCATGCTAATGGTAATCACCTGGAGGGGGTGCCCAGATAGGGCTGTAATTAGAAGCAATATGAGAAACTAAATTAAACTTTTTTTTACTTAGACTATCTTCTTTTTATACATTTTGCCCAAGATGTCTAATGGCAGAAAAACATGTTAATGATAAATGGAGCAATCTGCATCCAGTTAAAGGCTTCATTAGATCATTTACAATAAAACAAAAATTAAACATTCACATGCCAAACTCAATCATTCAAAACCAAAGACAGTACTCTGAAAGCAAACCCACAATCCTGAGCTGTATACTGAAATGTTGTATCTTGTGCAGCCCTGTGACAAAACCACTTGAGACTAAGATCAAAAAGCCAAACTCCCATTAATAAAAGGCTGAAATTAATAATATAATACAAACAAAATGACTTTGAGGTTCAGAGTCTCCTTTATATACTCAGATTTAATTACTCCAGGATATGTGGCCTTAGGATGTCAAAATCAGACATAAGCCACAATCTAGTTCCATGTGCCTAGCAAAGTTCAAATGTGTGCTTCTTGAACAACGCACACACACACAGACTCCAAATAGCAAGCAATGTGTAGTGGTTTTATTTAAACATCAGGGCCATCTTGCTCAATGAAAAAAGTCCCACTAGATATTCCTAGATCAGCCGGCATTCCTACAGTAGGTTTGCAATAACAATTCTTTATTTATTTATTTATTTATTTATTTATTTATTTATTTATTTATTTTATAAGATATTTATTAGCATTTTACAAAAAACATAGGTTTACAGAATAAAGGAAATTAAAACAGAGATTAACAAACTAAAAAGAAAACATAAGAGAAGAAAAAAGAATAACAAGAAAAATACAGGAATTACCAAAAAATACATAGAAAAAAAAGAAAATACAAAATACAAAAAACAAACAGCTAAGAAAAAAATTTAAAAAATAAATCCATTTTTCAATATTTTTAAGCTCATTTGCTTGTTTCCTTGACCTCCTCACACCTCCCCTTTTTGTATTCCCATTTACATAATCAATTCAGCAAATCCTTACCCTCTTTCATTTATCTTAACTCTATATCTTAACCTATTATAACTATGTATTTTCATCCATTATCAATCCATATTTGCATATTCTTATTAGCCTTATTACCAATACCACTTATTTTCAATCCAACATCATTTTAGCATTCATTAATTTTACAGTATTTCTGCAAATAGTCTTTAAATTTCTTCCAATCTTCTTCCACCAACTCTTCTCCCTGGTCTCAGAGTCTGCCAGTCATTTCCACCAATTCCATATAGTCCATCACCTTCATCTGCCACTCTTCCAGGGTGGGTAAATCTTGTGTCTTCCAATACTGTGCAATAAGTATTCTTGCTGCTGTTGTTGCATACATAAAAAAAGTTCTATCCTTCTTTGGCACCAATTGGCCGACTATGCCCAAGAGAAAGGCCTCTGGTTTCTTCAGGAAGGTATATTTAAATACCTTTTTCATTTCATTATAGATCGTCTCCCAGAAAGCCTTAATCTTAGGGCACGTCCACCAAAGGTGAAAGAATGTACCTTCAGTTTCTTTGCATTTCCAACATTTATTATCGGGCAAATGATAAATTTTTGCAAGCTTGACTGGTGTCATGTACCATCTGTAAAACATTTTCATAATATTCTCTCTTAGGGCATTACATGCCGTAAATTTCATACCTGTGGTCCACAACTGTTCCCAGTCAGCAAACATAATGTTATGTCCAACATCCTGTGCCCATTTAATCATAGCAGATTTAACCGTCTCATCCTGAGTGTTCCATTTTAACAGCAAGTTATACATTCTTGAAAGTATCTTTGTTTTGGGATCTAACAATTCTGTTTCCAACTTTGATTTTTTCACCTGGAAGCCAATTTTTTTGTCCAAATTATAAGCCTCTCTTAATTGGTAATAGTGAAGCCAGTCTCGTACTTTATCTTTTAATTTCTCAAAACTCTGCAATTTCAATTTGTCTCCTTCTTGCTCCAAAATTTCCCAATATTTCGGCCACTTGGCCTCTATATTGGTCTTTTTCTGAGCCTTTGCTTCCATCGGTGACAACCACCTTGGGGTTTTATTTTCAAGTAATTCTTTATATCTTATCCAGACATTGAACAATGCTTTCCTGACAATATGGTTTTTAAATGCTTTATGCGCTTTAACCTTGTCGTACCACAAATATGCATGCCACCCAAAAACATTATTAAAACCTTCCAAATCCAAAATGTCTGTGTTCTCAAGAAGCAGCCATTCTTTCAGCCAGCAGAATGCTGCTGATTCATAATAAAGTTTAAGGCCCGGCAGGGCAAGTCCACCTCTTTCCTTTGCATCAGTTAGTATTTTAAATTTTGTTCTGGGCTTCTTGCCCTGCCAGACAAATCTAGAAATGTCTCTCTGCCACTTCTTGAAACAGTCCATTTTGCCTAAAATTTGTAATGATTGAAACAAAAACAACATTCTTGGCAATACATTCATCTTTATAGCAGCAATTCGACCCAACAAGGAAAGCTTCAAATTTGACCATATTTCTAAGTCCTTTTTCACTTCTGACCAACATTTTTCATAGTTGTCTTTAAATAGATTCTCATTTTTAGCTGTCATGTTAATCCCCAGGTATTTCACTTTCTTAACCACTGTTAAACCTGTCTCATTCTGAAACCTCTCTTTCTCAATCGGTGTTAAATTTTTCTCAAGGACTTTAGTTTTTAACTTATTCAACTTAAATCCTGCCACATGACCAAATTCTTGAATCAGTTCTAATACTCTTTTAGTACTAGATTCTGGCTCCTGTAAAGTCAATACTAAGTCATCTGCAAAAGCTTTCAATTTATATTGTTTGGCTCCGACCTTTATACCTTTGATCAGACGGTCCCTTCTAATCATATTTAACAGAACCTCCAGGACCGAAATAAAGAGCAATGGGGAAATTGGGCAGCCTTGTCGTGTCCCTTTCTCTATCTTGAATTCCTCTGTCACCACATTATTAACTATTAATTTAGCCTTTTGTTCTGAATAAATTGCACTTATACCATTTTCAAACCCTTGACCAACCCCCACCCCCTGAAGGTTTTTCTTCATAAAGCTCCAAGAAATATTATCAAAGGCTTTCTCCGCATCCACAAAAATTAAAACTGCTTTGGTGTTGATATCCACTTGCAGCTTCTCCAAAATGTTAATTATATTCCTCGTGTTGTCAGAGAAGTGTCTGCCTGGGAGAAAGCCAGCTTGGTCCTTATGTATCTCTTCCACTAATACTTTTTTTAATCTTTTGGCCAAAATGTCAGCAAATATTTTGTAATCCACATTAAGCAGGGATATGGGTCGGTAATTCTTGAGTTGTGTCTTTTCAGACTCAGTTTTCGGTATAAGTGTAAAATATGCTTCTTTCCACGACTCTGGCGCTTTTTCCCCCTCCAAAATTTCATTGCAAACCTCCTTTAGTGGTTGAATTATCCAGTCCTTCAAAGTTCTATAATATTTTGAGGTTAAACCATCCGGTCCTGGAGATTTGCCCAACTGCATATTCTGAATGGCACCTTCTACCTCCTGTTCTGTAATTTTGTAATTCAGCATTATCTTGTTTTCTTGAGAGATTTTTTGTAATCCATTTGTTTTTAAAAATTGGTCTATATCAAACTCTTTCTGAGGCCCTTGTGTATATAACTGTTTAAAGTACCTCTGGAAACATTTTCTAATTTCCACTGGATTCTGAATGTTCTTTCCTTCCACTTCCAAGTTAGTAATATTGTTAAGCTTTTGTCTTTTTTTCATTTGCCAAGCTAACAGTTTCCCACATTTATTAGCCGATTCAAAAGTCCTTTGTCTCATTTGTTTAATTTTCCATTCAATTTCCTGATTCATCATCTTCATATATTGCACTTGATATAACTTTATTTCTCTCAGAATCTTTTGTGAATTTGGTTTCACTCTGTTTCTTCTCGCCCTCTTTTATTTTTTCCAGAATTTTTTATTTTTTCTCATTTTGAGCTCTCTTTATTGAATTCTGTTGAATCAGAAACCCCCTCATAACTGCTTTACTTGCGTCCCAAATTACTCTTTTTTCAACAATAGTGTTCAAATTTATCTCAAAATAGTCTCTCAAGGTTTTTTGGGCCTTCTTAATAACCTCTTGATCTTTAAACAAGGTGCCATCCATCCTCCATCTGAAGGGACCGGTTGGTGTTAATTTCATCTCCATTTTCACGGCATTATGGTCGGAGCACGTTTTAGGGCAGATCTCTACTTTTCGAATCTTAGGTGCCAGTCCTCTAGTTATCCAGATTTGGTCAATTCTTGTCCATGTCATTTTGGCTTCAGAAAAGTATGGAGTAAAAGTCTGCGCGAAAAGTATAGGTTATGGGTGATCAGCAATAAAGATAAGAAACGTTCGTGCGTGTGAGAGACTGCAGCCAGAGGCCAGCCGATGAGACGCTGGGAAGGGTGACTGCAGGCAAAATCGGCTGAGGAGCAGCCAAAGGCCAGCTAAGGAGTAGCTGGAGCCAGCCGGGAGGAGCTGGGATCTGCCGGACCGGGAGGTGCTACTGTACCGTAAGTAGGCCGGGCCCCGGGGAGAGATGGCAGACAGCCAGAAGTCGTCGATCCCTTTTGATAAGGTGGACGGGAGCAAGCCCTGGGCCGGGAGAAGGCAGGCACTGAAGAAAGCAGTCGGAGCCAGGCCAGAGGGGGCTGAGAATTGCTCTGAGGAAGCACCAAGCCCAGGAGGGGCTGAGAGCTACTCAAAGGAGGCACCAAGCCCAGGAGAGGCTGAGGGACGCCCAAGAAGCCCAGAGGGGGCTGGAAGCCCAAGAGGGGCTGAGGGACGCCCAGGAGGCCCAGAGGGGGCTGGGACTGTGTTGGAGGGCTGCCGGAATGCCCCTACACATGAGCTGCGTGCTGAAGAGAAGAGAGATGCACCTGAGATTGGGGGTGCAGGCCATTCCAAGGGTCTTGAGAGTGCCCAGGCTGTTTGGCAGGAGCTGGAGGGGGTTTGCAGAGAAACCACAGCAGAAGCCAAAGGCCATTTTCCCAACAGCAGAAAAGCCTCAAGGAGTGCTGCTGGAAAGGTTGGGGGGGCAGAGAAGACCAAAGGCAAGTTTGCAAAGTTTTCCACTCGGCGATGTTTTGTTTGTGCTTCGGCTGAACACCTGCGTCGCAGCTGCCCACAGAGAGCAAGGGAGCCAGGGCAGGATGTTTCCAAGGTTGCTTCCCATGGGAACCAGCCGGGTTTCCATGGCAACCAGACCAGAAGCGCAGGCAGGCGTGGGAAACCGCAGATTGTACGCGCTCCAGAAAAGGGAGGAAACGCTTATCAGCTGACTGCGTCGATGGCTGTTTTGGAGAACACCTGCAGCGAACGCCCCAAGGTCGGGGGCAGCAGGAAGTCGGTTGCTAAGGCAACAAAGAAGGACAACTCCGGAGGGGGGAGGGTCCTACGTTGGGTTGTGGACTCGGCTGCGAATGGCCATCTGGTAACAAATGTGGAACTGCAAGGCTGTTTCAACTGGGAGAACAGTTAAATTTGCTACAGGTTCACAGGGACATGTGACCCATGTTGCTAACCTGTTTGTCTCTTTCTTGCAGGATGAACTGAAGGTCTATGTTCTCCCTGAGATAAAACACTGCCTGTTATCTGTACCTTGTCTTTTACAGGAGGGATATTCAGTGAGTTTTGAAAAAATGTTTGCACAATTTCAAGAGGGGGGAAGAAGCTAATAAGTGTTGAAAAGGATCAGAACAACCTCTTTGTTCTGGAAACACCTCTGGAGGGTGAGGGGAATACTGGGAAAGCCACTGATCACACTCATGTGTCGTGTGCTTGCGTGTGGCACAAGAGAATGTCACATGGTTCCTGTGAGGACATTCAGATGTTATCAGAGTGCACCAAAGGGTGCAGGGTAAAAGAATGTGGTCAACCTTTGAATTGCAGAGCTTGCAGGAAAGCCAGAAACAAGGGATTTAATCATCCCAGGGTGGAGAGAGTAACCACAAAGCCTTTTGAGCTTGTGCATGCAGACCTTTCTGATATGCCACAGCCAAGTCTGGGCAAGGCCAAGTGGCTGATGGTGCTGACAGATGATTATACGCAGAACGCATGGGCGTACACGCTGAAAACTAAGGAGGAGGCAACACAACTTATCAAAGATTGGGTTGCTGAGGTGGAACTAAGGTTCTCCACCAAGGTGCAGGGGTTCAAATGTGACCGAGGTTCAGAGGTCACTGGGTCCGCTCTAAAGGGTTTCTTTCGCCAGAGGGGGATACATCACAAGGTGACTTCTCCTCAGGACAGTGGCGTGGTAGAGCTTAGGAGTAAAGCTCTGGTTCGAGCATCCGAGATTCTACTGGATGACTCTGGTTTGCCTCAAAGTTTCTGGGGGGAGGCGGTAAAGACAGCCAATTTCACGATGAACAGGTGCTACAATGCAGTGGTAGGTGACACCCCGTATTTCCTGCTTCATCGGCAGAAGCCGCTTGTGCATTTCTTTCGCACTTTTGGTAGCAGAGCCATGGTGCCTGTACCAAAGTTTCTGCAGCAGGAGGGTGGCCCAAGGTACCAGGAAATGATCTTCTGTGGATATGAGCCTGCGACAAAAGGGTGGAGATTCGCATATCCAGAAGGTGATCAGACCAAGCTTCTGGTCAGTAAACAGGCTGAGTTCTTTGAGCAGGATGGTTGGGCAAGGCGCAAAGTGCGCTCTGACGTTCACTCAGATTGTCTGTCTGACTCTGAGGAGGAGGGAGAGCCAGAGCCTGAACCTGCTGGTGGAGACCAGGTCCCTGAACAGAGTAGGGCGTCTCCACAGGTTGTTAAAGGAGTGTCCAAGAGTGAGCCCTCATCTCCTGTGCGCATAATGGAGAAAGCTCACAGACGTGTCAAGTCAGAGGGGGAGTCTTCTGATGAGGAAGACGCACATGCTGGCCCCAGTGGGTCAAAAGGAGCACCCCAGTTTGTGCCCAGGCGGTCATCGCGGGCTACAAAGGGAATTCCACCTGAGAGGTTTCAGGTCACAAATGCGTGGGTTGGTTTCGCACAGTGCGAACCTAAGGTTTGTGAGGTTCAACAAGTGCCTAACAACGATGCCAGGAAGGGGCGGAAGGCAATGGGGAAGGTGTTGAACACTCAGAGGTCCTCTCAAAATATGATTCGAGAGGGGGTATGGAGAGAGGCTCAGAACTTACAGGGTTAAGAGTTCTGAGTGATGACGTCTCACATTTTGAGGCGGGTTTAGAACACTGAAGGGAGGGTTTTACTGCGTCTCTCAGTGTGCGTGTTTGCTCCGAGGAGAGAGCAGCAGCAAGATGTGCGCTCTGTCGCCAGGAAATTTATAGCTGTTGTGTTTGCTAAGGAATAAAGACTTTAAAGATAAGGAGATTGCTGCGTTTCAGCCTGAGTTATTACCACACGACAGAACGTTCCTGCTTCTGCTTCCGCTGTGTTTACTTGCTGCTGGAGTCAAAGGTCTTTGGGGAAGGTCAGAGTCGCGCAGAGAAGTGTGCCGGACCCCCGGACGTCATTGGCCTCCATAAAAAGAAGGTTCCCTCTCTACCCAGGGGATTCCTAATTCTCCAAATGTCAATCAAATCCATATTGTCAGTCAATTCAAAAAAAGTTTTTGGTAGTCTGCCATCTTTGGTAACTACCTGTCTCTGCGACTTGTCCATGTTTGTGGATACCACTCCATTCATATCTCCCATCAGAATAATGTTATAGTCCATATAATCTAGCAAAGTCTCATGCAACTTCTTAAAAAAATCAGATTTCCCCTCATCTGGTGCATATACTCCTACTATCAAAAATTTTTCTCCTTGTGTTTGAATTTCAATTGCTACAAATCTTCCTTGATCATCTTTAAAAACAAATTTCAGTGATAGGCTCTCTTTTGCATAAATAACTACTCCTTGCTTTTTAACCTTATCCGATGAAATAAACTCTTGGCCCAGTCTTCTATTAATCAATACTTTCCTGTGTAGCCTTATCACATGTGTTTCCTGTAAACAAATCAGGTCCAGTTGTTCCTTTTTCAATAAATGAAAAACTTTCTTCCTTTTCTCCGGGGAGTTGCAGAGACATGATGTATTTAAGTTGCTTTTCCTCCGACTGCTCCCAATAATTCCTCTTGTTCTGACGGTGGTATCACTTTCTCTAACTTGTCCAATCCCAAAGGTAGTAATACTTTGTCTGATATTCCTGGTCTTAAGGCTCTTGGCTCTTCTTCACCTCCTTTTTGCAGGTCTTCTCCGTGTTCTCTCAGAAATTTTTCTTTATCCTCCACTGATCTTATTTTAAACTTTTTACCTTTAAAGGTAAAAGATAGGCCTTGGGGGAATTCCCACCTGAAGATGGTTCTATTACCTCTCAGCAGGGCCACCAAATCTCCGTAGTTGGACCTAAGGTCCAAAAGATATTTCGGAATGTGCTTAAATATCTCCACTCTTGATTCGTTTATTTCCCAGGTATTCTGGAAGTGCAGACTCAGTATTTTATCTCTCTCCTCTTTTGATCGAAGGGTGATCAAACAGTCTCTCACCCTGTTCTTTCTCCCTCCTCTTCCAAGTCTAAAAGCACTTACTATCTTAAAGTCTTGCTTATCATCCAATTTCCAAAAGTCTGCAAATTCCTGTGTTAGAAAATCACTTAGGCTATCTTTCTCAAGTTCAGGTACCGCCCTAATCCTCAGACTGGTCTGCTTCTCCTTCAATTCAATCATAGACAAAAGTGATTGGTGGGCCCCTAGCTGTGACTGGTGGTCCCCAAGCTGTTTACATATCGGTGTTATCTTTTCCTCTACAGCCACCGCTTTTTCTTTTGCTTCCTCAGCTGTCTTTTGATTTGATGTAGATTCTTGCAGCAGTTTTTCAATAGATTCTGTATTTGAATTCACCTTCTGCCCCAAGTTGTTAATGCTTGTAGTGTTTTGGTCAATTTTATTTGTCGCTTCAGTAACTTGTTTACTTAATTTATCCAAAGTTTCATAAATTTTACTTAAAACTGAAGTAAATCCTTCTTCCAAGATCATACCTTTTGCCCCAGCCTGTACAGGGTCTTCCCCTTGTGGTGCAGGAGGGCCAGATGCAGATGCTCTGCGCTGCTGCAATGCTGCACTAGTCTGTTGGAGTCTAACCTTGCCCAATCTTGTTGTCTTTTCCTCCATAACACTTTGTCTGAGAGTCAAGGTCAGTCCCACGGTCAGGCTTGTTTTGCAGTGGAAATTTCCCTGGCTAGTTAGAGATGGAAAATTCCCCAACCAGTTGTAACAATTTCAGTGAGCCTCTAGGTGGACACAGTAACAGTCAATAATAGTGCAATAGAGTATCTTCCCAACTTTTCAAAAGTCCCCCTTCAACAAAATAAATAACAGTTTCAAGTCCTAAGAAGATCTTCAAAAGTATCTCACTTGCAGAGTTAGCTGTCAGAAAGTTACATTGTCCATAAATAGTGCGACTCTCAATACAGCAGTTCTATTAATCTTGGCAATCCGTTCCCAAGGATTAAGTGGTGGTCTTTATTCCCTTTTTTGTCCTTTTTTTTATTTTTTTGCAGGCAGAAAATACTTTCCCTTCTTCCCTCCCCTCTCCTTCAATTCAGGGAGGGAATTCTTTTGATTTGACGTTTGGATTTAAGGCTTTTTAACGCACCTCTCCCGGTCTTAGCTTAAACAGTCTTTGCTTTGATCTATATACAAAACGGAAGGTGGACTTCCTGTTTGCACCTTCCCGCTTCAGTGCCAAATTAAGCCTTCCTTTTCCTTTAACCTCCAATCTTAAAGCTTGACCTACTCACGGGTTGTTGTTTAATAGCCAAATTGTCACAGGAAAAGAGGTCAGCGCTCTCCGGCAACAGCTGCGCGGCTTCACTCCACAGAAGAAGCGATCGACTCTCAGCACCGCGCCAAACTCCCCGTTTCACTCCGGAACCCCTCGCAGGGTTCCCTTGCAATTTGGGGGGGGGCGCTAAAGGTGCCCGCCGAGTCCCACGGTCACAGGCTTCACCCGCCTGTGGTTTTCGAAAGGGTCCCCGCTTCGCCGTAGCGGCAAGACCCGATTTCTGCGGAGCTACTCCCTCAAGACTAGAGGGAATCCGCCATTGCCGATGGCGCCGCCTCTGGAAGTCTGCAATAACAATTCTTTAAAAGCAACAAAAGCTTCAACAGAATCTTCTCAAAACTGATACAGACTATAATAATAAAAAGTAAATATTGCATTGGTAGTATGAAAGTTCTTGTATAGTTAAATTGCCTTTCTAGTATTTATAAGCCAGGAATAGCCAACATGGTGCCCCTCTGGGTGTTGATGAACTACAATTTCAATCATCCCCAACCATTGTCCATGCTGGTTGGGGCTCATGGGAGCTTCTGTCCAGTAAGCTTCTGGAAGGCATCACACTGGCAACCGCTACTCGAGAGCCATGTATAAACGGTAACTATATTGGCTTATTCTGAAACTTCCTCACCCGCAATCCAGGAAAGCCAGGAATCCCCCTTTCACCCTTCTCTCCAATTCCAAGTGAACCCTGGTTTTATGCAAAACAAAAAACAGTCAAATTACTTCAAATAAGAAACACAAATTCTATTACACAGTTCACTTGTTTGGGGCTCTCCTATATAGATCTGGGGCTGGGGGGGGGTGTGGACCATGCTATGCAGGGCTTTTTTCCAGCAGGAACTCACCGAAACTCAGTTCTAGCACCTCTCAGGTAGACTCCATTGCCATTATAAGAGAGCAAGGGAGGTGTTCATGGTGTGTTCCGGCACCTCTTTTTTGGAAGTTCTTCAGTTGCTGTATTCAGGGCGAGGGACAAATTTGCCCTTCAGGCTAACTGGGCTTATCTGAAGCTTTTGCCCATCTTATAGCAATTGTCACAACTTCCTGGCAGATAAGGCATTGGGTTGGATCCTTAATCTAAGCAAGCAGTGAGCACTCCACAGTCTCAGGGTAACCCCTTAACAGGAGCCTCAGGGAGGTGCTTCTTGTCCAGATGCCCAGCTCAGGGATTGATGGGCCATTGCACCCCAAATTGTGATCCTACAGGTTACCAGGATATGATACACATCATAGTGCAACCCTTAAACTTGGTAATACCTGCCAATCATCAATCAGATGTTGGGCTGGTTGATTTCAGGATACACAACCAATACCTATGCCAAAACTGACTGACCTCTGTTCTCAATAAAGCTGTGGTAAGTTTAAACCCCAATGCTGCTGTCCTGTGTCTTATTGCAATTAATGTTCTACATGGTGCCCTCCCTGCCCATGGCTCCACTGGGCCTGCAAATAAACATCCAGTGAAGATAGTGGTGCAAAGAACAGCTCATCCAGAGTTCAATCAGCAATAGCTTCACAGCCTGGGAATGACAGGGACGGAGGACAAAACTGGACAAGATGCCATTCATCAGAAATTGCATGAGTGGTGTTTTGTCTAGTTTGGCCCTGCAATCAATTGCTGTATTCCAGCTCAGGAAAAAGGCCTGCAGGAAATACCATAGTGCAGTGGTAGAAAAACTGCTTTGCATAAAGGAAGTCCCAGAGCTGGGAAGTCTCCCTTGTCTGAAACTATGGAGAGCTGTTGCCAGTCAGTGTACACCAGGTGTCAGGAACCTTTGGATCTCCAGATGTTGCTGGAATGCAACTCCCATCATTCTTTGGCCATGCTTGCTTGGAATGATGAGATTTGTAGTTCAGCAACATCGGGAGGAGCAAATGTTTCCCACACCTGGTGCATACAATACTGAGCTAGGGTGAACCAATGATCTGGCTTGTTATAAGGCAGCCTCCTATGTTCCAATAAACTGATAAAGAGGAAATCCTCTGCTAGCTAGGGAAAAGCCCCAAACACTTCCAAGCATTTTTAGTAAGTCCTTGGATAAAATATCTATGAAATCAGTTCATGAATTAAAAAAAGTAATGTCACTTACTTTGCGGCCAGGCAATCCTTTGGCACCTATAGTTCCAGGCATTCCTTTTACACCCTGAGTATTAAAACATTTAATTTAAAATATGTTGCTTATGATGATGATTTATGAAATTTGTATACCGCCCTATACCCATAGATCTCAGGGTGGTTCACAACATAAAACCACAATATAAAAAACACGAAATGCATAATAAAAACAAAAACAGACAACCCAATAATTCCCCTTCCACAACACATATTATTTATTAAATTTGCTTACTGTGGCTCAGGGGTCGGGAACCTGTGGTCCTCTAGATGTTGCTGGACTCCTAGCTCCCAGCAGCCCCAGTCCACACAGCCTGTGTTCAGCAACATCTTGGAGGACCACTTGATCACACCGCTTCTTTTTGCAACTTCATTAACTATGAGTTAAATCAGCCAAGGAAGCCCCATAATTCATACAGGCTTTTTTTCCCCATTGCAAATTGGCATGATGCTAGCAACAGCCTTGATAAAAGTGGGCATAGTATATGAACACCATTGCAGTGTGGCCAAGTGACATGCAGCATACTAGGACAAATTTGCTTTAGAGTGGTACCTCTGGTTACGAACAGAATCCGTTCCGGAGGTCTGTTCATAACCGGAAATCACTCGTAACATGAGGTGCGCTTTCGCTAATGGCGCTTCCTGCTGTGTGCATGCCTCTGGCATGCAATTTCTGCTCACATCCTGGGGCAAAGTTCGCAACCAGGAGCGGCTACTTCCAGGTTAGTGGAAGTACTGTACTTCTTTTGCTCAGGATACTGCTGTGGTGCTTGCCTTTCTATAGTCTAACACAAATGTATCCACCTCTATGATTAGGGTTTTAAGCTGTGACCCTAAGCATTAAAAAATGATTTCACTGAAATTTACTGGGTACTTTATAAGAAGAAATCGACATATAACAATTGCAAATGCACTGTATAATTTGCATACCTTTTCTCCCTTTAACAGTTGAGAATCAGGAGGTCCAACTAATAAAGGCTGCCCGGCAGATCCAGCAGGTCCAACATCACCCTAAAAATCCATGGAAATAGTAAACGGAGTGAATAACATTGTGGAGTTAGTTGCAGAGGACTCATTCTATGTTTGAACAGCCTAGCACTGATCTGTGTTAACTGAGTCTCATGCCACTGCTCTATCTACAGTGGTACCTTGGTTCGCAAACTTAATCTGTTCAGGAAGTCCATTCCAAAACCAAAGTGTTCCAAAACCAAGGTGCACTTTCCCATAGAAAGTAATGCAAAATGGATTAATCCCTTCCAGACTTTTAAAAGCAACCCCTAAAACAGCAATTTAACATGAATTTTACTACCTAATGATCCATAAAATGAAAGCAATAAACAATGTACTGCAGTCACTCAATCAATCAATCAATCAATCAGTAGCTGAACTGGGTTCCACACAGTCACAAAAACATAAAATAAATAGCAAAAACAGACAGACCTCAGCATAACACTCAAAACGGAAGGGTGGCACTCAAAATGGAGCCCATTCAGCTTCCGAACAAAGTTCGCAAACCACTGTACGCTTCTTCACATATGAGACTATACAGCTGATAGTGTTATTTTATCCGCTTAGGGCTGATGGGAATTGCAATCAAAAGCATCTGAAGGATTGGTGAAGGCTGCTCTAGAAATTCTCAGAACTCAAATTATGTATGAAACCACAAAAGATATATTTTTTATTTATTTACAGGAAACAATAAATCCATGAATGTGAAGCCTATTCACTTTCTTCAGCTATCTCTTACTATGATTACACTTTTCAGGCAGCTATTCCCAGAGACAGCTTATTTGCTTACCGGCTCCCCTTTCTGTCCTTCCACGCCAATTCCTGGATTTCCCTAATGAATTGTTAATTTTTAAACAGAAGGAAAAACAGAGAGACTTTTTAAAAGATGCAGAAATCAATGCCAGTTTATCATTAAACTGGGTGGCTAAAGTTTGGAACTTAAAGCAAGTTTCTTTACAAAAACCTATAACAGAGTGAAACAAAAGAAAATACCAGTGTGATAAATACTGTATAAACTTTAACAAAGGAGAAAAATGCCTCTTACCTGCTCGCCTGGCAGACCAGGAGGACCTGTAGTACCCTTTGGGAGGAGGAACAGGGAATGAGTAGTTATGTACAAGTACAGGAATTCAACCTGAGAAATATATACAACAGCAATACCATAGGCAGGGATGGGGAACCTGTGACCCATCTAGATGTTGTTGGATTCCAGCTCCCATCAGCCCAAGCCAGCATGGGCAATTATCAGCTGTGATGGAAGGCCACAGATCCCACATATTTACCTACTGTCTTCTGTTCTTTTTAACATTTCCCACCAACCATTTTCACTGCCACGCAAAGCTTTGTAGAGTTTCTGTACATATAATCCTACAGCCTTCTGTGACCAGTGAACATTTCTGTGAGCTTGTGGTGGGGGAGGTTTTTCTTTCATTTCCTCCTCACCGTTCGGTGGAGAGTGGTGTGAGGGAGAGAACTTGTGACATCTCTGAGACTGTGAAACAGCTGGAGTTTGTTCAAGTTGGGGTGACATCCAGGATTGGTGAATTAGTAAAGGGTTTTTTTAATAGTTGGGTTTATTTTTTTAATGGATTAGAATGTCTGTAAAGTAGGATATGAAATGATGGGACAGTGGCTGGGACGAAGGCACCCGCAAAACATCTTTTTGAGTTACTATTTCCTCTGCTAACTTAGAAAACAGAGAGCTAATAATTATCCATTTCAGATTGTATCCATCATGAGTAGACTGCACAAGCCATGCCCTAATCAGCTGGTGCACACATTCTCTTATAGGGGGAAAATGACTGCCTACCCCTATTTTTCTTATATAGCACCATGGTGAATCTTTAGTTAAGTCGCTGGTCACTTTTGTTGCTCAGTGTTCACAAGTTTGGCGTTAAGAGTATTTTTCAGTTGAAGAAATTAGATAATGAGCATTACCTATCTGCAAATGTGTATTCATGAATGTGTATAAACTTGAGCAGACTAACAATTCTCCAATTTCCCATTTATATCCATGTATAATACATGAATTTTGTGTATAATATGCAAAATTCACATTGGCGATGAACTACTAGATAGACAGAAGGCTAACCCATCCTAGCACACTTACAGTGAAGGGATGAAATAAAAATGTCAGCACTGTACCTGTATGCCTGGTTGGCCTGGAAATCCAGGTGGACCTCTGGGTCCCCGTTCTCCTCTGGGGCCCTGGGAAGAGAGGAAACAATGTTCTTTTTAAAAACACAACAGCAGCATTCTGTTTTCCATCAAAAGAAAATGTTGATGTTTCGTGTAGCAGCTTCAGTATTCTCATCCAGCTACTAACAGCCTTCCCCATTTGAACTTGGCCCACTGCCCGTAGGCAATATTCCAGTCAAACACCATCACTAGCCAGCTACTTGATTTTCATTAAGAGTAATGATCTACAAGGATTCATGGGTTACACTGTGTACAAGCTAACTATGCATTAATGCAGATAAATCAAAACATAAACCAGGAATGAAAAGTCTAAGGCTATGAAGGCAACGGAAGCAACAGATCCATCTTGAGGTGGATGCAAGAGAATGAAAAACAATTTTAATTAATCTTAAAAATAGAAGAGGCCTTAATTATCATAGGCTCTCAACCCACACAGCGGCCATATTGAGCTGGAAATACACAGCAACATTGTGTTGCAGCTCCGCACTTGTTTATTGTTATCGAGATTTCTCAACTTCTTGTCAAGTCCACTGTGTCAGGTATGGCTTATGTTACAATTCATGTATGGACGCTGTTGGAAGTAGTTCCTCACAGAATAACTGTTCTACATGGCAACTGGAACATATAGAGCAGATCATCACACAAGGATAGCTCAGTTGATAGAGCATGATACTCTTAATCTCACGTTGGACAAAAGATTCCTGCATTGCAGGGGGTTGGAAATAAGATGACCCTGGTGGTCCATTCTAACTCTACAATTCTATGAATCTATATGCCACCACTAGACACTGCTGAAGGCATCTGTCAGTGGTACAGACACACAATGGCAGTGATCTTTGTTCTGAGTTGCTATATATGTTAATGCAACTGCAGAGAGCAGCTACTGACTTCAAGCCAGACAGAAAGGATTTCATAGCTACCCACAATGTATAGCAGTAAACTTTCAATGATATGGACTGTATTGCTCCAAACCAAACATAAAGAAATTAATGAAGGGACTTACAGGCATACCATGGGATCCGGGATCCCCTCTTTCTCCCTGTAACCATAACCACTTTGTTAGATCACACACCTCTTTGTAGTAGCTATTCGCATTACCATAGCATCATGAATTACAGTACAATATAAAAAGGAAGCAATGCAGACAATCTAAGATAAGATAGTGAACATTAAGATATCACTTATCCAGGGAATAGACAATAAATGGACTATGCGCAACATATCATTTTGCTCAATAAATACATGTTAATAACAACTTTATTTCAGAGCAATTTGTTTCGCCTAAATGAATTTACCATTCCATAAGGGGTCAGGATAACAACGTTTACAGATCTGTATTAAAACAAGTTTGAATATCCAGTCCCATATATGTTTAGTCAAAAGTTAAGTTGTACTTATTTCTGTGGGCCTTGCTTTCAAATTGGCATACATGGAATTTCACCCTAAAACAAACCACATCAGTAAAAAAGGAAAACATGTTTCAGAAAAGAGAATGGCAAAGCAGGACTTTCTTATCTTTGTCCATTACACGTTTCAATGAACAATCCTTCAGTAAGGCAACCGAAAGGCCTCTGATTATGTACAGGTATATTTTCATCATTTTTAAACCCATAATAAATTCCATAATTATGTAATGTATTGTTGCTAGAAGTGTCTGGAATATGCAGACATTGTTCCCCAAACAACCTGGATATAGTTCCTTCTCTGTTATAGCATTCACCTGTATTATGTGCGTTATCTACAAAATTTCTTAACTATTATAATTACATGGAGTGATATCCAGTGCTGTGCTGGTAGATGCAACATGGCATCCCCTTCCCCTCCTCCCTTCAACCCACAATCTGCTCCAGGAGGTCCTCCAACCATCCAGACCAGATGTTTGAGGAGGGCATTGGGCTACAAGGCGGGGGAGGAGTCCCATTGCACAAGCAGGATGACACCACTGGATGTCCCCTGTGAATTTTATATCCATGCCAATGAAAATTTTAATGTGCAAACCATATGACATGTAAGTACATTTCTAAAAGAATTTCAGTAAGATTTTGTCCAAATAATATCTCATTGCACTTACCGAAGGCCCTTTAATGAACTGAGAAACATACACAGAATTTCCTTTTTCTCCCTTTTGACCAGGAATACCCTATAGAAACAGTTTTTTAAAAAAACCAAATGAATTACAGAGTCGTTCTATGATTTGGCTTATGAAAACAAAGCAATGATATACGTATAACAGTAGTCTTTGATTTGGACAATGCAAATATTTTATTTATTGATATTTGTTTGTTGAAGTATTTCTGTACTGCCACATAATAAATATTGTGTTGGTTTATGATGTTAAAACATAAAACACATACTAAAAATACAAATAGAAATACAGATCAAACATTTAAAAGACTGGCTGCCCAAGAAAAGTTGAAACAACTGCGTAGGTTTTTCGGCATTAAAAAAAGTCTTCAAGAGATGAAAGAAAGTCAAAAATAGGAAAGCCTGCCCAATCTTTTTTATATATATAATAATTTTTATTAGTATTCAATTACAATAATCCAATAATAGCCTCATTATAACAATGCCAAATTATAACACAATTACTAATACCAATTATTTAGATGCCAGATTATATAATTTAGGTGCCCCCCATGTGCTAGAATTGATGGTTTGATGATTTACTTTATTTCTTGTTCCAAATCTTTTTAATATCAAATACACTGCAGTCAAAATAACAAGCCCTTATACAACAACTGCTACATTAACGACTTCAATTCGTATTGACACATTAAATGATTTATAATCCTGCCCAATCTCTGCTAGAAGACTGGTGGCACCAAATGCCCAACTATGCAGCTAACAGTTTTCCTCTGAATTATCTCAGTGAGCAAGCTGGGTATGACCTGGTGATCCAGTTCAGGTAAGGTCCACCCATTCCCAACTCAGGTTCTATACAATAGTTAGAATAAGGTCATAATAAACTTTCACTCACGAAGGAGCCTCTTGGGCCAATACGACCAGCCTCTCCGGGAAATCCTGGATCTCCCCTTGAGCCATTGCACCCATCCAAGCCAGGCTTACCTCTGGGTCCATCAGGTCCTGGTAACCCCTAGAACAGATCACATTAAAATGCAAATTCATATAAATGGGGCAGGGGAAGGATAATGATTTGGCTAAAGCACAAACTTTTGTGACACATTCACCTTGTTTTTGACAACATTTTTATGCTAAAACCACTCCTCAGTGAGATTTCAGTAGTTACCTGTTGCAATGTGAGTTGGAGCACCACAACCCTGAGAAGTTGCCGTGTGAAACCCAATGGGAAAAAATATCAATAAAGTTAATGTATCTAACACAGTTCAAATCATGTTCAAGTCATGATTTGCATAAGGGTTTTCATACTTGGTGTGAGCATCTTGTAAATTATATCTGTTAGCTTTGTAATGAAAGTCATGATTGGCTCTCCTCAAAGATAGGAAGAATTTTGAAGAATTTTCTGGTCCTTATATAGATGGAACCCTTATGAACTTTCATTCAGCAAGAAGTACAGAAAAGGACCAATAAAACCTTTAGTTCTGCAATAACACCATCCTACAGTCTTATAAAATACATGAACACCTGTAGAATACTTACAGGTATACCGTCTAAACCTGAAAATCCTGGAACGCCAGTAGGACCCTGGAGAGATTAAATTGCAACAAATGTTAAATTATGCATTAATTTTAAAACTAATTTAACTTGAAGGAAAGATTTGCATAATACATATTCTTACACCGTGTAAGAAAGAGAACTATTGAGGCTCACACTGTAATTGTCTTTATTTTGTTATCACAACATTAAATCACTTTCTTTGAGCATTATTATTACCTACCTGACTTCCTCTTTGTCCACTTGGCCCAGGCAGACCAATATCACCCCTCTGGCCTTTTACTCCTGGCAAACCAATGGGTCCTATTAAACCCAAAGCCCCAATTGGGCCCTGGGGCCCCATCTGACCAGGTTGTCCCTGAAGAGAAAAAAAGAATTCATATTCATCAGTCTTAAAAATATATATATCCCAAGGAAGATATGGAAGAATATTCATTCTACATTTGTTCATGTATTATTTCAGCTTCTCCTTCTAACATACCACATAGTAATGAATATAGCATGCACACACCAAAGCACAGGATGAGCATTGTTTTCAAAGTAGCCTTAAGCAGATTGTTCCAAGAGAATGCTCTCCTCCCTCTTCTTCCCTTGTGCACTCCCTAAATCTGTTGTGAGCCCTCCCCACCCCCCACCCCTCCGAAACAGATCTGGGAAGGGCACTGGCTGTGCAGAGGGAGAGGAGGAGAATCCAATTGCACTAGTGCAACTCTTTCGTTGAATGCGGCCCTTAAGATGTCTGAAGCCACAAATCTAGCCTTGATGAGAAATGCAATATGGCTTAAAATTTAACCACTTGAGGGCAGCAAACCCTTTCAGTTTATAAACTCCACTGCAGAAACCACATTTGCATATGCTCACAAATAGCAAACGTTAACATACTTATTGCAGATGTGAACATATTACAGATGTGAAATAAATACCCACTTCGCCTTTAGAGGATTGATGTAATCACAATTGCAAGACTACAAATAGGTGTGAAACCTGTGCAGCACAATCTATGGCTTGTTCACAGAATCAACATGAACAGAATCAGAAATGGCCAGATGCAGAGCTTCCAGGCCTTTTCAATGAGAAGAAAACTCACAGGCCTTTTCAATGACTGCTTACCGAAACCTCTTTTTGCTTATACTTCTTATTTCATGAAGGATTACTGATTCTCAGTTTATTTGGAAAATTGCAAATCCCATAACCCCCAGGCCTCTACTTTGATTCCATGACTCTTTTTGACCTTCACGTTAGTTGGAAACACACTATGTAATCCTATACATGTCCACTCAGAAGTAAGTCCTAATGACTGCAGTGGGGCTTATTCCCAGGTAAGTTGGGCAGCCCGTTCTGTTTCACTGCCTGAGGCCAAATGGGAAGGTGCTGCCCTGTGGTGGCATTCACACCCTATCCTCCTTGCCGCTGCCACCAAAGACTCACTTAGAGGGATCATGTGGCTTCAGCTTCTGGCAAGATCTCACAAGAACTCACATGATCATGCAGAGGCCTCATGTGATCTAACCAGGGTCCCAGGAAGGTTGTGAGAGTATGATCTAGCAGTTGCTCAGATGAGATCTTGCCAGAACCCAGAAGCTGCCACTTCTCCTCGCTTCATCAGCAACAACACACCCGTGAAGGTGCCCTTTGGATTCCACCAGCTGAGGTGGCTGCCTCAGTCTGTCTCACTGATGGGCCAGCCTTGAGTGCAGCCACAAATTGCCACCTTTGGAAAACTGGCTTTTAAAGATTCATCTTTGGTTAACATTACTAAAGTCTTGGCCCAGCACACCTGAAGGAGTGTCTCCACCCCCATCGTTCAGCCCGGACACTGAGGTCCAGCGCCAAGGGCCTTCTGGTGGTTCCCTCACTGTGAGAAGTGAGGTTACAGGGAATCAGGCAGAGGGCCTTCTCAGTAGTGGCACCCACCCTGTGGAACACCCTCCCATCAGAAGTCAAGGAGATAAAGAACTACTCAACTTTTAGAAGACATCTGAAGGCAACCCTGTTTAGGGAAGTTTTTATTGTGTTTTTAATATTCTGTTGGGAGCTGCCCAGGGTGGCTGGGGAAACCCAGCCAGATGGGTGGGCTATAATTAATTAATTAATTAATTATAATTATTAATTATTATGTTTGGTGTATCAGCTAAAGCACTGGGTCTGAATGTGCACAGAAACTTGGGATGGAGGTTCACATCTCTTATTGACCAATAAAACTCTCTGTGTGGTCTTCAGTAAGCCTCAGCCCATTTTCATGTTGCTGTGAGATGAATACCACTCAACTACAGAATCTACATGAATTAGAGCAGTGATCATTTAACTATGCTTTATAAAAATACAAGAGCAAATGAATCTGCTTAGTAGTCATGCTGCACAGAAGTATACAGCAAGGACCAGCCTACGCATTTAGTCAAGTGGAACTTGAAATTATCAAAATCATTCCTCTGTGAGTGGAATAAACTATAATACTTTCCAGAAGGCTTTGGGCTGTAATCCTGAAGACAAAATTATACAGCAATGTGTATATTTATTTCAGCTATTTATATGCCCCTTTAATTTCAGAATTTCTAAGTAGTGTAATAAAAGTTGACTCCATCTTGCAGTCAGGACTTCACAGTCATAGGACTTATCTGCTCAGGTAAATCTGAAATATTACACATAGCAAAGAAGGATAAGACTCAGAAAGCCTAGGTGACTAGAAGTGCCTATTCCGAGCTCCGTCTGGTTTGCCACCTACAACCCCTCTTAGACAGAGGACTTGGCCATTGTACTCAGTGCTCCTATAATGTTCCGATTCCATTACTGCAATGTGCTCTACATGGGGCTGCCCTTGACAATGTTTCAGAAACTTCTGTCAGTCCAAAATGCAGCAGCCAGATTACTGGACAGATATCTATTTAGAGCTTATATATCCTCTTCTTTAAAACAGCTGCACCAGTTCCAGTTTGTTTACAGGCTCAATTCAAGGTTTTCATATTGCTTTTTTAATGACTTAGGTTCCCTAATATCTGAAATACCACCTCTATCGCTACAGAACCTCCTGGGTTTTAGGATTAGCAAAGGATAGTCCCACCACTCTGAGAAGTGCAGGAATGGTTGCCCAGGTGAGGCCTCTCTTGGTGGCAGCTGTTAAATTGGGAAACTCCCTCCACACAGAAGAATGCCCAGCATCCCCACTGTATAGCTTCCGCTGTATGCTGAATAGACACCTCTTCACCCTGACCTTTAACAGTTAAGGTATTTTGCTTTTGTTCAATCTATATTATTTTGTCTTTGTTCAGATCTGTTTTCTTAGTTCTTATATAAGTTGTTTCTTTTTAAAGGAGGGGTGATCACTCATAAGGAAGTAAAAACTTTCAAAAGGTGGATTATTTGTTTTTTTAAGGTGTCTTACCTATGGACAAACATTTTTACCATACTGACCTAAATTACAATTTTAATAGAATTTTGAACAGCTCTTCAGCACTATTAATATGGCTTAGGAGGGTTTCAGAAGTTGGTTCATTCTGTAGGCTGCTAGTTGGCTATCCCTAATTTAGCTTGTCACCAGAAACACACCAACTAATCCAGAATTCACAATGAGTTTGACAGCTGAGTGATTCAACTTTGGCCCACCATACAAAGCCAGGGCATTGCTAGTCTTTCTTTCAGCTAAAAGACCGATTATGAGTGGAAGCTTTTGTTAAGACCAAGTTGATACCGCCCATAACAACCATTATCTGTGCCCATCTAATACGACTGCTGCAGCATTGAGTCTCAGGACAGCTGTCAAAATAAAGCAGATGAAGGAAGCCATGCTTAACAGGGAAATGACAAATTAGTTCAGTTAAAACAGACAGAATGTGTCAGCACCTGCTAGCTCCGTTGCTGCACTTAGCAGAGAAACACTCCGGACAGCCAGCCATAAATTCCTTTCTTTATTTGCTTCCGACAAGATTACATGCAGAACAAACAAAGCGACCCGTCTCCCATGACGTGTTGCTCTAACTACTTTCTCTTTTCCCTCTCCCTCGAGACCAACAGAGCCAACGGCTCAGCCCCTTCCGTTTTCCCCTGTGACGTGGATCCCCCCCTCTCTGCAGCCCCCCTTCCTCCCCAGACTCACTATCCTCTTCTCTGTCTTCTGAGGAGGACTCAGTACTGAGCAGTGGAGATCGTTACCTGTATCCTCTAATACTTTCCTCCCTTGCTGCCTGCAGTTCCCTGACAGAATGCTATGCTTGGCATCTGCTAGCTGATCCAAATACAGTGGTGCCCTGCAAGACGAATGCCTCGCAAGACGAAAAACCCGCTAGACGAAAGGGTTTTCCGTTTTTGAGTTGCTTCACAAGACGAATTTCCCTGTGGGCTTGCTTCGCAAGACGAAAACGGTTTGCGAGTCTTGCGATTTTTTCCCGCTCCCCCCCTTTTTCTAAGCCGCTAAGCCGCTTATAGCCTTTTAGCCGCTAAGCCGCTAAGCCTTTAATAGCCGCTAAGCCGCTAAACCGCTAATAGCGCTAATCCGCTAATAGGGTTGCTTCACAAGACGAAAAAACCGCTAGACGAAGAGACTTACGGAACGGATTATTTTCGTCTTGCGAGGCACCATTGTAAATTCCATTAAGTTGTTAATTGTCCTAGGTCAGGAATTCTCTCAATGCCAAGGCCAGGCAGTGTTATTTTAGTACATCCTGAACCTGACTGACTGTAGGAGGTTGAGTCTCAACCAAACAAAATATCTCAGTTTAAAAGTGAGGGTTCTTATTTTTATTTTTTTAAAAACATTAAAAACAACTTTTAAAAAATCAACATTGCAGGCAAAATAAATGTCAACTGCTTATTTTCTAGTACTGCAATTATGACAAAACTCTATGATTCTGTTGTCCCATATAGGAAGTTTTGCTACGTATTTCAACCAGAAATGAAGACCTTTCATAACGCATACAGTGGTACCTCGGGTTAAGAACTTAATTCGTTCCGGAGGTCCATGCTTAACCTGAAACTGTTCTTAACCTGAGGCACCACTTTAGCTAATGGGACCTCCTGCTGCTGCCGCGCTGCCGGAGCACGATTTCTGTTCTCATCCTGAAGCAAAGTTCTTAACCCAAGGAACTATTTCTGGGTTAGCGGAGTCTGTAACCTGAAGAGTCTGTAACCTGAAGTGTCTGTAACCCAAGGTACCACTGTACTACAATAGTTTTTATGAAGCAAAGTTCTTCTACTTGAATTGAGGTTTCTCGAATTTCAACAATTAATATTAAATATTACAGCCTCCTTTTTGTTCAAGATCTCCAGTACTAGATCCACATTATGGTAGGCCCTGGTTACTACCTTACAAATATGACTGCAGTTTGGTGACTTCCAGACTCTTTAATCCATCTTCTTTGCTGGCAGAGGGAAGAATCGGTTAAGGATTATGCCAGGCTGGAGCACAACTTGGTGGGTCTGGCCAGTTGCCTTTTTAGCAGATGCCAGGCATAACAGTATTGCATATTGCCATGAGTCACTGGAACACCAAGACTCTTTGGAGTATTTGCTCAAGAGGATTATTATAAGGTCAGCAAGATACCAATGATCATTTTGAAGTCTTTTCAGACAGTTTAAATAAGAATATACTGAGGATCTGGTAAGACCTCTTATCTTATTAAGGGCATGCCTATCCTGATACTTTACATGAGACAGTTGGGTACTTACTTTGCGTAATTACCTTTTAATGGGATTGCTTTCTGAACTACTAGTTTGTAGTCAAGAGTTGAACCAGGAGCGTGAGAAGTTGCTATAGTGACCTGCTCTACAATAAAAAGAGATGAGTTGAATTTCCATGGGTCCCCCTTTTCGTGTTTAAATTTGCACAAGTTAGATGAGGGGAGGCCATTTGTCAACTAGCTAAGTAAATGGAAGGAAAATCAAAAGAGTTTATCTGCTTTCTAGCCAAATATCTCAACTAATTACAATTCAGACAGAATTATGCATAATTGCCCAAAGGCTGCCCTTTCAGGCTCCCAGGAACTGGGCAGTCCCAAAGCCATAAGGCTCATCTCAGAGAAACGTGCATGCTTTAGAAGGAAGATGTGTGCAATACCTGAGCTTGCATGAGCTGAAGTGTAGGCGGAGTTTCTTTATATATTGAATAAGTCTTCATCCAGCCTATATGACTATAGATGCACTTAGGGCAGAGCTGTTACCAGCCAAATGCTGGGAGAAGATTTAGAACCTTCTAGACCAATGTTTAATTGTGAGTGCATTCTGCAACATGTTTTTAACACAACAGAGAGTGGCTCAGGAATTTGACAATACATTAGAACCCTAAAAGGAAGAGTGAGGTGTTGTTGTTTTTCTTAAAATGTTTCTTTGCATTACTGAGGACTTGGACAAATGAATAAATAAACAAACAAAATTCTGAGGAGCAGTTGAAAGCACACTAAAACTGAAATGCTATAAGCCAATATTGAAAGTGAAGTTGTTAAAAAAAAAAAGAGTAATTCAGCATATGGAAATACTGAGCAGGATATTTTGCACCAACACTTGAGAATAGTCTTTTTTCATTTTCCCAGATGTAATGGAATAAGTGCAGTACCTCCTAGCATCCAATTTACAGTGATTACTATCACAAGGTCCAGCTTCATAGTACAACAGTGTACTGTCCTGCATTGTTAACAGTTGTGCTAAGTATTATATGTGTTACACAAATGTATGTCTTAGCTGCATTTGTTCTCCATTGAAGTTTACCAGAGTATCCTTCTTGCCAGTGGGTGTCACTATTACTTCACACTACACTAAGAAGAAGGAAAGATAATTTAGCCTACTACATGTAATTAAATGAAGAAACAGAATTTAAAACTTTTTCTGTGTGCGTGATGTTTAACATGTGTCCAGTCCTGGTAAAAGCAGAGCTAGCAGTGGGTTGGGAAGATGCAAGTCTAGAGCAGAGGGTGTGGCTAAGGAGGAAGGGATTGATTATTAGCAGGATCACAATCCTAGAAAATCAGAGTGGTTGCCAACAAATCTTTCAGTACCCCGGACAGTGCCAAGGAAGCAGGCAACTTGTTGTGAGCCCTTTGAGACTCCCTGGCTCTGACTGCACCTCGTAGGCTCCTTGCTGAGAAGTGCAGGGCCTCAGAGGCATGATGACAACAACACGACTGCTTTGAAAGGGTAGTGTTCATGGATGCTTCTGAATTTCCCCCTGCATGTTTCCTTGCAAATTTCTTCCCCACAGGTTCTAGATACCCTAGCTCTTCCATTTCCATGTGCACAGCTCTCTGTTAAAGCCTTGCCAAAGAGGCTTGTAGTTATCCTTATGCATTCTGTTTACGCTTCCAGTAATAAAGATACCCAAGTATTTCAATTTTGTATGACAGTTTGATTTTTTTTTAATAGGGTAGCTAGTTCTTTTTTTATTTTAGGGGGAACATTAAAGCACACAGCTTCAGATTTCTGAAAATTTACACAGTCCTCAGAATTTGCCAAAATGTGTCCATTCCTTTTGCAAAGCTCTTACTGTTGCAAAGAGGTTCTTGTGGTAACCATTATATCATCTTCATAAACACTCAGAGTGTATGTTTTATCTCTGAAGAGTACACCAGAAACTTCTGGGCCAGATCTTAGCCCTAGAGCCTCTAGCTATCAAACTAAGATAAGAAGGAAAAGGGAGCGGGGACACTCCTGATTTGTTCCCCTGTATATTTTAAAAGGAGTACTTTGGTAAATCGTGGAAGGAAGTTAGGGCCAGATTTTATATTGTTTGAAGACCAGCACCAGAAAATTCCATTCCAAGCAGTCAAAGACCTTTCAAATATATAGAGCCATGATTGAAAGCGGCGACTTTGATTGTCTGGAAAGAGTGATAAGGTTTAATACCTTTATTATGTGGTCTGCTATGTTATGCCAAGGGACAGAGCCAGATTGATTGGGGGTAGTAAGTTTATTCAATTAGCTAAGATCAATGCAAGTATCTTATAATACTGAAATTGGCCAGTATGACTCTACTTGTAATGGATCCATAAATGGCTTGGGTATTGTGACAATTTTAGATTCCAGCCAGGTTCTTGATAAGGTATTCCCTATTCAGATATCATAGAAAAATCTGGGCATATAGGAGATCAAAATATCTTTGTAATGTTTATAGTAGAGAGCGGTGAAGCCATTTGGACGGGGGAATTTCTTAGGGTAGAGGTCTTTTTGTACTTTATCTATTTCCTTGGGAGTAATTTGTTCTTCGAGAAGTTTAATTTCCTCATCTGTGAGAGAATGTGAATGAAGTTCCCCACACATTCTGTTCATTTGTGACCTCACTCCCCTACCAGTGATGATGATGTTGTTGTTGTTGTTGTTGTTGTTGTTGTTGTTGTTGTTGTTGTTACTACTTCTAGTATTACTACTACCCCACCCCTCAGTCTCGGTTTCCCCAGCCACACTGGGTGACTTACAACATATATTGAAACATAATAAAACATCAAACAACTTCCCAATACAGGGCTGCCTTCAGATGTCTTCTAAAAGTTATGTGGTTCTTTATCTCCTTGACTTCTGAAGGGAGAGTGTTTGCTTATTTTCCTATGTATGATGGCATCAAGATTGATGATGATGATGATGATGATAGCCTGTTGAATCAGGCCAATGTGTCCATCCATTCAGGTATTCTGTTATCCAGAGTGGCCAACCATATGTCTGCAAGAAGTCCACCAGCAGGTTATGTAAACAATAGCCCTCCCAACTGTTGTCCCCTAGCAACTGAATATCAGTGTAGTGCCTCTAAATATGGCTCCTTATCAATGGGTAATAACAATCAATGGGCCTGTCCTCTTGGATTTTTCTGAATCTCATTAGGTGCCATGTTTAATCTTTCTGGAGAACAGTCTTTTGAATGCTGCACCATATGTAGAAGACAATTTCCTTTTTCCAGTTTCTGAACAGTGAATAGTATCAACTCCATTCATAATAAATATAACCTTTTCTATCTTTTTCTTATTAGAAGAATGAAGTAGGGAGATTTGATTTGGCTAACAAGGTCTGATCTGACCTTGGTCTGATGCTTTGGTTTGTTAACTTTATGGTTTGTTCAAACCAGTTTCCAGGGCGAAACAGCAAACTGTGACTTGTTACACAGTTTCTTCCCCTTGTGTGTGGAGAAAGGGAAGGACGGAATTTGAGAACTTTAGACTCACATGGATCACACACATAATGAGAAACCATTACATATTTATTGGGCCACAATGTGCAATGACAGATCCCTGAAAAATTTGGATTGAAATATTCTGTTTAAGTAGATGCCCCCCCCCCCAATTTACTTTCAGAACTCAGAAACAAATGACAACCTTATGGGGATAAAAGGTTGGTCATTCATTTTCGCTACAGAAGAAATGAACATAAGAGGAGCCATACTTACAACTGGCTCTGCTCTGAGCATGTGACACAATCTCTTAGGAAACGCCAAATTAGGTCATTCCATGAATGCAACCTTGTTTGTATGATCTGCTTAATTCTATCAAGGAAGCTTAAAGTAGTGAGTGGGATCTAACTTCAGAGGTCAGAGCAGAACATCTTGTGGTGTTTATTATTAACAACAATATTCTTATTAATTGAGATCAATTTTAATAAGGTAATCTGCTTATACTCTTTGGCTTCTGCATTTAAGGAAACAAACTGCATGTTTGGAGAAGGAAAAGCAAGAACAAGCTTTACAGAAAAGTAAACCATCTTTGTAAGGAAAAGGAAATCACAGAATTGTAGAATTGGAAGGGCTGGCTGGAAACAAGAATAGGTTACAGTTTATTCTGAAATATCTGAAATATTATGGTTATGCTGGTTCAAACATCACAATAAACAATAACAATGGCCAATTGGGAAAGAGAGGATATAATTCATGTGACTAGGACAGGAAGTAGGTGGAGGGGTGCTCCCAATCTCCTCCCTAAATTTTGGTAATCTGGCCCTGTGTCATTTGAACAGAGCTTGAATTGCCATTTTTTCAAATAAAATAAAATAATATTTGGAATATAATGGGACTTAAGCTGTCCTAACTATATACAAGATAATGGCCAAGTCTCCATAATCTTTCCTGTGCTATTCAACAAGATATTTTGGATTCCCTCATAAAACAGAGAGAATAGGTAATCCAAACTGGCTTTTGTTCAAAGACAACTGCAGTTATGCACGTTGGTGATTTTATGCATTCTGCTAACAGCAAGTGGAAGCCAAGTTTCAAAGTACTGTTTACTCATGTGCTTCCATTTTATTTGATCTTGGTTTAACATTTTAATGGCTGCATTTTTCAGCAATTAAAATTCCAGCTCATTCAACTGTGGTCAAATGGCATTTTCTATTTCTCATTGCCATATGGTTGATTCTTCCCCAAATAAACAGAGGGCACAGGGTAAAGGACTGTGTGTAAAGTTCATTGACTAATGTGTTAAACCCTGTTCTTGCATATAATATTCAGTGGGAATAAATCTATTATCATCATACAGAGAAATTTAAAGCTTAATAGTTTGAAGTGAAATTGAAATGTTGGCTATATATTATTTTGGAAACACAGATTTTCCTCCCCAGCCTATCTGTAGTATCTTCCTTAATATCAAAACATGATGTTAGGTGAATTGCAAATGTATATCAGGCTGAAAAAAATCATCAAGGGTCGCAAATGGATATGAAGCTAAAAATATTTACATCTCTTTGAAATTTCAAAGGCATACTTTTAGATCAACTGCTTTTACTATTGCTTCAAAACAGTAGTTCTGTGGTTCTCCCCCTTTTCTTTTAAAGTGTTATTGTATTTTTTAAACTTGTAAACTACTTTAGAATACATGTTAATGGAGGAAAGAGGGGTAAACAAATAAAGTGAACTTAACACTTACTCTTGAGCCTTTCTCGGGAAAACATTGACAAGCTGTGCAATCCTGTCCACCACAACGACTAATATATGCATACTGACCCTATAAAGAAATGGAAGTTAGTCTTCTCATGTTTAACAATTTATTATTTTCAAACCTGTTGGCCCCAATCTAGCTAAATGGGCAGCATAATCCAAAACAAAATTACTTGGAATGAACAGGGAAATTGTGTGTACATCTAACTCAGAAATTAGTCCCATTTGTGTGCAATGGGGTTATAATCTCAGGTAAGTAGAGATAGGATTGTTGCCATTTGGCTCAATAGGAGCAAAGCATATATAACCTTATCTGGGTTGGGATGGTTATATTTTATTTAACATTTCAATATAATTCAGGAGAAATAAGGCATATCGGGGGCAGGGGGAACCAGCTTCAAACTTTCTGCTGGCAGGCAAACAATTAATATTAAAATATTCCATTTGACAAAACAAGGTTTAATGTCAGTCAATGGATTTCCAAAGGCATCTGTAACCTGTTCAAATAGTAAATGAATCACATATACTGTATTGGACTGAATATAAGACGCAGCTGCAAATAAGCTGCACCTTTAAAATTCAAGGCTTATTTGTGGGTGCGGCCCAGCTCCAGGCACTACTGTCCCGAATGGGGGGGAGAGGGGCGCCCGGATCTAAGCGCACTGCGCACCCACCTCCTGACACTACCTCCCCAAGCCGGCAGCGCTCGGTTCTGAATATGAGCCACACTTAAACTTTTCACAGTCAGAATTTGGAAAAAAAGTGTGGCTTATTTTTGGGCCAATATGGTATGGGAACATCTGTGGAAGCATCACTGAATGTCCACCAAGTTGGTGTGATTCATTTGGCATCAACATGAAACTGAGCCTTCCGTGCTATTGGCCCACTCCTCAGGTGTGCTCTTCCAATGGAAATTCGACAGGCACCCACCTCTATATTAACCTTCAAACATTTGCTGAAAGCTTTTCTTTACTGCCAGTCTTATGCAGAAAATTAGGAAAAGCCGTTAATAGCCAGCTGGTGGTCTGTCTAAATTTTGAGTGAATTTTATTGTATTATAATTGTTATAAGCTGCTTTGACAATTTCAAAGGAATTGCAGTATAGAAAGATTTTTGTACATAAATAAGGTCACTTTAACAGAAAGGGGTTCCATACCCCTGTTATACCTGGTACAGCTATGCCACAAGGATAACTGAGTGTTGAAAAGTAGATGATATACTGTGTTTTAACTTTAATTTAATTTATGTTGACAGTAGCAAGGGACCTCCCGACTACACAGAGATTTGGCCAAGTCCACTGGTACCTGGACTGGATTGAACTATGCAGGTTGTATCTATGTGTGTTGCCCTGGTCATGGTAGACTAAGGCTTCCATGAGTGGAAGGGGAATGGAGGCGCTTTTTGCAAATTCCCTCATTCTCCTGCAGTTGTCATATTTCATGCTACTCCAAAGGATTCTCCAACCACCTATCAGAGATTTGTGGGAAGGAGGACACAGAAGGCAGTCAGTGAAAGTCGCCTTCCCTTTCTGTCATGGAAAACTCTGCTGGATCAAAGAGGCTTCCCTGAGTGGAAAGAGACAACTGGATGCAACCCTGGTATGACACTAGTCACATACCATTTTTGTGAGTTTGTTTCTCTCCCTAATAACACATACTGTAGGTTTAAAATTCCATTTTTCAAGGAGAACGCAGAGTTCTCTGGTAAAATGAACTCACTTTTTTCCTTATCTAAAATATTTCCAACACATTTTATGTTCTTGACCTTCAGCATGCACAAAAATCTGCATTCTCTGGTCATTCACCCTCCCAGCCTGTTTTATATCTTGAGACAGAATTCAAGTGGGAATGTGGAAATGTATTTCCTTTGTCTCCCTTGTTAAAATTATGCTTCTGTGTCAATATTTTTTTTAAAAAAAATTTCCCCTCCCAAAAAACAAAACTATTTCTTTATCATTCTAGGCAAAGTATTTGTTTTTTCAGCATTCAGTCTTGTACTGAAGATTAATATGCTGGAATAGTCAAAACAACTATTCATGATAGTTTCTCATAAAATAACTGAAAATTCTCAATGAAAACTACCACTCTGTGGCTTTCAAGCTGCATTCCATGGAAGCATCTGGTTAGTTCTAAGTTCACCATGGGTTCCTCTGTAAGAAGGTCTATAATGGCAAGCAATCTTCCATTACCAAGAACCAAAACAGATGTCACACCATTCATGCAATTAGCAACTGGGAAAATGGCTTTCTAAAGGTAAAATGGGGAACCCAATCTGGACCAATCAATATCTGCCTGAATGAATGAAGTATGTGCCCTAGAAAAGGCATAAGCAAACTCGGCCCTCCAGATGTTTGGGGACTACAACTCCCATGATCCCTAGCTAACAGAACCAGTGGTCAGGGGTGATGGGAATTGTAGTCCCAAAACATCTGGAGGGCCGAGTTTGCCTATGCCTGCCCTAGAAGGTATTCCAAGATCTCCAGAGATGTGCTGTGGTTCCATGTCAGATGTGAAGGTTTTCCTCAGCCATCAGACTGTGAAATAGCCAATGTACTGACAGTCTTCAGTTTTTAAATTAACTGAGAATCTTTAAACATCTGAAACTATAAAGTAATGCATGCTCCCAATCAGCAGGTGTTTTCTATAATGCATACTGTTAAAAGAAATACTATGGGCACAGAATACAGATATGCATAAATTAAAACAGTCTAACACAAGAGTAGTCTCTTAACTGATTCTTAAGTATGCATTTTTTAATTTTGCAATTAAAACTTTAAAGCAAAATCCTATTAATGTCTACTTATTAATCCTATTAATGTCTACTTAGAAATAAATCTAGCTGAGCTTACCATTACGTGTGTATAGAATTGCAGGCACATCAAATCCATCCATGCCTACAGCCTTAAATTTTACAATAACTAAGGGTTTTTTATATTATTATTCCATTGTTGATGTCCTGAAATGAAACTAAATATTTAATACTTTTTGTTTGTTTTGTCTGGTCCAACGGCTGATTAAAGTCATGCAGCTGAGTAGGAGCAACCAGCTCAAACTTCCTCACACACCGGATTGAAATAGTAGACTGAAACAAACAAAGACTTGATTGCCTAGTAGTTCCTCCCAGGTGAGGTGAAGTGACGTGGCTATGGCTGGCAGGAAAGCTTACTCTATGATTTTAATGCCTTTATGCGTGCTGGTTATACGAGGCTGGTTACCCCATAGTATATACCTCCCAAATACGAAAAGAAGCATTTGGGTAGGGAGATCTCTGTGGAAACGTATTCTGTTAACAGATGGAAACAGTAATAGAAGCAGGAAACTTTGATTCAAATAACTTACCCCTTTAACTGGTTGGAGTGAAAGAACAAATAGCAGCCAACTGGTGGATAAGAAAATCTAGGTTAATTTATTCAACCCCAATTGACTAAAATGCCAAGGAATCTAAAAAGCAGAGAGAAAAACTAAGCACTTTAAAAACTCTTTAGCATCCCCAAGGTAAAGATTTGGCGGCTATTCCATGATGTTCACTGTCTCCTGTATAATTTCATAAATACCATAATTTGATTTGGATAACATTCATGCACAGAGCTGGCCCAAGACAGTTGGTATGGGGGGGGGGGGAGCCACCTCCCCACTGCTTCCTCAAGGGTGGGGCAAATTAACTCCATTGTGAACAACTTTCTCTACCTGAGCTGCATGTGCAAAATCAAAAGTTTACAGTGAAACCTTGTCTTTCCTTATCTTTTGCTCTATCCCCCAAGTAGGAATACTGTATGCTCCTATCATTCTAAAGCATTTATTTACTGCTTCTTCCCCCTTTTGTTCTCTATTCGAAACACTGTATGCTTGGATCCAGAGAACCACAAGCAAAGTTCTGCGCATGAAAGGGGACTTTCCTGCCTTGTACTTACCACCAGAGTACTTACAACAATCTTCTCATCAGTACTCAGGCCACAGAGAGGTTAGGCTGGCCTCAACTAGAGCCAGGGCTTTTTCGGCTGCGGCTCCAATCTGGTGGAATGCTCTGTCACAAGAGACTAGGGCCCTGCGGGATTTGACATCTTTCCGCAGGGCTTGCAAGACAGAGCTGTTCCACCAGGCCTTTGGTCAGGGCGCAGCCTGACCCCCTCTTCTGGCAATCTTTACAGAACTTAAGCTTAATGGTTGCCATCAATTGGATTTTAATTAATTTTTATAATGAAATGTTTTTAGAATGTTGCACTATTTTATTGTTGTTAGCCGCCCTGAGCCCAGCTTCGGCTGGAGAGGGCAGGATATAAATAATTTTTATTATTATTATTATTACTCTCTACTATTTTCCTCTGCCCTGAATGACCACTGTTACCTTATCTTCAAATCTAAACAGAAATGTTTCAGGGAATTGATAAAGATGGCATATAATGCTTACCATGCAGCTGTGAAAATAAATGTAATCCTTTTTAAAGAACACATAGTGGATGCAGTTCATATCAGGACATTTGAGTTCAAGTCGTCACTATTTAATTTTCAATAATCAGGACTGTGTCTCGCTGCTCCCACTGGCCTGAAAACCGTGTTCCACATTCTTCTGCTGTTCTTGATCTGATGATAAGAGAAGTATACAGATGACTCAGCTTCACATGCCACATTTTTAAAATTATGTTTCAGGTGAGGTATGTTGGAAAATATCAACAAATCCTCCCAGATACAAAGTCCAATGTAAATGATCAATTGCGCTCTCTATTAAAGGTACCCCTGCCCATATGGGCCAGTCTTGACAGACTCTAGGGTTGTGCACTCATCTCACTCTAGAGGCCGGGAGCCAGCGCTGTCCGCAGACACTTCCGGGTCACGTGGCCAGCGTGACAAAGCTGCTCTGGCGAGCCAGAGCCGCACACGGAAACACCGTTTACCTTCCCGCAATAAGCGGTCCCTATTTATCTACTTGCACCCGGGAGTGCTTTCGAACTGCTAGGTTGGCAGGCGCTGGGACCGAGCAACAGGAGCGCACCCCACCGCGGGGATTCGAACCGCCGACCATGCGATCGGCAAGTCCTAGGCGCTGAGGTTTTACCCACAGCGCCACCCGCGTCCCTATTAACATGGCTCAAATGCTCACTTGTTTTCCATGTAGGTTTCCTGTGTATGAAGTCCAGCTGTTCTAGGTATTTTGATCCCACTATCTGGCTAATATAAATTTGTTTTTCAAGGACCAAGTTCACCAACAAACACAAACAGATAAGAATGATTTGCTTGATGTTTGCAAAACATTTGTCCATGAAACAAATCTCATGAGGGTTAAAGGGATGCATTTTTGTAAGCAATTATGAAGGGTTTGATACAAAAGGAGGAAATAAACACAGTTTTGGGGCAATGGCTCCATCAGCACAAGCACTGCAGCTTACTTGATTGAATGATCTCCTCTCCTTCCCCCACATGCTGTTTTGGAGGTCCTCTCAATCCTCTGCAACAGCTGGAGAGATTAGGGGGAGCCCTGCTGTGCTAGCAGAAGTACTTGCTTCTGCTAGTAGGATACATTAGTTAAATCTGGCCCAGTAGGTCATCATCTTTATAGGGATGATAGGCCATTGTCCAGTAGCAGAGTGCATGTTTTGCGTGCAGAAAGTACCAGGTTCAATCCTTGGCATCTCTAGCTAAAAAAGAAAAGGATCGTGGGATGCTTGCTGGGTGATGTGCTGTTGCCAGTCAGAGTAGGAAATACTAGCCTAGATAGGATAAAAAAAAATCTGGCATAAGGCAGCTTCCTAATTTTTCCAAAATGACATGGATCTAAAACCTTCTCTAATTATGCTTTGTGCATGCTTAGTGGGATTCTTAACATACTTCCTTTTAAATAGCAGTCTCCACTGTCATGTGACAAACTGGTTTTGAAACTAACCTCAGTTCCAAAAGAGGTTTATCAAGCAGTACAGCAAATGCTCCTGCTTGAAAACCTCAAGTTGAAAGCCCCTTTGGCATGTGGAAACTAGCCAGTATTTCTTCTGTGGAACTAGCCAATATTTATCAGAATCCAAGCATGTTTCTGGAACTGAGTTGTGGATCAAGCTAAGGCCACATGTCTGGTTTGATATAGGGGTTAAGAGCCCGAGCTACAAATTAAAAAGTTCTCTGTTTGAATCTCCCCTCAGCCATGAGCTAGAGTTCAAAGCAAACAGATATGATAATAAATATAAAACTTTATTTTACACATCTATTTCCCCCCCCTTTAACAATAGAGGAATGGCAGGTGGCAAGGGGGAGTTAATATTTAACCCCAAACCATGATTGCATTAAACCCTCTCCTCGAGAAGCTGCTGTTAGCTTCAAGAGAGGTAAAGGACCCCTGGATGGTTAAGTCCAGTCAAAGGCAACTAGGAGGTTGCGTCACTCATCTCGCTTTCAGGCCAAGGGAACCAGCAGACAACTTTCCAGGTCATGTGGCCAGCAGGACTAAACTGCTTCTGGCGCAACAGAACACCGTGACAGAAACCAGAGCACATGGAAACACCATTTACCTTTCTGCTGCAGTGATACCTACTTATCTACTTGCACTGGCGTGCTTTCGAAATGCTAGGTTGGCAGGAGCAGGGACAGAGCAATGGGAACTCACCCCATTGCAGGGATTTGAACTGCTGACCTTCTGATTGGCAAGCCCCAGAGGCTCAGTGGTTGAGACCACAGCGCCACAGCGCCACAGGCACCTCACAGCAGATTTTGAGGTTTCTTTTTCATTGGGGACTGCAATGTAGGGGAAAGGTTAAAGTAGGGTTAACAGACATCCCTGTTTCTCAGGGACAGTACCCAGATTTGCAAATAAGTCCCCAGACAAATGTCATCCCTGGATTTCATCTAATGTCCCCGGGGAAAACAGTCTCAGCAGCCTAGAGCAGTTGGCTCTGGCTGGCTTCAGGAGCTGCTCGGAAGTCCCCATATGACGGTGGTGCAGGGGCTCTAAGATGCAGCTTCCGGGCTGCCTCCACCTTCCCTGACCCCAGCAACTAAGCTGTGAAGGGAAGCTTCATGCTGCCTATCAGAGCTTGCGTGAAAGGAGGGGGCAGGAATCTCTCAGTTAAGCAACGGGAAGCCTCCCTTCCCAGCTGAGGGATCCTCGCCCCCTCCTGCTTGCACACAAGTAGGAATGGGATTGGGGCTGCTCCGATGGGAAGGGAGGCATCGCGCTGCCCGAGCCTCGCCGCTGCCACCACTCTCGGCCCTCCTTCTCCGCCTTCCATGCCTGACCCACTGTGCACCGCTTCCCCACCACCACCACCGAAGAACCAACAACTCAGGGGCTGCCCAGGCTCATGGAAAAAGGAGACAGAAGCCTCGGAGGGGAAACATGGCGGTTGAGGTCAAGGCGGTGGCCGCCCCTCTGCCACCACCATCGCTGCAGCATCAATGTCCCAAACGTAGTATTTATTTAATTATTTCATTTTATTTAAAGTGTCCCCGGATTCATTGAAAAAAAAATCTGGTAACCTTAGGTTAAAGCCCTATTCCCATGTGCTATATTCCTGACCCTCCTCTGTGGACCCCAAGGCTTCTATTGCTAAAATAAAAGAGATAAGTTAGATGCTAAAATAAAAGAGATAAGTTAGATGCATTCTGTCACAGATTTAATATATCTATTTGGGCCCTCCCTGGGTAGTCTTTGGTACAGTGCTCATTTTATTCCCAAAGCCTTACTCACAAATGCGTATAGGCAGTGGAGGTTTAGGATCAGAATTTTCCTTCTTCTAGATGGGCTACCTTTCCCGGTTTGATGAGCATCATCTGCCCCTTGTTTCTCTCTATAGCATTTGCTGTAGCTGCCTTCCTACTATTGGTCTTGTCTGTTCATCTGCTGGAGGATGAGTTATGATATTATGAGACAGGCCTCTCCACTCTCTCCACACAGTGCATAATCTTATATATCTATTTATTATGCTCCCCACCCCAAAATCATGTCCCAGTGAATCTACACAGAAGGAAGAGGAGGGCGCCTGCGACTTACTCTTTCACATATTCACAGCAGTCTAATTCTTCCCAAAAGAAAATAGTGGCAGATGGGCATTGTTATTCACAACATCTGTCTGGATAGCACTAGAAACACAGTTGAGGAGGTGAACACATCTTTCAGGAAGGATTTCTTTAATGTTACTGACTTGCATCATCTCTTTACTACCAGTTAGCGAAAGGTTCTCCTGGTGGTTCACAATTTTTACTCACTGAAATCAACAGACTTGACTTAATCATGTTCATTCATTTCAAAAGAATAATAGCAACAATAACCTAAAATGTTACTGTGTTTATGAAAAAGAAAAAGTAAGGAATAATACATGGGTAGGCAACTAAGGCCAGGGGGCCAGATCCGGCCCAATTGCCTTCTAAATCCAGCCTATGGATGGTCCAGGAATCAGCATGTTTTTACATGAGTCGAATGTGTGCTTTTATTTAAAATGCATCTCTGGGTCATTTGTGGGGCCTGCCTGGTGTTTTTACATGAGTCGAATGTGTGCTTTTATTTAAAATGCATCTCTGGGTTATTTGTGGGGCATAAGAATACGTTCATTTCCTCCCAAAAAATATAGTCCAGCCCCCCACAAGGTCTGAGGGACAGTGGACTGGCCCCCTGCTGAAAAAGTTTGCTGACTCCTGGAATAATATATTTACAAATTCTTCACTCAGTGCAGCAAATACCACAACTGGTGTCAGGAGAGCAAGTTGAGAAGACCCTCTGAATATTGTATTAGACCCTAGGCAAGTATAGATGTATGGGATGAAACGAGCCTTCAGGCAACCTGGCTTCAAGCTTCTTTAAGGCTTTACCAGCACTTTGAACTGAGCCTGGAGATAAACTGGGAGCCAGTGCAGATGACAAAATATTGATGTAATAAGGTGGGGCCGGCCTATGCGAGATGCTGCCCTATTTTGGACCATCTGGCAGTTTCCAGACCATTTTCGAGGGGAACTCATAAGACATTGCCATGCTCACTTTCTTCAGAAATCCCAAGGAGAGACTTGTGAACTGTGGGCTACCCCAGCTTTCCCCTAGATACACAATCATAGTGTGTGGATGCACTTAGCAAACCAATACAAATATATCCGCTGGTGCTGAAAGTATGCTACCATTGCTGTCCGTGGTTATTGATACTTCTTTTGAAATGCGTTTTAAGCCTATTAGATTTCAGTGGGATAACATGTCCACAGGACTCTGGCATTGTCAATATAAACATGAAAAACACAGGCAAGTATAGCTTAATATTAAATAGAACAGAGGAGTGGGGGACTACTGGAAGTATGTCATTCTTAAATGGAAGCATCGTTCCCAATTTGTACTCAAGGCTGGTTTTCAGGAAGTAACACCTTCTTTCCCTGGATCAGTTAATGCAAAAAGCCTTACAGACAAGACAGCAGGATCATCTTACTGCACCTGCTGCCATAGCTCAATCTGTTGTGAGCAGGGAAATGACAGGGTAACTCAATGGCCATGTTAGTCAAGGCCAAATCTTTCTGCTATTGTGGTCAAAGGCAGTAATCGATTGGCGCTTGAGGCCAAGGAACAGCCACTGCTATAAGCTCCATGGTAAATTCCAGTGAAAAGTTAATGTTCATAAGGGACTATTCATGTGAGCCTGTGCAAGTTAACAGGTTACATGGCATCCTGAAGAGCTGTACATTTTCTTCAAGAATGTACACAAAACTCACTGATATAATGCACCCCTTTTTATGATATATGATATAATGGTGTACAAATGGTGTACACACAAATTCACGTTGTTTCTTTTCCAGGCAAAAGGAACGGTAGCAGTTCTGTATAAGGATTCAGACTAAAAATATAGACGTACAATAGACACTATTCCCTAGCAGCTGTCATGTCTGCAAAGCCAAATGCCAAGCTACCGTATTTTTCGCTCCATAACACGCACCCGACCATAACACGCACATAGTTTTTAGAGGAGGAAAATCCGTAGGCATGCCACCTGTAGGCATTCCCTCCATAACACGCACAGACATTTCCGCTTACTTTTTAGGAGAAAAAAAGTGAGTGTTATGGTGCAAAAAATACGGTATATGTTATGTTAAATGCACTGTGCTGATAGCAGCTCTGGGGAGAGAGGATGTTTTCCTTGGGACTGCAATGCAGGAGTTAGGGGTAATTTTCCACATGCCATGGTCCTAATCTTGATCAGAACTCCCTACCCACCCACCCCTTTAGCACCTGCTTAAAACTAACATTCAGTGTGATCACACAGTACGCATAGCATGTACTTTGGTCCCCAAGTGACCTGCCGCCAGATAAGCTGCACATCCCACCCCACCAATAACTGACTTGGTATTTCAACTCCTAGACATGATCATGCCAATGTACATATTCCAACTCAGTAAAATTAGGAATGCAGCATGTACTTATACATAAATTGTTTCAAAGTGAGGCTATTGGTTTAACTTCTTTATTCAACATACAGTGGTACCTCGGGTTAAGTACTTAATTCATTCTGGAGGTCTGTTCTTAACCTGAAACTGTTCTTAACCTGAAGCACCACTTTAGCTAATGGGGCTTCCTGCTGCCGCCGTGCCGCCGGAGAATGATTTCCGTTCTCATCCTGAAGCAAAGTTCTTAACCCGAGGTACTATTTCTGAGTTAACGGAGTCTGTAACCTGAAGCGTATGTAAGCCGAGGTACCACTGTACTTTGCTTACTTGTAAAGTATCTCCCTTGAAGACTGAGATCTCAGAAGAAAAGCTGACATAAATTTATTCAGGACACACTTCTGTGCCTCACACACAAGTGTCGTCCACAGCCATTTTCAAAAAGATTAGGAAAGACTGCAATATTTCCTTTGCACATTGAGGTGCATGCAGAATCATAAGTGCTGGAAGGGACCCTGAGGATCATCTAGTCCAACCCCCTTCTCAAAGCAGGAATATGCAGGGATCAATCCCCACTGATGATGCAGCCCAGAACAGCAGCCCTTCAAGTTACCCATTTGGCTCATGGGTTGAAAATGGGGTTGATGGAACAGACTGCTCATGCTCCAAGGCCAACTTTCTAGTGATGGTGCACAAAGGAAAGGAACAGATGCTATAATGGGTGTGGTAACGTTTGCACTACAGTTTTGGACTGTGCTATCTGCGTGGATTGCTGCTGCTAGACAGGAATTGCTAATGGGAGGTTCCAGGTTCAACCACTGGCATCTTCATAGATGCTGGAAGGGATCCTGAGGATCATCTAGTCTAACCCCTTGCAATGCAGGAATATGCAGCTGTCCCGAGAGTCTCTGCTAGCTTGGCAATATCTGCACCACGCTCCAACCAACTGAGCTATCCAGGGTCAATGCAGCTTTCAGAATTTCAAGTAGCAGCTCAGCCTGAGACCCTGTTGAGAGCTACTGCCAGTTCAAATAGGCAATACTGGGTGACATGGGCCAGAGATCACACACTGTGTAAGACTGTGCCATATTATTTTTGCTTGCCTTGGTAGGATTGGCCTAGTGCCTGTATATCTTACATCAGGGGTAGCCAACATGGTGCTCTCTTGATGTTGCTGGACAACAACTCCCCATCACCCCTGACCATTGACCATTCCATCTGGGACTAATTGGAGCCACGTCGGCCTACAATGTCATGTGCATTGGCTCAATATGCCTGATATGTTTCAAGTCTCTACCTGGAAAGTCAGTGGAAATTGTGCCTCCTGGATCTAGGTGGGCCAAAGTTTTTTTCCTGCCTGAAGCAGAGCTTAGATTGTGCTTTGCCAGCCCCACCCTAGCACTGGAGAAAGCTGAATATCTATGCAGGTTAGTAAAGCAAAAATATTTGAGATGCCTCCCTTCAGATATCAATTTGCAGTGCAAGAGTTACGGTACTTTGTAAGCATACATACCAAGCTTCCTAGTGATATTTATTGTCCTGCATTTATATCCTGCCTCTCTTCTGCCCTGGAACATGATGTAGCATCAGTGCAGATCCCAGCCAGTCACCCAAACAGTCACTAACCAGGTCCAGACCAGCTTAGCTTCCGCAAGGTGAATTATGTACCTCCAGATAGCTCAGTTGGTTAGAGTGTGGCGCTGATAATGCCAAGGTTGAAGGTTTGATCCCCGTATGGGACAGCTACTGCCTATTGCTGACCGACCCGAGAAACTGCCTCATTATCCAAGCACTCACAGGCAACAGCCTACTTCATCCTATGTCTGACAGGAAAACAAACCCCGGAGAGCCAGCAAAGATCCCAGCGCGCGGCCAGCTGTACTGGATGCTTAGGCGAATGTCTGACGGTTATGCTGCTTTACCTCGCGTCCCTGTTCCGCCGGGGGCGTGGGGGGAGGGGAGGCGTGGGAGTATCACGGTGGGATTTTATCCAAGAGACTTTTTTTTTTAGGGCTCAGAAGTTTCTGGGTGGAAACTGAAGGACCACAATAGAAAAGGGCTGAGAAGAAAAGACGCCCTTTCCCCCAGAGAACGTTGCCACAGGTGCCTGACGAGACGCGCCCCACTTCCCTGGACACCTTTGCTTCCCCGCGCGCGCCACGCATTCCCTTCCCGCGAGAGTCTCTGATATACCTCACTTCAAGCGGACCAAGCCCTGAGGAGCCGCTCGCGTCTCCGCGCCTCGGCGTCCCGCCGCGCTCTCCCGTCCCCGGCGAAGCAAGCGCAGCCAAGCCAGGCGTGAAGCGGCTCTCGCGCTTCGCTCCTCTCTCTTTGCGGGTTGCTTCGCCCCGCCCTCGACTCCCCCCTCCTCCCCCTCGCACCCCGCGCCTTCCCGCAGCTTCGGCCCCGCCCCGGGCTATCCCGAGGGGCTGCCCATACGCGGACTTCTCTCGGCGGGCGCAAATCAAGCAGCGAGAGAGAGAGAGGCGCCAGCGCCGCGCCGCCGCACCGTCGGGGGAACTCACTCGACGCTGAGGGAAAGTGGCACGGGGAGGAGGAGCCGTCGTGCCTGGTCCGTGAATGGTGACAGCGGGTCTGTCAGGCACGGAGCTGCGGACCGCGCGACCTGTGGCACTGAGAAGGCGAGAGAGAGAGGAGGACCCGAGAGGGAGAGCGCGCGCCAGAGAGTTGAGGGGAAAGCGCGCCGTGAGGCATGAAGGAGCCCGCGCGCCCCGGCTCCGGGTGTCTCGCGCTGTTGTTTTTCGCTGCCCTGCTGAGCGCTTCGCAGGGGCAGCAGGAGGACCGCCTCCCCATTGCTGTGGCTGCAAAGGTGAGTTGAGGGCCAGCGCTGAAACCTGCTGCCTCGGGGTTGGCTGACGTCCCTCCCGCTCTGCTTTCCTATTCGTTTCTTACGGGGCTTCTGTGGCCTTTAGAAGTTGCGTGACCGGCAGACGTCCAGGTGCAGCTCTGTCCTGCGTAGAAGTGGCTTCACCTGTGGAATGTCTTATCTTTCAAGTAGCCCAAAGGCCTAGGGACTCTGCCAAAGGAGGAAAAGGGAGCAGCTCAGTGCATGCTGTACCTTCCAACCCCCCCCCCAAGTATGGGAAGGTGGTTGTGGTTACTGTGTGGCAAGGGGAATCACACTCTGTGTGTGCTCAAAGGCACTCTTGCCTTCATTAATTACTTGCTGACTTTCAATGCCCAACGTTCTGGCTCACTCTGAGAATCTGACTGATCCCATGGTTGAGACCGATTCCTGTCTCTCAAGATTGGCTGGTGAACCTTCTGGTTTTCTTCTCTTTTAAGCTTGCTCATCCATCAGGAGGTATCTTTCTGAATTGCACCTGCCTTTGCTTGGCATCTGGATTGCACTGCACAGGTGGATTTGGGAGGGTAACCTGTGATGGGCAGCATGTCTTTGGCATGGTTAAATGGATGGATATCTGGGTTCCTTCTGTCTTTAGTCGTTTGCCCCACACGTTTGCCAGTCAAGTTGTAAATGTGAGAACCATCCCGGAAAGGAAAAAAGAAAAGAGACAGTGCAGTGATGCAGCTGCTTGCCTGACACTTCCCTTGTATGAATTACAGTACTGGGTTGACAATGCTGTTTGCCATATGGCTCATAGAGATCAGATGCTCATCCAAGCTGCAGCCAAAATCCATTTGTAGGCATGCATGCCTGGTGGTAATTTAGCAGCACTGCATCAATCCTTTTGGAGCCACTGTATGGAGGGGTCACCATCATGACATCATGATATCACTGGTTCCCAGTACATTTCCAAGCATAATTAAAAGTGTTGGTGCTGACCTTTAAAGCCCTAAATAGCCTCGGCCCAGTATACCTGAAGGAGCGTCTCCAGCCCCATCATTCAGCCCTCCAAATTCCAGCTCCGAGGGCCTTCTGGCGGTTCCCCCTCACTGCGAGAAGTGAGGTTACAGGGAACCAGGCAGAGGGCCTTCTCGGTAGTGGCACCTTCCCTGTGGAATGCCCTCCCATCAGAAGTCAAGGAAATAAACAACTATCTGACTTTTAGAAGACATCTGAAGGCAGCCCTGTTTAGGGAAGTTTTTAATGTTTGATGTTTTATCATGTTTTTAATATGCAATTAAATTATAATTATTATCATCATCACCATCCTCTGCAGGGGCATGTGTTCCCACAGAGGCTTTCTTTGGTGCTCCTCCTCCCAATGATTAAACATGAAAGAAGCATGTATCCAGCAGAATAGGGTGTGGGTTATATGTTTGTGTGTGTGTGGTGCCCACAACAGTTTCCCCAGTTGGGAAATGTGCCCATTGGCCCAAACAGTTTGCAGCCACTGCTGTGTAGCTATTACAGTAACACCTTCCACTGTAATGTCCACAATAAACCAATACTCTATCTGGGAATCCTGATTATAGGTTTATAGGCTGGAGGGACCAAAGGGTATTTAAATATAACCTGTTGGCCCAAACCTGCTCCCTCCATGCCTTCTTACCATCCCCAATTAATTTATGTTATTTGGATCACAGTGTGCCACAAATTGAAAGCAGGAGCAATTGGGCTGTCATAAGAAGGGAGCTGGTGACGCGGGTGGCGCTGTGGGTAAAAGCCTCAGCGCCTAGGGCTTGCCGATCAAAAGGTCGGCGGTTCGAATCCCCGCGGCGGGGTGCACTCCCGTTGTTCGGTCCCAGCGCCTGCCAACCTAGCAGTTCGAAAGCACTCCCGGGTGCAAGTAGATAAATAGGGACCGCTTACTAGCGGGAAGGTAAATGGCGTTTCTCTGGCTCGCCAGAGCAGCGATGTCACGCTGGCCACGTGACCCGGAAGTGTCTCCGGACAGCGCTGGCCCTCGGCCTCTTGAGTGAGATGGGCGCACAACCCTAGAGTCTGTCAAGACTGGCCCGTACGGGCAGGGGTACCTTTACCTTTTAAGAAGGGAGCTACCGGATTAGATGATAAGTAGATTTGTCCAACATCTTGTTTCATATTTAAGCTCATATTTAAGCAGGCCATTAAAAAAACCACCTTCCCTCTAGCAACTCCTGTTATGAGGCAAGGGCCCTTTGAACAATGGCTAACAACCACTGACAGATTTATCATCTATGAATGTGTCCTATCTTCCTTTAAAACCATTTAAGCTAAGAGCTATAATCACCACACATTGTGGCAGCAAATACTTTAAATTTATGCATTGTGTAAAGAAGTACTTCGTCTTGTGCAGTGGCGTAGCGTGGGGGGTGCAGGGGGGGCCAGCCGCACCAGGCGCAACATCTGGGGGGCGCGCGCTCACACTCTCAGCTCTCTGCCCCCTGCTAAAATCCACAGGTTAGGGGGCGCAAATTACTTGCCTTGCCCCGGGTGCTGACAACCCATTCTACGCCACTGGTCTTGTGTGTCCTAAATCTAACTCTCCCTCAACGTCATTAGTGACCCTGAGTTCTAATTAGAGAGGAAAAAACGTCTCTACACATTCTTCTGCAATTTGATAAACCTCTGTCATACTCCCCTTTAGCCATCTTCCCCACCCCCTTTTAAAAAATAGCAATCCCTGAACACTCAAGCAATTTCTCATGGGGGGTGTGCTCCAGGCTTTTATAAACCTGATTGCTCTTTTTGAACCTTTTCTAGTTGTTTTAATAACATTTGTAAAAAAAAAAAGGAGGAGGAGGAGGAAATCAGGATATTGCAAGCTTTCCAACAGAGTGCTTGCAAAAGCTAACATCCCTCTTCACAGGCAAATGAGGGCTCTGCTCACTTTGGCCCAGTGAGTACTGCCCATAGCACCCACTTCCCCTGCCCCTCAAGTTCATCTAGGGCAGGGCAGCGGAAGGGGATGACAGTGGGTAGGCCACTGTGGGGAGTCTTCTCCACTGGGACTATGTGTACTGGAATCCCCAGCAGAAATTGATGCAGCAAACAGCGCCTTCAGGGGGCAAACAGCAGCCTCAGGCGTGGCATTGGGTGGGTTAAAAAGGTGAAATTCTCTCCTCTGTGCCACAGTCCGAATCTGGTTTTTTTGGGGGGGCGGCGGTATCCAGATGGAAGCTGTGTGCTTCACCAGGGACAGCAACAAGGACTGAGATAGCTCTTTTGTGAACAAAAGCAATGAAAACCAAACACGGATTGCCATTTTGCAGAAATAATATACAATAAGCCACAATGTAATGAATTGGGGGAGCAAGCCTAACTATGGGGAGCCAGTGTAAGTTATTCCAGCTGCAGTGTAGCTGGCAAAAGTTGTGCCAGATCCAGTCTCTGTTCAGGAGCAGGGCTAAGCCTAGGAGAAACAAGCCTTTTAAACCACTCTTTTTGATGGCTCAACTTATGCTGGGTTCCCAGGGTCACGTGGCCATGCTGTGTCCCAGCTGAGCCAGGATGGGCAAAAGATGCTGGCATATCTCTGCTTGGGCCAGGTGAGGGAGTTATGCTGGTGTAACCCGGCTGAGCTTGGAACATCCTGGCTCAGTCAGAGATCCACTGGATTCTTAACCCCATAACCCTGACAGATCTAGGGTTCAGACTGTGCCCTTAATTTCAGAAATATAAAACCTATAATAATGCATTTAATGCGAAATGACAATACTGCAAAACACTTTTTTTTGGCCATTATTACAAGTTAAATGTAAATGCAAATAACTGATATAGCTATTTCACAGGGAAAATAATCTACAATAGAAAATACTTATTTCTCTTGTAAATTATTTGTGCAGGTAGAAATGACTTATGTCTATTCTATATTCTTATATATACATTATTTGCACATGGTTGCAATTGACCACTTTTTCTTCCTTTTTGGCTGTTCTCAATTCTGAATCATTTATCTCACCCTCATAAATTTATCTCAGTGCTCATTTCTGACTTCAGTGATTTATAAATAAACATCATTTTTTCAGTTTATATTACTATTGTTATTGTTATTATTAAATGTTTATGCCCATGTGATTTGTAACCCGTTTACAACTATAAGATCAGTTATGAAATCCATATATAATTAAAATGCACAATAAAAATTATTCCACCAAAACATTAAAAACATTAATAATTTAAATGTACTATAGAACAAGCCTTTGAAAAAGCCTGCTAATGTTGTAATAGCAAGGGAATTTCAAAGCAAAATCCCTCCCCCAACTGACTGTTTGTCCTGGGAAGTTTTGGATGCTATAATTGTTATTTACATTCTTTACCAATTTTCTAATAGCATTCCTTAACATACCTAAACAGATATAGTATCCTCCCTTGCTTCGCCTTGCAGCTTCCTTGGCAGGTCATTGCATCCAAATACCGCTGATTTAATTCTTTGGGTGGCTGTGCCCTCTCTTCAGGCATTATGGCCAAAATGCTTTATATATATATTATATATATATTAGCGCCACCGGCAATGGCGGATTTCCTCTGCGCAGGAGGAATCCGCTCTGTGTAAATCAGGGTCTGACTGCTACGGCGAGGCGGAGACCCACTAAAAACCACAGGCGGGAGAAGCCTGTGGACCTGGGATTCGGCTGGCACCTTTTGCGCCTCCCCTACTCGCGGGGAAACCCAGTTTCGGGGATCCGGAGCGACGTGGGGTGAGTGGCGTGGTGCTTCGAATCGACTGCTCTTTTCATGGAGTGAAGCCGCATTGCTGTTGCCGGAGAGCGCTGACCTTTTTCCTGTGGACAATTGGACTTTAAACAAGTACCCGTGAGTAGAACGGAAAATTGGATTATTAAAATTCGTAATTTGGCACCCAAGCGGGAAGGTCTAAACAGGAAGTCCGCCTTCCGCTTTTGTAAATAGTTTGAAGCAAAGACATCGTAAGCTAAAGCCTGAAAAGTTTCTTGTAAAGGACTAAATTTCCATCAGTTAAAATTATTAAACCCTCCTTGGAAGCAGGAGAAGAGGGGGGAAATTTTATAACGTCTAAGCCTGCAGGAGAGAGAGTAAAGAAAGAAAAATTTCTATCGTCTCGAACCTGGGAACGGGCTGCCAAGAAGACAGATGTTTTGGGAAAGTTCATTGACCGTGAATAAAATGTATGTTGACAGATAGACAAGTAAGAGAAACATATGGATTCCAATGTTTCCTTTTACACTTAAAAGGAACAAAATAGTTGAAAAACGAAGGTAACTTTGTTGCTGGTTTTGTTTCTAAAAGGACGGATACAAATAGAAATGGTTTCCCCTAGAGGGAGCTTTTGAAATTGCTGTTGGATTGGACCTGGGAAACTCTACAGCTGTAAAGATAAAAGATTGTGAGAAACTGACACTGACCTTGGATAAGAATGTCGACACAGGAAGCCTCAGTGTCTGCTTTGTGCAGGACAAGTGCTTTGTTGGAGCAGCTTCATGCGAAGATGGATTTGATGATTATTGCAACTGACAACTTTGGACAAACAGCGAACACCTATATAGAAACCCCTCAGGAATTGATCCAGGAATTTGCTGAGGGCAAGCTGAGGAGAAGATAAAGGAGGAGGTTGTTGTTGAACCTCAAGTAATACAAATGGAGAGAGCTGTGGCCTTGCAGGAACGTAAGCCGTTGCTTCTGATGCCCGAACCTGGAGTGAGTAATATCTGGAGAGATGGAGTCCCGGCTGGATTGGTGATGGGAAGCTGGATAGATCCCCCTATGTAGGGATGTTCTGACCTTCGGGACCTGCTTTTGGACCAGGGAGAGACTGGAGTTGTGGGGGCCTTTAACTTTGGAGGGACACTGAAGCATGCTTTGAAATTACTTTTGGACTTAAGTGCTGATTATGGAGAATGGGCTGACCTGTCGAGAAGGGCTAAAGATATTGTAAGGTTGGAGTTTCCCCGAGATCTGCTCCTTAGTGACAAAGGAATGAAATTAATAATAAGATCAGCAGAAAACAAAGCAAAGTGCAGGTACAAATATGAAGAAGATCTGCAGAAGGGACATGGAAAAGAGTTAAGAGCCTCGGATAGAAGATCACCAGGTTGATGGACTAGAGGGAATTGTCAGAAAGGACTGACAGAACCCGAGACCAGGAAGAAGAGACGGTGGATGAAGATTGGAAGAAAGTTTTAAAAAATTATTTAAAGAAAAATTGTAAAGTTAATGAGTGTAAGAAAAATGTTGGAATGAAACTATTTGGCTTTAGTAGAAATGCTATAAGGAGATAAGTATAAATAAGTTTTAAGTTTTAGGGTTTTTTATGGTAAGATAAGGTTAAAATAAGTTAAGATATTTAAATGACAGAATATATTGAGAAAGATGGAAAGGATTTGCTGAAATAGCTAATTGAATTAGAATACAAAAAAGGGAGGTGTGAGGAAGTCGAGGAAACAAGTAAATGAAAGATAAAGATATAAATAATGGATGTGTTTTTAAATGTTTTTGTTTCTTTTCTTTTTCTTTTCTTTTTCACTATTTGGTTGTACTGTTCTTTTTTGTGTTTTTTTGCTTTTATTTTTGAAGTATTGTAACTTTTTATTGTCTTATTGTTATTTTTCTTTTCTTTGTAACTGCTAAAGTCTTAATAAATATCATTTTTTTTTAAAAAAAAATGCTTTATATACTGTTGAATGCTACCCCAATCTTCAAGTGGTGAGAGATTCCAGGGGTTCCAGGCAGAGGCATAGCATGGGGAAGGGGGGCCTACCAGGGCAATTGCCCCAGGCGCAAAAAAAATTAGGCACACCTCTGCAGCTGCTCCCTGTCCTGCCCGCCTGCCTCACCTGAGCAGCACGCTGAGCAAGAACTGGGAGAGGATGAGCCCTTGAACCCCTTGGCCACACGGCGTGCAGCACCAGTGGAAGAGGTGGGTGGACAGTGAGACTTGTGGCCATGGTGGCACTCCCCAGCTCAAGGAAGAGCACACACATGTCCTGCCACTGCCCCGCAGCTCCGGCTTGCGACATCAGCGCGCCGCATGGAGGCCCCAGTGAGAGGGCATAATACTTGCCTTAGAGGGCGCAATACCCAGGTTTGGTTTCTTTGGAATAATGAGGGACAGCATAGACCAGGGGTCAGCAAACTTTTTCAGCAGGGGGCTGGTCCACGGTCCCTCAGACCTTGTGGGAGGCTGGAGTATATTTTTTTGGGGAGGGGGAATGAACAAATTCCTATGCCCCACAAATAACCCAGAGATGCATTTTAAATAAAAGCACACATTCTACTCATGTAAAAACATGCTGATTCCCAGACCGTCTGCGGGCCAGTTTTAGAAGGCATTTAGGCTGGATCCAGCCTCTGGGCCTTCGTTTGCCTACCCATGGCATAGACTCTGGTATCTTTATGGTGTATCATTTATTTACACATATATACATCCAGGGCTGACAGCATTAACACCCTGGAGGGTCTTGCTTCTCCCATAGCTGCAGCCTTGGACTCAAACAGGAATCCATCATGGCTCTCAGCCTCTGGCTTCTGCCAGCTTCTTCCCAGCTCTCACATACTCCGTTCTGACTGTTGTCCTTCTCACTGCCAGCCAGGTGAGGTTTCATTTTGCCACGAGGCAAAGTGCCACACAAAGTGGTGTAGGAAGGAGGAAAAGAAAACATGGTGTGTTGTAGGGGGTTAGAGTGTTGAATCAGGACCTGGGAGAACAGGGTTCAAATCCCCACTCAGCTGGGAAGCTCACTGGGTGACCTTGGGCCAGTCACTCACTCTCAGCCTAGCCTACTTCACAGAGTTGTTGTGAGGCTAAAATGGGGAGAAGGAGAACTACATAGGCCACCTTAAGCTACTTGGAGGGAGGTTGAGATATAAATGTAAGTAAGTAAGTTTGGTGCTCTACCACTGAACTATGGCTCCTCTGCCATAGGGTCTCATCTCAAGGCAGATGCTTCCACTGAGATACTGCCTTTGAGCAGTGTGCTCTGAACATGCTCAGAGGAACTCTGAGGCCCTCCCTCATTTGTCTACCCAGCAACTGGCACTCAGTGGCTTGCCACCTCTGAATTTGGGTGCAGGTTGGCCTTGAGAGGGCCCCGGGCAAGATGCCCTGTGTCATTCGGCCCTTTTGAACTTTGTTGGTTGCAATGGCTCCAAGCAGCACTGGGCAGCTGTGTATACATTCCTCTTTAATTTACCACAGTGCCCCAGAGATGAGGGAAATCAAAAGCATGGCTAGGTCCAGCTGACTGGCACTGCTCAGAGTGCTGGGCCAGAAAAATAAAAACAAGGAAGGGTAGTAAAATAATAATAATGGGAGCACAGAGCAGGCAAGACATGCTGCCCTGGCATTTGGATCAAGGCAGTTTCTCAAGGGTGTCAGGTGCAGATGCCAGCCCTGCCTATATGTTCCTGTTACACTGCAATGTCTTATACGTAGGGCTGCCTTTGAAGATGGTTTGGAAGCTTCAGCTGGTGGAGAATTCAGTGGCTAGGTTGCTCACTGGAACAAGACGGTTAGAGCATATTTCACCAATCCTGGCCTGACAGCACTGGTTGCTAGTTAGTTTCTGGGTCCAATTCTAAATGCTGGTTTTGACATATAAACCATTAAATGGCTCAGGACTGCAATACCTGAATGACAGCCTCTCCTCATATAAACTGTCTCAGAGCCTGCATTCATCAGAGGACCTTTTTTTACCATTTTGTTTTACTTATTTACTAGTTTTTATCCTTTATTTTATTCTGTGAACTGCCCTGAGATCTTATGATAAAGGGTGGTGTATAACTCAAACGGACGCGGGTGGCGCTGTGGGTAAAACCTCAGTGCCTAGGACTTGCTGATCGCATGGTCAGCGGTTCGAATCCCCGCGGCAGGGTGCGCTCCCGTCGTTCGGTCCCAGCGCCTGCCAACCTAGCAGTTCGAAAGCACCCCTGGGTGCAAGTAGATAAATAGGGACCGCTTACCAGCGGGAAGGTAAACGGCGTTCCATGTGCTGCACTGGCTCGCCAGATGCAGCTTGTCACGCTGGCCACGTGACCCGGAAGTGTCTGCGGACAGCGCTGGCTCCCGGCCTCTAGAGTGAGATGAGCGCACAACCCTAGAGTCTGTCAAGACTGGCCCATACGGGCAGGGGTACCTTTACCTTTTTATAACTCAAACAATCAATCAATCAATCAATCAATCAATCAAAGAAGCAAATAAAAGCTGCTGAGTTTATTTAATACACTTCTAAAACCATCAAAGCAAGTCCTCATCACCACACCTTATGGCAGAGGATGGTGTGAACAGATCATGAATTGTATAAGGGGTAGAGCTAGAAACATACCTGTGGCAGCATAGTGAACTTAAAAGGCCTGTAGAATAAATCAGAGCGGTAGCATGAGGGGAAATGTCTGGGGAGGCATAGATAAGGAGTGTAGCGGTTGTGGCATCTTGGGAACAACAGCTAAGACTCAAACAAGACAAGATGCCCATTGCACAATTACCAATTGCACAATTTCTAAAAACAAGAACAATTTACAGGTGTAGGGGCCCTGATTCAGATTGCTAGCCTGGCATGGGGGTAGGAGGGCTTTAACTCTTTGCCCCCTGCTCTACTCCCAGTCTAAATCACAGTCTCAACACGTGCAATTTACAATTCTGTAGGAAATTACATGCACCAGGCAGTTTGCTACACATTTCTCTATAGCAAAGAAGTTTTTACATTAAGTAGTGCTTTCTCCATGTCCCAAATATCTGCATCAGCTATAAGGTGTACTAATTTTGGTGTGTTTACTATTTGCACTTTAGAGAATGGGCACTGGCCACAGTTTCTTTCTGCATGATCATTGATCTCTGCTACTGGAAAGTAAAGCTTTGGCTGTTGGAGATTAAGCTCACAAGATTAAACTCCCTATTCATTCTCTTGCAAAAAAACAAAACAAATCTCAGTTTCTAGAAGCACTGCAAATGATGCTGCTTTATCTGGCCAGATAATACTTGAAAGTTAGAAGGGCTGCTTACAGAAATGTTAGTCTTGCACTTAAGTAATGGTTCACACACCTTCCCTGGCATTGTTCCCCAGTTTAAAAAAAACTGTACAAGAGTAATCCATTAGCTCTACTTTCTTATAATGACAATGCTAGATGAAATAAAAATTCCAAATGTTTGAATCATTCTGAATGTATTTTTCACACTTGCCTGTACTTAAAGTCCTTCTAAACCCTAAATTGGCTTCTCTGGTCACCAATCTCACCTACTCTCATTGTTGCCCTTGTATGCGTACCTGCCTTCTTAAGCATTGCCTCACCTTTTACCTCTACTGCTGTCCTCTTCTCCTCTTTATTACATCCTCTGTTCCCTCGGATTAAGCAACACAGATGTTTTTTCTCCTTTGCTTCCGGCCATTTCTCCAGACTATAATCTGCATTTGGAGCAATGTGATGATAGCGGTTTCTGTAATGCTTAGTTGACATGGTGATTATGTAACACAAAAGACTCAGTACATGCCTCATTACTGCCCACTGCTCACTTTTTACAGTTTGACCAAATTCTATGAGTAAATCAGTAATCCTTTTATACAGCGTCAGCTGGTACAAATCTGTTCTTAAAACAAAGGTCGAGGTGATGTAAAAAATTTTTCGTGGCTGGATGTTATTAATCAAGTGCCAATCCAGAACAGGTCCCATTGATTGTGCCTTCAATCAAGTAAACAAAATATAATCCCACAATTGTCAATGAAATCAGGAACAAAAAGTTATATTGGCTCTAGTTCACAGTCAAAGTTTCAGATGGCAGCAGTCTTTTCACAGTATCTTATTACTATCCTATTCTATGCACTCTTCTTGTGCTAATTTTATCCAACTTTAATGTTTCCTATTTCAGTTTATTTTTGAGTGTCATCACCAAATAGCAACTTTTGTGAGCCTGTTAAATAGTCCACAGGGCTTTTTTTTTTTTTAGGAGGGGAAGGGAATAATCAAAGGAATAGATTGCATTGCAATTAGTGTAATCATAACTATTCTTATAGACTGTGATTCAAATAAATGCTATTTATATCTGCCAACCAGAGTATGCAGAGGTCAAGTACCGTCCAGTAATTATTCTTGAGTTTGCAAAGCTGTTTCATTTGGCATTGTGGCTTCAGATTCAATTCATACAGTAAATCAAAAGTAATATAATTAAATGCCTAGCTACAAGCGAGATCCTGTGCATGTTTACTCAGAAGTAACTGTGTTCAGTGGAGCTTTCTTCCAGGTAAATGTGTTTAGATTTGCAGCCTAAGTATTTGATGTGTACAGAAATACATATTCTAGGGCAGGCTTCCTCAACCTCGGCCCTCCAGATGTTTTGAGACTACAGTTCCCATCACCCCTGACCACTGGTCCTGCTAGCTAGGGATCATGGGAGTTGTAGGCCAAAAACATCTGGAGGGTTGAGGTTGAGGAAGCCTGTTCTAGGGTAAAGTGTATTTTAGTGAAAATAACACACAAAGTTGCATCATATTAGGGAAAATTGCTTTCAAAGATATCAAAGGTATATCCAATAGAATTCAATGTAGCTTATTCCCAGTTAAGTGGGGTTAAGATTGCAGCCTTAGTTCTCAGTAAATGTGCATAGGATTACGCAACATGGTCTTGGCTATACATCATCTACACAGAGCTGCCTAGTGCATGTAAGTACCATATACTCATACCCCCTCCCCACATTACTCATAGCCCTCAAATGCAAAGCTTCTCAACATTATAAACAAACTTTCTTGATTGCTCGCTCCGTTATTCTTTTAACAAACTTGATACAACATGCTCCTTCAAAACCTATTTCACCTTTCAGTTTTGTTTTGTTTTTTCTATCGCTGCTATTCACATCAAAGAGACTGGTGTGCAGCAGCAATATAAGAATATAAGTGTACTCTTAGGCAGTGCTCCCCCCCCCCCGCCCCAGAAAAATAGAAGCTGGAACTCATCATGAAGTTATTACAGTAAGCGTCACACCAAAAAAAGGAGAGGTGCCGGTACTTCTTACTCTTGAGTACTCCCTGGGGGGGGGGGGAGCACTGCTCTTAGGGTAGTCATATGGGAAAAGAGGGCATAACTCGTGTAAAAGAGCACAGGAACCTTGCACCTTAAAAGTTGTATAGAAAAAGGGATGGCAGCAGGGGTAGCTATCTTCTTGAAGTCCCTTTTCTGTTACCACTATTAAAGATGCAGAAGCCCTGTGCTCTTTTTCACCAGGCTATCTTTTTTTCACCAGGCTATCCTCGGCTAAATGTGTAACTTTTTTCAGTAATAATTAGTAAACAGTCTTGCCAACCGACCGTTTGTGTGTGTTCTGCACCAACAATTTGTTAATTCCATTTCTAACCTTGGGAGGAATTCAGTGTGGTGCTATGGCAATCATTCCTTCCACACAAGCATTTCACCTTGCCAGACAGAATTATCCACCCACCCACTGTTCTTGGGTTCTCCCAAGCCAATTTTGGGGGGTACAGGGGGAGGAGAAGATGGAAAGCCCCACTATGCTAGCAGAAGTCCTTGTGTTGAATCTGGCCCCTAGAAATTAATTCGGTGTTTACCCTGCCCCCTCCGCATGCTAAATTAGCAGTGCAACCCCGTACATGTTTACTCAGAAGTAAGCCCTCTTGAGTTCAATGGATCCCAGCTTGCACACCAGCAGCATTTGGTGACCCATAGCCTACTGCTGGATCCTTGTGCACCATTTGCAACTCTCCAGGAAATTACATTCTTTCAGTAATGAACTGAAAAACAATCTGAAGAAATCACATTGAAGAACAATGAATCCTGAAATTAGACAGCTGATATGTTGCTTAATTGGAAATCAAAATTTGTGATTATCTGAAGGAGCTAGGTTTTTATCAAGTAGGCAAAGCTCCACACATTTTGAATGCATATGTGTTCATAGCTAGAATCTATTGGAGACATTGGTTACCTTCCAGTGTCTGTTTGGCTGCCTTCCAGAAGAAAATCCAGTTCACAAATGATTGCACAGCATGTTAAGATTTGGGGAACTGACATATTTTCTTGCATCTCATCATCTCATAATTTTGCTGTATGTTGTCTATACTTATTGAAGGCTTAATAATTGGATTTTATTATACTGGTTCTAGCAATCACCAAGAAAACATATAAAGCTCTAGTGAATTCATGTTTGATGCTCACAATGCATGAAACAATTTTAGTATATTGGCATTTTGCTTTGCTAGCAGTATTCTAGAATTACGGACCTGACTCACCAGTTCCTTGCATTTGTAGTCAGGTCCCTCCTTCTGCAAACTGCTGCTTAAGCAAAATTCTCCACTTACTTAGGCTTGTTCTTATAATTTGAATTCATTTTGTCTCTTCCACTTGGGTGAATTTCAGTCTACAATACAAGACTGGGAAGTGTTAAGTATTTAAAAGGAACAGTAGGCAGATGGAGTCTAGTGGCTAGAGAGCCCAGTATTTACTGAACACTCTTTGCACTCTTTTTTTCCCTGTGTGAAAACTGGAATGCATCAGGTTTCCCAGTAAGAGATAGGCCTGGCCATGATAACAACATCGCCCTTGAATTGCCGTGATAGACACATAATTGGCAATTACATTCAGTTTAGTGGACTCACTGTGTGCCGCAGTTGCTGCAAACATAATAATCCTTTCTACCTCCTTGACTTCAATTACTCTCTCATTGACTGGGAAAATGTACATTCAAACTATTTTAAAGACAATGTTTTAGAATTTTGCATTTGGAACAGGGGAGGCAATCCTAAATTTAATCCTGAGTGGCACTCAAGACTAGGGTTGTTGTTATTGAGGGAGCCCAAGTGGCAAATGGTCCAGATCTTTTGCACTGGAGCACAGATCTTCTGCCCCCAACCCTTAAAACACACACCTTTAAAATCCTGTTGTTTACAGGGTGGCTGGGTGTGCTGTGAAGTGATGGAGAGACTTCCCACTATCTTAATTTCATCAGAGGTCTAAATTTGTATACATACATATAAATTAGCATATGAACATTTTATGCAAATTTGTGCCATGGACCTGTGCCCTGGTTCCAGTGATTTGTTTGTAATTTCAGCCTTTTAGATTTCAGTCATAGATCTCTTTAGGAATGCAGTCAGCATTGTGCTTTAATCTTTATTTGTGAAAATAACAGTTTGGTCAGTGGCCCACATACCAACCACCTACGTAGGCATAAATAGCTGAGATAGCTTGCTTTGTCTGCCTGCCTGGCTCAAGTACCGTCTTACCCTGAGTGGGGTTTACTACCTGCAAAAGGTATGAAAAGTACATCAGAAAATATTTGTTTCCTACATAGACACATTCCTTAGGCTGGAACACCATCCGTTTCAACAGCCACGTTTCTGTCTGAAGACTTTTACTTCCTAGAGTTAAAATATATGTGATGCTTAATATAATTTTACATATTAATTTACTAGCAGCCTCATACCTGGTGTTGCTAGGGAATTCTAAGAAACAAAAATATATGCTGAATGCTGTTTTGAGATTAGTGGTTAAAATCAGTCAGGCTTTGAAAGGTTCATTCCACTTTCTTGATCCAGTTGTATCCAAACACAGACAAGTACAGTGGTGCCCCGCAAGACGAATGCCTCGCAAGACGGAAAACCCGCTAGACGAAAGGGTTTTCCGTTTTGGAGGTGCTTCGCAAAACGAATTTCCTATGGGCTTGCTTTGCAAGACGAAAATGTCTTGCGAGTTCCTGCAGGGTTTTTTTCCTTTCCCCCCTTTTTCCCAAGCCGCTAAGCCGCTTATCAGCTGATCCGCTAAGCCGCTAAGCCGCTTAACAGCTGATTGCTAAGCCGCTTATCAGCTGATCCGCTAAGCCACTTAACAGCTGATCCGCTAAGCCGCTTAACAGCTGATCGCTAAGCCGCTTATCAGCTGATCTGCTAAGCCACTTAACAGCTGATCCGCTAAGCCGCTAATCAGCTAAGCCACTAATAGCGCTAATCCGCTAAGCCGCTAATGGGCTTGCTTCGCAAGACGAAAAAACCGCAAGACGAAGAGAATCACGGAACGGATTCTTTTCGTCTTGCGAGGCACCACTGTACCTGGTCCTTGATCTCCGGAGCCATAATGCAAAATTTGGTAATCATATCAAGAGCATAAATATCAACATACATAAGAACAGTTAGATAACTTTTCATAGTTTTTTTCTCATCCAACCCATCCTCCAAGGATCTGAGGGTGTCATGTATGGTCCATTCTTTTATATTCACAGCCTTTTGGGGTAGGTTAGGTCAAGATCTAACCTACCTTACCAAGGAAGCCTATCTAGCCCCTTCTATTATGACCTTTTGCCAGTAGTCAAAGGTGATTTTATTCATGCAGACCTCTGCAGTGCTGAGACCTTTACTGAAGGGGGTGGTGGCAGAATAGGGAGGGTGGTGGATTTGTGCAACCACCCCCTGTTCAGCCACACAAATTGCACCAGAAAGCAGTTCTGCCACCACTTTGCCATTGCAGCAAAGTGATCAACACAAAGTGTGGAGGGCGGGATACTAAGGGAGGTGTGGAGATTGTTGCAGGATATAAAACCAGGTAACTTTGTTTAAAGTTACTTACTTGGCTTAACTTTTAATGTGAAATACTGCTTGCTGGGATATTTTTCTTTATCTTTCTACATATAAAAAGGCTCAAAACTTCTTTTTTTAATGAATGCTGAATGTTCAGGGAGGGGTATGAAATATCCAAAGGAGACCAGGCCCTGACATGCCTTCCTGTTGCTTTAATTTTGATAGTGCAGCTGTTTTGTTTGTACAAGCTGTTCCTACACTGGTGATTATGTATACTTCAGGGAGTTCCTTCTTCCGTATGTACCTCCTCCACATTTATTAAGATCACCTCACTTAGCATTTCTCCATTTACTTTTATTAGCTCCAGGAAAGTGGAGAGTCAGACCCTCACCCATACTTCAGAACACAGGTTTCCAAAGTGTGGTTTGCAGACCGGTGGTCCAAAAGCTTTGTTCAGCTTGTCCAGCTTGTTCACTTTGGCATCTAGGACAGTGTGTTACAATTACTAAACCACAGGCAGCAAAATCATTAAGTAGTCTACTAAGACCCTCAGCAATTTTCAAGTTGTCTAGGGGTGGGAACAAGTTTGGCAACCACTACCATAGTGTGCTCTCTGCTAAGAACACTAGTTTTTGTTATCCTGTGGTCTGATTTTATTTGATATTTTCTGGGAGATTTTAGGTTTTGGTACAACACGTCCTGCACTTAAATGTTGGAAATACTCCTGAGACATATTATCAATCAAAAAGTTTCATCAAACAAACAACAATTAAATTATATCAATGTATTTTACCTAAGGACCAGCAAAATTCAATAAGAATGAAGCCCCTTAAAATCCCATTACCTGAGGCATTACATTTTCATGGTCCCTAGTTTGGAAACTAGCATCTTCATCTTTTCACAAGAAATTTAAACAGTGTTCTTAGACTAAACATGGGGATTTCTTGTATGGACTCTTGATAGAGGTGGCAGCAAGGTGGTGCATGGCACTGAAATGGTTTTTAATGAAATTGCATATTTTTTTGAGACTCCCCAACTATGCACACCTGTTGTAGAATGTACTATCATGGTTAATAATAGTACACCCTGCAAGCATTATACTTTGTTTAATTTTGACATAGAACAGGTTTCTCACCCAGTGGGCACATTTTTAATTTTGAGAAAATGCCATTGGTGCCAGTCACAAAATGGCTGCCATTAGGGTGTCACATAGCCAACATAGCTGTCACAGCTAAAGGAGCAGAAAAAGAGAGACAGGAACAAAAAAACCATGAGGTACCTATATCATCACTACACTCACTCACAGAGAGAAGCTCTTTGTAATGCTACTCTTACAACACACAGCAGTGAAAACGTATCACAGGAGTGCCCTGTATTTTCAACCAGTACTCTTTTTGGCATTTTTCATTCCTAAGCATCCTTAGAATTGTTGATTGTCAACATTTTGTTAGAATAAAATTATAAAATAGAAAACCCAACAAGGCTCATCAGGTTCCTAGGGGGTGCCCTGAGTCTTTTCACTGCACATCTTGTTTGGGTCATGGAATGATCCTAAACCACTGTTAGTCCAACTACAATGTAAGCCCAATTATTCAATTCTTATTTCACTTTCCCATCTCATCACTCTAACCCTTTCGTTCTTTAATTTAAAACAAATCAGACGCTGTCATTACCCTGTTTTCCTCCTCTCCTTCTAGCATTGTGCTGTGTCAGCTAACATTTGCCCTTTCACTGACAGTTCTAATTCAGCACAGTGGCAAAGCAGGCAGAGTGGCACGGACAGTAATAATAGGCTTTTATAAAGTAAACAAAGTCATTCAATGGAGGTCTGGTTTTCTGTTGAAAGAATGAAGCCACCTCTGTTTTGGAATAGTTTTTTGGAAAGCGCTATCAAGTGCTCTGACTCACCTTTTGTTCTCTCCATTTTTCTCCCTTTCCACTATACAGCCCCAAGTGTACCATTGGTCTGCGTTGGAATCAGAATAAATGGAACATCAAAAAATGGAGTGCAAGTGTTCTTGCTTGAATAGTTATTTCCCTTTCACGCTGTCCCCTTCCACTGCCATTAGGCATAGTGTTAAGGGGCGGGGTGCACACCTTATGTGAACAGAGGTGCCACTTAGGATCTTAGCCACAGTAGTTTTGTAACAAAGAAACTGTGCAATTGAAACTTAAGGTGCACCCAGCCAACACATTCCATCAGTGCAAGGATTTATGCTTGCACAACAGAAATTTCCCCCTCTCCTGCCCTTGTACACACTCCCTAAATCGGTTGTATGGATTCCCCCAACGCTGCCAACCCAAGGACAATGATGGAAGGGAAGAGATCATGGATCATAGCTCAAGCCCCCAACCCAGAACCAGGCCCCTCAGTTGAGACTTTCTCTCTGGAAGCCCCTCAGTTCTGCCATGGCCCAGGGTGAGAAGGTGGTGTCATGAGTCTTGTGGAGGTGTCATGGAGTAGGTGGTCAAACCCAGAGGAAGAGTGGGAGGAACTTGGAGAGTGGGTGCTGGAAGACCAGAGGGAGAGTCATTGTGGGTTGCAGGTTATCAGTTCTTGGTTACTAGAGGCTTCTGATCCTAAGGAGAGACCCAGCGGCTTGGGGGCCAGAGAGCCAGATCCTGGGAAGGGCCCAAGTAGGTTAATAGAGAAGTCTTCCATCCTCCCTCTGGAGATGCCTAGTCCTTCACCTGCTGAGGAACCACCTTTAGTGCCTCCTATCAATCAGGAGTCTACTACCTCTAGAGAGGTGGCTAGCAGTAAGTCTGATGCTGAGCTGACCATGTCTCCATCTCCTTCATCACAGACACAGAGATGCCAGTGTCAGCCTGAACATGGCTCATAAGGCCAACCCACCCAAAGGAGTTCCTGCTTGCTTGTCCAGACTTGGGACCCTAGCTACTTCAACGCTAAAGCTGTGCCCACCCCACTCTTTAAAAGGAAGGTTCAGTGGGTGTGTCACTTGTTCAATCAATAACTTAGCTTATGCTTTAAAAAAGGTAAAGGACCCCTGACAGTTAAGTCCAGTCGTGAACGACTCTGGGGTTGCAGCGCTCATCTTGCTTTACTGGCTGAGGGAGCCGACGTTTGTCCGCAGACCACAGTACCACCTGCGTCTGCTTATGCTTAGCCATGTATTTAACCTGTCATGTACCTTCTAATTATTGTAACCTGTAACATGCTTTATGTACTAATCTAATCTGAAAATTAAAGCCTCTGGGAGAATGAATTGTGAGTTCAAGTTTTTCATTGGATGGGGAGGGACAGGACAGGCTGGGGGAGGCCATTTCTTTGCACAGACTGAATTGTCAGGGAAGAAGACTTCCGGGTTGGTGCCTCTGGGCAATGGCGGATTTCCTCTGATCGGGAGGAATCTGCTCCTTGGAAATTTGGGTCTGGCCGCTACGGCGAAAGCGGAGACCTGTTAAAATCACAGGCGAGAGAAGCCTGTGAACGTGGGATTCGGCGGGCACCTTTTGCGCCTCCCCTACTCGCGGGGAAACCCGGTTTCGGGGATCTGGAGTGACTTCGGGTGAGCGGTGCGGTGCTTCGAATTGTCTGCTTCTTCCAACGAAGCCGCATAGCTGTTGCCGGAGAACACTGACTTTTTCCTGTGGACAATTTGGACTCCAAAGTAATTACCCGTGAGTAGAGCTGATATGGGAGAATCGGATTTTAAACGTTTAATTTGGCATCGAAACGGGGAGGTTCAAAACAGGAAGTCCACCTTCCCTATTTGTAAGTAGACTGAGGCAAGGAGTCTGTAAGCTGAAGTCTTGGAAAGCCTTTTGTAAAAGATTAAATTTCCATCGGCAAAGAGTATAAAATCCCCCTTGGAGGCAGGAGAAGAGGGGGGGGGGAAGTTGTGGACTAAGTATGCCTGCAGGAGAGAGTAAAGAGAGTTAAAGTACTGCCGCTCTGACCCTGGAAACGGGCTGCTAGTAGGACTGATGTTTTGGAATGTCCATTGACAGCACTTAGAATGTTCCTTGACAGCTAGCAAAATAAGAGAGATATATTGTTTCTACTGTCTTCGGCTGCTTCTAAAAAGGAGTAATAAAGTAACTGAAAACTGAAACTAAATTTGGATTGTACGAGTTGCGCTTAAAGGTGATATTGTTGATTATTATAAATAGAAACTGGTTCCCCCAGTGGAAGTTTCTGAAATTGGTTACTTTATAAGAGCTGGGCTAGGGGAGTTTCCAGCTGCAAGTTAAAAACTATGTGACTCGGGGACTGACCTTGAATCTTTTAAGTGTTATGGCAAATGGAAAGGAAAGAACAGATGAAATGTCAACAGAAGAGGCCTTAGTGGTCGCATTATTGAAAATAAATGACTCGCTGGAACAGCTTCACAAGAAAACAGATTTGATGAATGTGAAAGTAAATGCTGCAAATATTAAAATTGATTTAATGGTAGAAAGTTTAAATAATCTGGGACAAAAGGTGAATACCAACACAGAAGCCACCCAGAAATTGACACAGGAATCTACTTTAATACGGCCAACTGCGGATGAAGTCAAGGAGAAAACGTTTGCTGCTGAATGTAAAACAACACAATTGGAGTGTGAGAGAGCCCCACACATTCAAAAGCAACTTGACGAATATAAGCTGACATTTGCTATGATGGAGCTTAAAGAAAAACAGATGAATTTGAGGATCAGAACCCCACCAGAACTGGGAAAGGAAAGTTTGACAGAGCTTCAGGAAGAGACAGGATCAACATCGGCTGAGAAAGAGAGATTTTTGGGGGTCAGTAGGACCGCCAAAAATGTGAATTTACTTAAGGGTAACTGTCAAGGACGTTGGATTGAAGAGAAGGGGGATTGGGAAATATGGACAAATCTGAAGTTGTTATGGTTTTTCTATTCTGTAAATGGAGGCAAGTATGAGGCTTGGGATTGCTACCGTGGAGGGGCGAGGGAGGTATGGCGGTGGGGGCAGATGTTATAGGCGAAGGGGATCGAGATACAGATATGCTCGTACCCCTTCCAATCTGCGCCCCATCCCGAGGGACGAGGGTAGGGTGAGCAAGGATTACTCACCTCCGTCACTGGTGTTGTGCAATGCCAGGTCTATAGGCAACAAAACCGCCACCCTGCGAGATTTCTTTACCTCGCAGGGGGTCGATCTGGCTTGTGTGACGGAGACCTGGGTGCGCGAAGGGGAAACTGTTACCTTACGAGAGATGGCGCCCCCGGGTTTCTCCGTCCTCCACCAGTCACGGACTGTGGGCCGGGGGGGAGGGGTGGCATTATTAATCCGGGAAGATTGTTCTTTCAGGGCTCTACCATCGCTACTGATCCCCGGCATTGAATGTGTTGGCCTAGTGTGGGGCTCTGAGGTGAGCTTGGCTGTCTGGCTGGTGTACCGGCCACCTAGCGCACCAGCAGCCACCCTGTCAGGCCTGCTGGAGGCGGTGGCTGGCTGGGCCTTGGAGTTCCCTAACCTATTGGTATTGGGGGACTTCAACATCCATGCTGATGCCACTCCCTCCTCACAGGCTCTGGACCTGGTGTCTTCCATGGCAACACTAGGGCTCTCCCAGTTTGTTTCGGGCCCCACACATCAAGCAGGCCACACGCTGGATTTGATCTTTGGTGCCGGTATAGATGTGATCATGTCTCCTTTGATGAAAGTGCCATGGTCTGATCACTACGCTCTGAAAGCCAGGATTGACTTTCCACCCCCACCCTGCTTAGGTGGCGAGCCGATTTGGGCTCGCCCGCAGAGGCTGATGGACCCTGATAGATTCCGTCAGGCCTTGCGGGACCTTGCTCCCCCTGGCGACTCATTGACTGAGCTTGTTGAGGGCTGGAATACCCAGCTCCTGGCAGCCATCGATGAGATCGCACCTAAGCGCCCTCTGCGACCCCACAGAAACCGGGCTCCCTGGTTTACCGAGGAGCTTTGGAAAATGAAGCGGGATCTCAGACGGCTAGAGCGAGTATGGCGGGGTGCTCGTGACGGAGCCTCAAGAACATCTTATAGGGTTTTTATGAAAACCTATGAGATGGCAGTGAAGGCCGCTAAGAAGTCTTACTTCTCGGCCTCCATTGCATCCGCTAGCTCTCGCCCGGCGCAATTATTTAGTATAATTAGGTCTTTAACGTCCCTTGAAGGACAGCCAAATTTAAATAACAATCTGACACACAGCTGTGAGGCATTTGCGAGCTTTTTTGCGGAGAAGGTCCTGTTGCTCCGCCATGACCTTCCTGCCAATTTGGACACAATAAATGAACTGGAGGCCCCTCGACTGTCCTCGGGTCCAGTATTGGACCACTTTGACCGGATATCTCCAGCCGATGTGGACAGACTCCTCCAAGCTGGAAAGCCCACCACCTGTCCTCTTGACCCGTGCCCGTCATGGCTGATTAGAGCGTGTCCAGATGAGGTGTGGGCCCCCCTGGGGGATATCATCAATTTGTCCCTTGGCACCGGGATATTCCCAGGGGAACTGAAGGAGGCAGTGGTGCGTCCGCTCTTAAAGAAAACATCATTAGATCCCTTAGATCTGTCCAATTACCGCCCGGTTTCGAATCTCCCATTCCTGGGTAAGGTGATTGAGAGAGCGGTTGCTGAACAGCTTGGTAGGTTTCTGGATGAAACATCGGCTCTCGATCCATTCCAGTCCGGCTTCCACGCTGGTCATGGGACCGAGACGGCTCTGGTCGCCCTAACAGATGATCTCCGCAGGCAGCTGGATCGAGGCGGGTCAGGGCTGCTGATTCTTCTAGACCTGTCAGCAGCCTTCGACATGGTCGATCACGAACTCCTAGACCACCGCCTTGCCGACGTGGGGATCCAGGGCACAGTCCTCCAATGGCTGCGCTCGTTTCTCTCTGGTCGGGGACAGAGGGTGGCGCTTGGGGGGGAATTGTCATCGCGCCACTCCTTGGTGTGTGGAGTGCCTCAGGGTGCGATTCTCTCCCCGATGCTTTTTAACATCTTTATGCGCCCCCTCGCCCAGCTTGTTCGGAGTTTTGGGCTGGGTTGCCATCAGTATGCCGATGACACCCAACTCTATCTGTTGATGGATGGCCATCCTGACTCGGCCCCAGACACACTGACCAGATGCCTGGAGGCTGTGGCTGGATGGTTACGTGGGAGCCGGTTGAAGTTAAATCCTTCGAAGACAGAGGTCCTCTGGCTGGGACGGGACGATATGGGATTGAGGGGGCAACTCCCATCTCTTGCGGGGGTGCAGTTAGTGCCAGCACCGTCCGTTAAGAGTTTGGGTGTAATCTTCGATACCTCCCTCTCTATGGAGGCGCAGATTACAGCTATAACAAAGGCGGCATTTTTTCATCTCCGCCAAGCTAAGCAGTTGGCCCCTTATCTCTCTCGCCCTGACCTAGCCACTGTGATCCATGCGACGGTCACCTCCAGATTGGATTATTGTAACTCGCTCTACGTGGGGCTGCCCTTGAGACTGACCCAGAAACTCCAGCGGGTGCAGAATGCCGCGGCGAAACTCCTTATGGGGTCTTCGCTGCGAGACCACATTCATCCGGTGCTATATCAGCTGCACTGGCTCCCGGTGGAGTACAGGATCAGGTTTAAGGTGCTGGTTTTAACCTTTAAAGCCCTATATGGCCTAGGACCCTCGTACCTACGGGACCGCCTCTCCTGGTATGCCCCACAAAGAAACCTACGGTCTGCAAATAAAAACATCCTGAAGGTCCCAGGCCTCAAAGAGGTTAGGCTGGCCTCAACTAGAGCCAGGGCCTTCTCGGCTGCGGCTCCAATCTGGTGGAACGCTCTGTCAGAAGAGACTAGGGCCCTGCGGGACTTGACATCTTTCCGCAGGGCCTGCAAGACAGAGTTGTTCCACCAGGCCTTTGGTCAGGGCGCAGCCTGACTCCCTCCTCTGGCAACCTGCACAGAGTTTTGCTTAATGGTTGCCATTAACTTGATTTTAATTAATTTTTATAATGAAATATTTTTAGAATGTTGGTTTATTTGATTGTTTGATTATTTGATTGTTGTTAGCCGCCCTGAGCCCGGCTTCGGCTGGGGAGGGCGGGATATAAATAAAATTTATTATTATTATTATTATTATGGTTGGGCCGAGCTGTTGTGGTGGGGATGAGGGTTGCTGTGTTGTCGGGGATGTTGCTTTTGTGTCAAAAAGTGCAAGCTTTGGATGGGAGGGATTGTTTCAGGAGGTGGCAGAGGGATGTTCCTGGATTTGTTTGGCAGGGCAGGAAGCCTCGAGTAAAACTTAAGATATTGACGGATGTTAAAGAAGGAGGTGGACCTGCCCTGCCAGACACCTAAACTTTGTTGTGAATCATCTGCTTTTACTGGCTGAGAGAATGGCTGTCTCTTAAAAGCATTGAAGTGTTGGATAATGGCAGATGAAGTTGATGGACTAGATTGAATTGGCGGAAAAGACTGGCAAGATCTGAGACCAGGGAGAAGAGTCGGTGGAAGAAGACTGGGAAAAGTTTAAAGACTATTTATAGAAATATTGTAAAATTAATGAATGTTAGAAGAATGTTGGAATGAAATTATATGGCTTTAGTAGAAATGTTATAAGGAATTAAGTATAAATAGATTAATAGAGTATTAAAGGAAAATAAGGTTAAAAGGTGTTAAGATAATTATAGGATAGAAAACAGGGGAAGATGGTAAGGAATTGCTGAAATAATTAATAGAAGTGGAATACAAAAAGGGAGGTGTGAGGAGGCCGTGGAAATATGGGAAAGAAAGATAAGATATTGGAAGTTTTTTCTTTTTTCTTTTTTCTCTTCTCTCTTTTGATGTGTTTTTAAATTGTTTTTGTTTTGTTTTGTTAATTTTTATGTAGTGTTTGTGTATTATAATGTATTTTTTTGTTTTTTCTTTTGTAAGTGTTTAAATTGTTGTAAAAGCAATAAATATTATTTTTTTAAAAAATGAATTGTCAGGGAAGGAGGAAAGCTTGGTGTTGTCTCCAATGAAAAAAATACAGTCACGGAACCAAGAAATCACACAAAACAAAAGCATTGCCATGAAAATCTCTGAAACGAGAAGTAATCGACTATAGAGTTAAATTAAATAACAAAAATCAAAAAGTTTAAGGAAAAATTAACCTAGAATTAAACAAAGACTTAATGAGATGCCGGCTACAAAACTCGTTTCACTGAACTAATCAGTTTCCTCAGAAGGAAATAAATAAATTATAAACCTTAAATAATTTTAAGTGATATCAAACAAACTCAAGAGCAGGGCTGAAACGCTTCCCTGAGTTTTCAAAAAAGGTACGAAAACCTCAATGACAAGTTTTAAACATAGCCCTAATTAAGAGAACATTATAAACCTTAAGTGATTTTAAATGATTTCAAGCAAACTCAAGAGCAGGGCTGAAGCTCAAGGCTAAGAGCTATTGCTGGGACAGGCATGCCTCTATTTAAAAGTGTGGTGGGTAGGCAGGGCTGACAGTTGAAATAACTTCACACTCCTGTGCAGTCTCAGCTCACTGCTCCTGATCCTGAAATCCTTAACCATGGCTTTGTCCCTAAATTGCATTTAGGGAACATTAAAGCTCCTCTCCTAAGTTGGTTTGATTTTTGCTTCATCTCTGGCTCTTAAGGGTGTCTGGACTAATTCCTGCTCTTGTTGCTGAGTTTACACTATCTGTTTGCTGAAATAAAACTTTGCTTCTTTACATGCAAGAAAGCACACTTGCCATTCTTGGAGAGGAGGATCAGGAGAAACTCACTATGGAGAAGATTTGGGGAGCATTCAGGGAAAGGTGGGGGGAGATGTTATGTTACACAAGTGGAAATCCTTCTTAGTCAAATGCCATCCTTACATTGGTTGCTGACAAGGCTTATCATGCAAATTTTGTATTGCTGTTCTGTGTACACAGCAAATTGATAGAAAGAGAGATTATTCATGGGAACATTCTTGTGTATTGTACAGTTTAATCTCTGAATGAGCAGCACTGTTTAAATTATTCAAAATATGGAAGAAATGAAGGTGTCATGTCTGGTGGCATGACAGCAGAATACCACAAAGTTGAAACTATTCCCCACCCCCCAAGAGTAGACTGTACTGCATTCAAAATACCACCATTCTCGACTTCCGGGTTAGCGCCATCGGCGAATGGCGGAGTTCCTCCAACCGGAGGAACTGGCTCCGTGGAAACTGGGTCTTCCCACCGCGGCGAAGGTGGGGACCCGCTAGAAATCCCAGGTGGAGGAAGCCTGGGAACGTGGGGTTCAGCAGGGCACCAGGAGCGCCTCCCCTACTCGCGGGGAACCCCATTTTGGGGCTCCGGAGCGAAGTGGGGTGAGCAGCGCGGTGCTGCGAACTGATTGCTACTTTCACGGAGTGAAGCCACACAGCCATTGCCAGAGAGCGCTGACTTTTTCCTGTGGACAATTGGACTCTAAACAAGTACCCGTGAGTAGAAACGGAAAATTGGATCAAGAAACATATTAATTTGGCATCGAAGCGGGAAGGTTCAAAAATGGAAGTCCGCCTTCCGCTTTTTGTAAATAGATTGAAGCAAAACCTTGTAAGCTAATAGCCTGGAAAGTCTTTTATAAAGGTCAAAATTTCCTTCATTTATAACCACTAAAACCCCCTTGGAAGCAGGAGAAAAGGGGGGGGGACTTTGACTGTTTAAGCCTGCAGGAGAGGGAGTAAAGAAAGATAAGTTTCCACTGTCTCAAACCTGGGAATGTTGCCTTTTGCATTTTTAAAGAAACAAAGTATTTGAAAAACGAAAGTAATCTTTCTTTGTTGGACTTGCTTTAAAAAGATGGATACAAATAGAAATTGTCTCCTCTAGAGGGAGCTTGTTAAATTGTTGCTGCAGTCTGCTTGGAGACTCTACAGCTGTAAGATTAAGATCGTGGGACCAGTCTTTTGACCTTGGACAAAATGTGTTGGGAGGAAGCTTTGGTGCTTGCTTTTTGCAAGACAAATGCACTGTTGGAGCAGATGCATGAGAAGATGGATTTAATGAATGAAAAGCTGGATTTGATGACGGCTGTAGGGAATACTGTCACAGAAATTATTCAGGGACCAACTCAGGAACCTGTTTTAACTGGGCAAGTACAAGTGCAGAAGATAATGGATGAGGTTGCAGTAGCACCTCAAGCAATACAAATGGAGAGATCTGAGGCCCTGCAGGAGCATAAGCCGCTGTTTTTGAAGATTGAATTTGGAGTGGGCCAGGGGAAGTCTGGCGCTGAGGAGGCTCTTAATTTCGGAGGGACTCTGAAACATGCTGTTGATTATTTTTTGGATTATGCTGATGACTGCGGGAAGTGGGACTCTGGGGAATGGGTTGGTCTGATGAGGGGAGGCAATTTGGGGCTGGAACCCCCCAGAGACCCACTCTTCAATGAGAAAGGAAAGAAATTAAGAAAGAGACCAACAAAAGACAAGGAAAAGTGCAAGTATAAACAAGAAGAAGAAGATCTGCAGAAGGGGCATGGAAGAGACTTAAGAGCCTCGGACATAAGACTACCAGGTTGATGGACTAGATGGAATGGACAGTAAGGACTGACATAACCCAAGACCAGGAAGAAGGGACGTTGGATGGAGATTGGAAGAAAGTCTATAAAGAAAAATTGCTATATTGGGAATTAGTGTAAATTAATGAATATTGGGGAAAATGTTGGAAATAAACTATCGGGCTTTAGTAGAAATGATATAAGGAGTTATGTATAAATAAGTATTAAGTTTTAAGTTCTAAGGCATTTTACGGCAAGATAAGGTTAAACAAATTAAGGCAAATTGAATAACAGAATATGGTGAAAGATGGAAAGGATCTGCTGAGTTAAGTAATAGGTTAGACTGTTAAGATAAATTATTTAATAAAAATTGAGAAAGATGGAAAGAATTTGCTGAAACAACTAATTAAGCTAGAATACAAAAAGGGAGGTGTGAGGAGGTCAATGAAACAAGCAAATGAAAGGTAAAGATATGCAAAAAGGGATTTGCATTTTTTTTCTTTTCTTGTGTTGTATTGGTTTTTTATGTATTTTTTCCTTTTCTTCTTCTTTTTCTTTTTTATATATTGTGGTGTTGTTTTTTCTTGTCTTTTCTTTTTTCTTTCTGTAATTTTGAAACTCTTAATAAATATTATTTTTTTAAAAAACAAAAAAAAAATACCACCATTCTCAAGGAATGGTCATGATGGCTGGTTTTTTGTTTATTTTTGTTGGTGTTTTCTCCCCCTGTCCAAACATATGAGTTTCCCAGCAACCTCCACCAACTATTATTCTGCATTTTGAAGTTCCAATTTCATAAAACTCAAAAGGCATGCTGGCTAATTATTGGTATAATCTATGCAACTCAGAGTTTTTGGGTCAAATGTGTAGTTATCAAAGGTTGGACTATGCCGAGAAGTGAGAAAAAATAATAATCCAGAGCTATCCAGTTTGAATAAACATTTGTGATCATGGTGCACTTAATATAATGCTTTAGTGCAGAATCGGAGCATGCATATCCACAAAACATATCTCAATGTGTCTGAAAAATATGAGACACATTGACTTTTTTTCTGGACATCAGTCAACCAATTATATATATATATATAAAACCATTTAACAATAGTAGCATTAGCATAATGCAGAGTGGTATTAGCATAATACTTTATAATATACCCAAAACTCCTTAATCACTAGTCACAGAACAAACTACTGTATTCTGATTGTGCAACATAAATTAAATGTACATGTATCAGTATTCTAAACATTGGTACCAGGAGGTTAACTTTTCTGGATGTTGTGAGTAAAATGGAGAACAGGCCATCAAAAGTCTAGCATAGAGTAGCCAGCTGTTGGCTTCAGCTGTTGTGGAATACAACTCCCATTGTCCCTGTCAATTGACCACCTGGCTGCGGTTGATGGAAGTTGGTAGTCCCAAATACCAGGAAGGCACCACATTGATTACCTTTCTGTTAGGAATTCAAGTCTGGATAAAAAATACTTCAGATATCAAGCACTGTTTTCAAGTCATCTGCAGGTGTCAAGTGACTTCTGGGTCAGTCATTGGATAGGAACACATCACTGGGGAAAACCCACCTCATATTCTCTGAGGTCACGTTCACACCATAAAGCACATTCAATTTGCATTTAAAGAAAATGGCTCCCCCGAAAAAAATAATTCTGTGAAGTGTAGTTTTGTTCAGGCTCCTGGGAATTTTAGCTCAAATGTGTGGTGCAGATGTGACCTGGGTTTTCTCTATTTTACATAGATTCATCGCATAGTTGTACAGTATTTCCAATCCAGAAGGCACAATGTTTGCCGTGTGAAGTAACCATTAGATGAAAGAAAGGAATGTTGAAAGCCACCCAGGGTGTATCCAATGAAAATCCCAAGCTCTGTTCCAGCAATCCAGTATGGTTCATAAGAGCAGAGGCCTTATGAAGGCAAAGTTTTGGCTGATAAATTCCAACCTTCCCTGCCACCCCCATTGCCTAATCAGTCGACTGTGGAAGAATCTCTTCCTTTCCCTTGCCTCCTCTCTTCCTCTCCCCCACAAAGCCTGCTTTTGCTATTGCACTTCTTTCTCCTGTATCACTTTCTCTCCTGTATTGCATGCATTGCACATCTTTCTTTCTCTTCTCTTTTGTTTTTGTGAGTGTGCATATACACACATTTCCTTTGGCTGTCTGTTTCTCTTGCTGCCTCATGCTGCCCTTTCTGTCTCCTCTCTCTTTCCCAAGGCTGATGCACGCACTTTTTGTGACAAGATTTCAACAGCACAGATGAAATATAAATAGTTTTTTCATGCATTCTTATTACTGCTCGATATTCTGTTCTGATTTGTGGTCATCATGTAACTGAATAAATTACTGTGAAAGACTGAAGATAATAATGGTCATGTCTGCAATAGAAGTAATCAGCTTTGATTTTGAGTTTTTTTCTGTAATTTTATGTACCGTAATCTGCCCAGGCACCTGGGTCAAATCGGTATGTTTAGAAACATGTGGTCTCTTTCACAGATTGGAGTCCCAAGTATACTAAATGTTTATTTGCATCTGAGATGCAGATTTTTTAAAAAATGCAGTTGGGGGGGGACTGATAATTAACAGGATTCTTCTTCTGAAACTAGTGGGGGGAAATCTACTATTGGGAGATTTCCCTCAAAACCAGGAGGGATTTTTCTTGGGATCACAGAATGAGTGGTAAGGGCTAAATTCCCCTTTTCATGCCTGTCCTAGTCCTCTTAATTCACTTGTATGTGCACGCACACACACACACACAAAATGCAACTTGCATTTTAAAGAACCTACATTTTATATGCAAGAATGCACTTAACAGCACAACACAACACAGATGCACCATGCTTTGATGCATGGTGGGCTAGATGAGGGCCAATATGCTGAAGCTGAACCCTGACAAGATAGGAGGCCTCGTGAATGGATGGTTCTCATGCCTGGGAACTGGGCAATTTGCCTGTTCTGAAGGAGCAAGTACATCGCCTGGGGGTGCTCCTTGATCCATCATTGTCACTGGAGACCCAAATGACTGGTGACCAGGAATGCCCTTTACCAGCCATTCCTGGACAGGAATAGCTTTTCCACAGTGATCCATGCATTTGTAACCTCAGTGGTAGATTTGTAATTCCACATGGGGGTGCCCTTTAAGCTGATTCAAAAGCTGCAGTGTTTAGGTTACTGAGTGGAGCTGTGCAACATCACTTATAAAAGGACTGCACTGACTGCCAATTTGCTACTGAGCTAAGTTTGAAGTTCTTTTGCTGGCTTCTAATGCTCTGAACAATGTGAAACTACACTATCTGAAGGAATGGCTTCTCCCATGTAGTCTTGCCTGTTTGCTGAGATCTTCAGATAAGTCTTTCTTGGTAGCTTGCTCAGATTCATCTTACAACAACCTGGAGGAAAGCCCCTGCTGTTGAGGTGCAGAGCTTTTAGAACTATGAAATAAGGCATACATAAACTGAGTTATTGACGCTTGCTAAATACTTATTTATCCACCCAGCCATTTACCCTTACACATCAGAATGCTCTTACACAAAGATGTGTGAGGAAAGTAAAAACAGACCAGGTTTTTCATTTAAAGATAATGCATTGCAATTTCAAAAATGAACCCATAAACTATGGATTTATTGTAAAGATCCTATTACATTTTTTTCAGAATTGTGTCTGCAACGGTAAAAGCCACTGTTCTTGTGATGCGATCAAAGGCAGTAAGGTAAGAGGTTGCATATTTACTTTTTTTAAAAAAAGTACACAATAATTAATATTTGCATAATACTTTTGAGAGTTCAAGTACTTCTCATACGTTATATGATTGTAATCCTCAGAGCAAACCTGTAAGGTAAACTAGTATTATTACTCCCAAGGTGAACTAAATTAACTGGTGGCGGCAGCAACCTTTTGATATTTCAATAACTAGGACGTGATAGGACATTTTGAGATTATATGCTGTACCTTGTACTAAAAACAGTGAAACAGTTTGGGCATCATTTCAGAAACGTATTGCAGAAAGAGTTTGAAACTCTGATTTGTGCATTCAGATCTGTAGTATTCCTGACAAATCAGCTCACTTATAAGCATAAAGAAAGCTGAGAAAATTCTGTGTGCACAAAACAGTAGTGTGCCCCCTCCAGCGGCACATGTTAGAATAGCATGATATGAGAGAAAATAAAAATGAGCTGGCAACTATATTTATGGGCTAACAAGATTAGGGGCTTAGTTGGACCAATAGTAGGACTAAGCAATATTCACTTAGTGTTTCATTTTGCTTTTTAACTTGTTCATAAATGACTAGAGATAGGGGTTAGCAGTGAGGTAGACAAGTTTTCTGATGATACTGATGGTGGTTTAAAAAGGGGATTGCAAATAGCTTCAAAATGATCTTTCCAAGCTGAGTGAATGGGCATTAAAATGTCAAATGCAATTCAGTGTAAACAAGTGTAAAGGGATGTACATTGGGGCAAAAAATAAATAAATCATAATTTTACATATTCAGTCATAATAAAATAATAATAATAATAATAATAATAATAATAATAATAATAATAATAATAATGTTATTTATATCCTGCCCTCCCCAGCTGAAGCCGGGCTCAGGGCAGCTAACAACAATAAAACAGTACAACAGGGGTCTGAATTGGCAGCGATTGACCAGGAGCAAGAGAATTCTTCTTCGCACAGTGTGTAGTTAAACTCTGGAATTCTCTCTCCAAAGGGGCAGCGATGGCCCCCAACTTGGATGGCTTTAAAAGACGGTTAGACAAATTCATGGAGGCAGCATACCTCTGAATGCCAGTTCTGGAAACCAGGGGACAGGAGAGAGTGCTGTTGCGCTCAGGTCCTCCTTGCAAGCTCCCCACCAGCATCTTGTTGGCCACTGCGAGCACAAGGTGCTGGATGAAATGGACTACTAGCCTGATTTAGCAGGTTCTTCTTACGTTTTTATGGATAAAGATATTGGGTAGCATCTGATACTGCGTGAATTGTGTTCCATTCATGACACACAACTTTCCATTCCCCTCCTCTCTCCATGCACCTCCAAAATTAATGTCAAGGGTGTATGGTGGGTGGGAGCAGCTGCAAAGGAGAGGAAGGGGAAGCTCCATTGCATAAGTGGAGGTCTGCTGGGCAAGCAGAACAGTACCATTCAGTGCAGCCTATTATTTTATTGACCCTGATTAAATTAATCAATTTTTGTTTATACCGTCACCGTAGCCTATACTATTATGCTAGTTATCATAATAGTGTGGTACGCTGGTTTGACATCATCTGATAGGAAGTGCCTACAGAGGGTGGTGAATACAGTACAAGATATTATGGGCTGTCCCGTGAATCCGCTGGATGACATAATGGAAGAACGTTGCCTCAGAAGAGTGAGGAAAATTCTCAGGGATGATTCACACCCTGGCCAGCACTTTCTTGATCTCCTGCCCTCAGGCAGAAGATATAGAAACATGATTAGTCACACCAACAGGGTAAAAAACAGCTTCTATCCATGGGCTGCTAGGCTGCTGAATGAAAATATAACAACAGGGCAACTGACTTTCGGGTTTGGTGGGTGTGCGTCAGTAAACGAGGGGAATTAAGACTAAGAGAGATGAGGGGGGGTGTTTGTGTAATCTCACTGTATACAAGTTGTACAAGTGACAATAAAGTATTTCAATTTCAATTTCAATTCAATTTCAAAATTCAATTTCAATCATCATTACACCTTGCAGAAAAAAGTTTAAAAACATTTAAGTACAATATATAAATGTAACGCTTCTGCTGTTTGAGAAATTCTTATGGATCGGTGCTTTCCCAGCTTCCTCAGCTTAGTTCTCAAGTGCAACATCAAACATAAAGTGGGATGTTTATGCCTGAATGTTCTTAGTGTCTGTGAGTCTATACTGATGGGAAGGCATGTGCTTGGATGGTTTTAAAAAAATAAAATAAAAAATCCAGAATGTTATGTGAAGATCTATAATGAATTTGCAGAAGAAATGACACCGGTGCAAGCAAAGTCTTTACACAGATTGTGTATTGCAGGGTGAAAAGGGCTTTCCTGGTTTTCCTGGTCCACCTGGTCAGATGGGTTTTCCTGGTCCAGAAGGTCCTCCTGGGCCACAAGGACCAAAGGTATGTTGTGATCCCTGGTGCATATTTATGGGTGCTGCTGTGTATGCAGATGGCAAGTGTGAAAGAGAGAACAATACCGAAAAAGTAAATGACACCCGCGAGCTTACAGTTTAGTCCCTCTCTCTGACTGACACTGTGCCCTTTGAGAAACTAGGTGTGGGCCTTTAATCAAACTCCAAAAGTAATTAAGTAAATTTGATTTGTCTGATCATAAGCTGCGGCAGCAAGCTGCGAAAGTCCAGTATGCTTTCATTGCATTATTTCTTCCATTCTCTAGTTCTTTCAATGCTGCCTGATTATAACAATAAAGATGCTACTTCAGTTGTGAAACAGAAGTTAAATAAGGGAACAATTCTACAGCAAGATCTGCTGGGATGAGCAGGGGTAAAATGGGGAGAGAGTTTATCTGGCGAAAAGAGAGATGTAACTCAAGTACTATTTTTAAGGCCTAATTTTCCCTCTATCAGGCTTAGGCTGGCTCAGTCAACAGAAGACCTGCTCCCAGATTGAGTTTAGATCTGGAGCACTTTGTCCTGACTTAATTTACACCAGCCTGCCTTACAGCAAATTCTTGTGTATAGGATTGCTCCCTTAGATGGCAATCCTGAACCCACTTGGAGAAAGCGCCACTGTATTCCATATGACCTATTTCCCAGTAGAAATAATAATAATAATAATAATAATAATAATAATAATAATAATAATAAAAATAAAAATAATAATAAATATATTTATTATTTATTATTTATTATTTATTATTTATTATTTATTATTTATTATTTATTATTTATACCCTGCCCATCTGGCTGAGTTTCCCCAGCCACTCCAGACATGTTTAGACATGCAATCCCCAGACATGTTTGGGATTGTCCTGTACACTGGTATATTTCAGCACACTCCAGCGAAGGTTAAGCATTTTGAAATCCTGTTGATTTCAACATGAGAGTTTTAACAACATATTACACTTTCCCATTGACTAGTGAGATTTTAAAGGGCTTGATGACTATGTGGCGGGCATTGCTGGGAACAGAGCAGGAAGCCTCAACACATACCCAGTCTATGGGCATTCACTAGGCTGCATAATTTCTGTGGATATGCAAAATATGTCTATGTACATATGATTTGAAAACCTGCTTTTCACATAAACATCTATGCACATTCTGTTCTTTTTTATTGTGTACAGTTAATGATTGAACCCATTTTAAAGCCTCTTGATTGAAAAAAAGAGAACTAGCCATTTTCAAAATTGAGATAAAATGATGATGGTGTGTGTGTGTGTGTGTGTGTGTGTGTGTATGAGGATCATGAATATTGTATTTTATATTTTCTTTTTCTATGCTATTCTTTTCTTTTGATATATTGCCTTTTATTAACTTTCTATAAAAGAGTTTAAATTTTATTGCTTGATACTGTATGTTAAAAACCTCTAATAAAATTCTATATAAAAGAAAAAAGAGAGAGAACTAGCACATCCTATGTAATGAAAATTCTGTTATATTGCTGGTCCATTTTTTTATTGCTATGTATTTGCCCCAAGAGATAGGTAAGAAATAATTCTTTTAGACAGAATTTTTACAGAAAAATATTTTGTGCTTCCAATTCTGTTGCTGTTATTATTATGGCTGTATTTTTGCTAAAGTTTCCCCCCTTAAAAGAAAATATTCATTGTGGGGTGTGTGAAGTAGTAGTCACTGGAGTTGGATTGGTTTTTGCCTGTTACTTGAATTCTTTTGATCATTAGACTAGAGTATAACAGATATCAAACGCCAGAAGAACAGATTGTGTCTTTGGACCTTCTACAAAAAGACAGGAATTCCAGTATAATTAACTATTGTTTCCTTTGCTTCCTAGGGTTTTCCAGGGACAGCGGGCTTTGTTGGGCCTAAAGGTTCAAGGGTTCGTATTTTGTTCAGTAATATATTAACTTACAGTGTTCAGAACAGCAACAATTCTCAATTTTCTAAAAATGATGGACATGATCTCAGTGGTGCTATGATGTGCTTTTTGATAAGTGAAATGCAGCTGCAGGGGACTGCCAATTTTTTGGGAAGCGGTGCTGGGATTGGGTTGGTGGTTAGGTTGTCACACGGGGTTGTTGTGAGGATAACATGGGGAGAGAAAGAACCATGTGTGCAACCTTAACCTCCTTAGAGGGTGGGGTATCAATGTAATACATAAATAAACATTTCCACTGTGCCATTTTTTTCCAAGCTAATTTGCCCCCAGGAAAGCAAGCAGAGGTGCCTGTATTTCCTCTGCCACTGCAGGGCAAACAGCAAAGAGTTTGTGGGGGGCAGTTTTAATCAGGAAGATGTTGTGCAGGAAATGTGTTAAACAATGCCCTGCCTCACTCATACATATTCATTCTCTCTCTCTCTCTCTCCCCCATGCACACACAGAGGAAAAAGAAAGAGAGAGTTCTGAGAAAATTGTCCGCACTTCACAGCTGTATTATAGTGTGGAAAGTTGGAAGAAGTAATCATGTTTCTATGTGCTTGCACACTTTTCAAAACCTATCTATTTCTTTGTTTTATGCAATAGCATACTTTTGTATGGTAACGTACGCTGAATGTAGGATTGCACATGTGAATATTATGGTAAACAACTGTTTCCCTAACAGAAATACTTAATCCTGAATCAATGTATTCAACAGCTTTTTAAAACAGACAATGTCGACAAACACAGTATTTATTAATAGTGGGTACTTTCCAAACAGCAACTGCACGTGAAATAAACAACTTACTAAAAAGAAGCATGTACAATTATTTCTGAGATGGAAATCCTACTCCTTAAAAGTCACACCACCCATCTCAAGGTTTATTTATTTCTTAAATCATGAAAGCAATCTCCAGTGTCCCGTACTCTTCATATTAATAGGCTTGCTTTATTAAAAAAAACAGCCTACTGACTGAATTTCTTTCTGTGTTTCTTCTTACCATCAGGGTTTGCCAGGAGTCCCTGGTTATTCAGGTCCCCCAGGCCTTCCTGTAAGTACAACAAAACTTAATCGAGCAGCTTCAAGTATATTGATGTTACTGATGCTAATAAACCTTTAAGATAATGGAGGCAATAATCATCTTAAAGGTTTATTAGTATAAGTGCGCTATTACTGAGGCACAATGGTATTCAGTTTTAATAAACCAGCCGCCCATACAGTCAAAAGGCTATTACGAGTAAGTTTGCACTAATAGCTACCTTGGCAATGTTCTAACTACTTTTAGGGCGAAGCAGGAAATGCAGGTGCTCCAGGACGTCCAGGTATACCAGGTTGCAATGGGACAAAGGTAAGAATGAAGCAAGAACCAATTGTGGACCACCTGTAAGAGGAAGAGTTGGTAAAGCATCACACTGTGACACTTTATCCCTAGGATAAGGAGTTTGGGGGAGGTGTGTGCATGTGTAGTTAGAGAGCACATTTCTTGGGACCCATGCTTTCTCCTTCCTCAACTTCTTGTTCACTGTCTCTCTATTTTCCAGGGTGAGCAGGGATTCCCAGGATTCCCAGGGCAAGGAGGGCTCCCAGGATTACCAGTAAGTTTCAGTTTATGGTAGTCAAATGTGCCTTATGTAGAGCTTTCTCATTCCAGGGGTTCAAAGCACCACATACTAACTGACTGGGAAAATCCTGAGGAGAGAAGCTGGGAAATGTGTTGCAAACTATCAAATGGAAGCTTGTAGTAAAGGACAAACTCACACAGCAAGTACTTGTGTCCCAAGCTTGGGCCACTGAATAGAAAGGGGGTTACCTTTTATCATTAAAGCCACACGATATCCTGCTGTTCTACTCTGATGGTCATCTGGAAAGTCATTATTGCTACACAACAAACCATTCAGATACTTTTAGGTATCTTCTGTTATCATTCTTAACTTAGTTTGGGCATCAGTTTCCAAACTGTAAACAGCCCAATTTGCAAGTTCTTTTGATTTTAATATTTCAATGTTTCAATACTGTTTCATTCTATATTCAAGTGACAATAAGAGAAAACACTCTATTAAAAAACATAGTTTAGGAAAATATCAAAAGTTTATTATGTTTGATAATTTCCAATAGTAAAATCGGCAAGTTTGGCTCGTATCTTTCCTTTTTCTGTGATCCTGCTATTTCCACCTATATTTGACAGCAATTGTAAGTACTTTGAAATTTTAAATACATTACTTGATTTGTAGGGCTCCATTGCAGAATTTACCTGCATAAGTTTCTAATATGAGATCTGAAGCATTTATAATGTGATGTGTGTCTGTCTCTCCCTTCCCTCTACCTAGGGTCCTAAAGGAATCAAAGGAGAAAAAGTAAGTTAACTTGTAAAAAGCAAGTCAGAATAAAAATAGTTCTATGACACAGGAAATGCAGTTCTGCTCATTTGTTCACTACAGGAATATTTCAGTTCTAAATTACTTGTCTTTTTTCTAAAGCAGAACTGAAGCATTAGGAACTCTTCCAAAATTTGTACAGAGCAATATGCAGTTAATTTACAACTTCCACTTCCTTTAGTTCATTCATGTCTTCCTACCTCTATTTTGTCACTGTGTACATTTTTTGCAATGTTTTATCAATCTTTATATAATTGTAGCAGTAGTTATATGCAGTGTTTTGCCAATGTTTACGTGTTTTTATGTGCATTGATATAAACACTTGAGAAAATTTAGCTTGATATGATAAAAAAACAAAACTTGATATAATTGTAGTGATATTGCCTATGTGGGGTATTTTACCAATGTGCAGGAGTGCATGTGCTCATCAGTAAGGCAGAATATAGGAAGAATTTTGTGCAATCCTTCATATGATCACATCAATATTGCTTTTTTCCAAGAGTTTTATAAATGCACATCAGTAAAACAGATGGGGAAAGGTTTGTAAAGCTAGCTGAAGGAACTTAAAATTGCAGCAACAATGCAAGCTCCAAGACTATAATTAATTATAGGAATTATCCAGGTTAAATCAGAATTCCAGTGTTTTGGGAGCCAGAGGAACAATGAAAAAAAATGGAAGAAAGTTTTTGACGTGTTGAATATGGACAATGTGTAAACCACTTATAATTTTTCTATTAGTAGCTGTTCATTTGACTGTATCACAGGGCTACAAGGCATCCTCAGGTTTTTCTTTAAATATCTGGTTCCAAAAATAATGTTTATTCTCATTCTGAGAAATTGACCCATAAATTAATGTGTATCTTGGGGTTCAGCTAGACCTATGGATTCTGTCTCCATTTGGCAGTAATCTGTTAGTTATATGACAGGTTAGTCATGGGGATGGGAAATCCAAATGAAATGGGGCTTTGTTTGGTATCGATAACATTTGAGTTGTATTCTCCCTGTATCAGAGCCAGTGTGGTGTAGTGGTTAAGAGCGGTAGTCTCCTAATCTGGGGAACCAGGTTCGCATCTCTGCTCCTCCACTTGCAGCTGCTGGGTGACCTTGGGCCAGTCACACTTCCTTGAAGTCTCTCAGCCCCACTCACCTCACAGAGTGTTTGTTGTGGGGGAGGAAGTGAAAGGAGAATGTTAGCCGCTTTGAGACTCCTTAAAGGGAGTGAAAGGCGGGATATCAAATCCAAACTCCTCCTCCTATCAGATCAGTTTTTATTACAACATCTAATTCATTGTGTAGTCTCTTGAGAATGTACTTTATTTTATGAGATGATAGCTGTGAACCCTAGTGTTTGTTTTGGTACAGTTTTTTTAAAATAAAAAATCTCAAACTTCTTACTAGATTGTTATTTTAACTTCATAATAATGTCTCGAAAATAAAAAGGGAAATGGGACAAATCCTCTCATCCTCAGTTTTGTACTACAAGGCATTTTCTTGAATCTTCTTGCCATTATTAAAACGTCATATCAAAATATATTCCATTTGCTACACTTATTTTGATGCTGTCTGGCAGCCCACCCCCTTCAACCCTGACAGGCTGGTCTATTGTTCCACCTGTCAAGAAAAAGCAGGGGGCGGGGAGAATAACATTAAATAAAATGGACTAACTCATTTTACCTCTCTCTCTTGTTTAATTCTCCAAGGGATGTTCCGCAAGTGGGTATGACCAGGGTTATAGTTCCCAAGGTGATCCTGGATTGCCAGGAATGCCTGGATTTCAGGTAAGCCTGAAAAACATTCTATTTTGAACAATAAATAGATGGCTGTTGAGGTCCCTTCCACCCTAAAAGTCTGTGTGTGACACCCAACAGGGTCCATCCACCAGTAGAATGGACTTCTATTCTCACAGTGGGTGTTCCCCTTCCTCTCCCTTCTGCAGCTCCTCCCACACCCTGAAAATTTGCTCCCAAGGATTGTGGGACACTCCGGATCAAATGTGGGGGAGCCTAGGCAGCTGCAGAGGGAGGTAGAGGAAGGGGAAGTCCTGTTGCATGTGCAGAATTCCAATCACAGCATGTTGACTATCATCCAATCATATTATGGTTCTGTGAAAAGTCTTTCAGATGTGCATAAATATATTCAGTTTAGTGGGATTGCAAATACATGAATCTGTAGTTTGAGATAGGGCAGTATAATAATACAAGTTATGAAGCAAGACTCTGCCCCAGGACCAATTGTGAAGTTTATTTTTTCCCTCCTTTTATAAAGTCCCTAGAGAAGAATTCCCTGGATCTTTTTTTTTTTTTTGTGGGGAGGGGGGCATTCGTATGCTTGTCTACCCATTCCTGTTAACATATGTGTTAAATTAAGTGATTAAATATGGAAGTTTGAAAACTGCCCAGTTTCCTCCATTAGTGGCTAAAATTAGACAGGCTTTTATGGACAGGAATGTCTCAGACCATAGAGGTGACAGTCAAAATATTTAACAGTGGAATCCTATGCATGTTTATTCAGAGGCAGAATGGGAATAACTCAATAGGACTTATGAGTAGGAGTGGGCTGTTTGTCCTGTTTCTTCCACTTTGGTCAGTGTGACCTGCAAGGCTGAAAATCTGAAGCTCCTTGGGCAGGGCTTGGGCTGCAGCCTAAGGGAGTGAAAGAAGCCTAAAAGCAAACAAACAAATCCAATAATGGAAGCATTATTTTTATTTCTTGTTGATGTAAAGGGTGATCCAGGACCTCGAGGATTACCAGGGCTGATAGGGCCAGAGGGCCCTCCAGGCTTTCCGGTAAGTAGAAAATCTGAATTTCCATGTTGATTAAAAATTGCTATTATTCAAAGGGCACATAAGACATAAGTTGCAACGTTCTGATGTTGGAGAGCAGAAAATTGTGCACATTAGCTCAGTGGCATGCAAAACATTCTGGCATTACTAGGTGGCCCCGGGAACTAGCCTTGAATACATATCCTTTGATATTTTTATTGTGCTTGATTATCCAAGACTCTGCAGAAATCTGCTTTGGTGCAATTTTGAAAATGTAAATGACGTTTTCTGAATTTGTTCATATTTATAGTACGTTACAAGTAAGTATTATCATTTAAGCACCTCTTTACTTATTTTGTCCCTGTTTTTCTTTTTAAAGGCAAGGTGGATGATGTTTCTTCCATAAAGCATTTCAGGCAAAATGTGTAATGTGTTTATCTGTACTTTTAGGGAGCACTAGGAAGACCAGGACTTCCAGGGCCAAAGGTATTTTCAGAATTGCAATATCAACACTGCTGAATTGCCCCTACTACCATTTTCTGTTTCCATAATTAATTGGGGCTTTCAAAACATTTGCTAAAGACATTTTGGTTTTGTTTGCAGGGTCTTATGGGTGTTAAAGTCATTGGTGCCAAAGGATTAAAGGTAAAAAAAAGCACATAAATATACATACATCTCCCTGCTCCCCTCAAAATAACTAATTATTTTTGTTTTTCTACCAGCTGAGGGCATATCAGTATCATGCAATAAATGCTGCTTTCTCTAGGGCACTTTAAGTCTTGATCTTATTAAGAGTGCAGCTATCTTCCTTGTGTTCTTACAGTTGCCAAATGAATTCTCAAAAACCAGATTGGCTATTTCACTTCACTTCAGGCCTGCTATAGGTGCTCTGTTCTCACAGTAGGGTCTATGTTACTCTTACAGATAAGTGGCAGCTGTCCCAGTCTGCTGTACCTACCATTGATTCAGCTGGCAAGTGTAGTTTGTGTGTTCAGACCCAGGGACCTCCCCCCCTAAATAAACACACATTTGACTCAAATTTTAGTTTTGGTTTTGGGCAGAATTTAGGCCACAATTATTAATTACAGAAAAAGTGAGTGGTTGCATAGGCTCTGGTTCGACTAGCTCCCTGCACCCTTGCAGGTAGCGCTGACCCAGAGCTCTATCATAGGTCGGCCAAGGGTGAACACCTGAGGTAGGTGGAAAGCCCAGGAACAGACTATATCCACTCCCGAGATGCTCCCCTGGACTCAGGCACGGGCACAACCCCCTCTTGGGGGTTGACCAAACCAAGTTGAGTCCCTGGATTCCTTTAACGGAATACCCTTCACATAGGGATGGCAAGACCATTCTCCCATCCCTATCACCTGAATCAGTGCCTATCCGCAACCTTACAAGTTGTGACGGTTTGCTATGTGGCAGGCGAAACCCAAATGGCAACAGCCAATCAGCCAAGTGGGGAAAATTCCTGCCATATCCCTGTCCCAACAACAGACGACACACGACGGCATAGCAAGGCCAATCGCAAGATGCCCTAAATATAGGGAGAGGTGGGCGGGTGTTCCGATGCATGAGCCGAAAGAAGCAGCTCTGGGTCACATGCATAGGCGTATATAGGTCCCTCGATCCGTTTAGACTGCACCCCATTGGCCAGATTCAACCCAGCAATGAGGCACCTACCAATTGGGTGTTGTGACTATCCAATATACCCACCCGCAACCAGGAGGTCAGTCTCCAGGTCTCACTGCAACACGTGCCCTCTTTGAGGGAGGACACGCTATCTGGGAAACACAAACGATTGCTGGGCCAAAGTATTGGACCAGGGTTTTTTTTTTTTTTTTACGGCATTCCTTGGACTGAATTCTCTGTATGAATAATACCATGCCATGAACACTGCTGCATTTGTCAGGGTTGTCAAACTGCTACATGAAGTAGTGGCAAGGGGATTTTTGTGACAAACTTGTCTTTAAAAGCAAGTTCTACCCCCTGCCCTAAAGAAAAGTAATTGGTATGCCCTGCTGAAGTTGTTGAATTTCACCTTGAATATGAATATTTGAACGGCAGTAATATTTGATCCAACTTAGACATAACACAAAAGGCTGTGGTGATATTGTAGAGCAATCACTAAAATAGCTGGCTACTTCGGAGTATAATGAAGAGGCAATTTTTGAGAAATTAAACAGTTGTCAGTTAACACAGTCAGTGAGCAGCCCTTTGCTTGAAAGCGTCAGCCTTCCTAATGTGCTTTATATTATAATGTAAAATGTAGAATTAGACCAAAAAATGAAATAACAGGGTTGTTTTGAATGACAAAATCAAACGGCCAAGCACCCTGTAAGAAAGAAAGGGTATGAATAGAAGAATCTCAGAACTTCTGGTATGTTATATGCTCAGGACAGGACAGAGTTGGAGATAAGATTCTTGGCTAGAAGGGCTGTATCTCAAACCCAAGAATTTCAGTCTCGTATCCTTTTGCCAAATTATTTTCATGGTCAACGTGCCATGTTAAGCTAGCATATTGTTATGACTAGTACATGACTTCGATAATGTAGAATATTTGAGCTGAATTTTTTAATTAGATCAGGTCTGCTTCAGTGGATTTTATTTGTAACAAATATCCATTAATGCTAAATGCATTGGGGTTTGTTTGTTTGTTTGTTTGTTTGTTTTGCTGCTTTTATTATATAATTGCAATGTTGCACAAATAATGCTTTAGCAAACAGATTCAGCCATTGTCTGCAAAACATTAAATACATGCCTGAAAAGTGTGCTTTTCCTGTAGAAAATAAACACCCATTTTCAATAGATCTGTTATGCCTTCCTGACGTCATATATACTGTATGCTAATTTTGCCATTAGAGCATATTTTTAAACCTCCCCTTCAGTCTTCTATTGTGAGTACATTTTATAATCCCTGGTATTTGGCATGTGCCATCCTAGCTGCCATAAACATATATGAAATAGCTCTTTTGATTTTTCTTTTTTACCACAGGGTGACAATGGACTAATGGGCCCTCCAGGAAAAACTGGAACAGTTATTGTTACCCTAACTGGAGCAGAAAATATGACGGTAGCAGTATAATGACCATTAATGACCATTAATATAATAATGACCATTAATATAATAAGCATTCTGTATAGCTGTTCATCTTTTTCACTGTATGAGTCCCATCAGGGGAAAAGGTGGGGTATAAAGTATATATTAATAATATATAAATTTTATGAAAAGATAAACCAAATAAAGTTTATATAGAGTTATTTTAAAGAAAGTGTACATATATAGATTTTTTCTACCCAAGTGTGCAACACTTCTACCTCTTTTATGTCGGATCCCTAAATTCCATTAGCAAACATTCAGTTTGTATCTTTGCTTGTTCCTATGACTCAGTTAAAATATATCACTTTTGTAAGTACCATCTTTGTTTTTGGGTTCACCAAATAAATAAATAAATAAATAAATTAATTCTATTATTATTATTTTTGTGACAGGAATTAAAAGGAAATAAAGGAGATACGGGTTCTCCAGGACCCCCTGGACCCCCTGGAGATTCAGTAAGTGGTATTGAATTAGCATTTCATCCTTCAGAAGCTAGGACGCGGGTGGCGCTGTGGGTAAAACCTCAGCGCCTAGGGCTTGCCGATCAAAAGGTCGGCGGTTCGAATCCCCGCGGCGGGGTGCGCTCCCGCTGCTCGGTCCCAGCGCCTGCCAACCTAGCAGTTTGAAAGCACCCCCGGGTGCAAATAGATAAATAGGGACCGCTTACCAGCGGGAAGGTAAACGGCGTTCCGTGTGCTGCGCTGGCTCGCCAGAGCAGCTTCGTCACGCTGGCCACGTGACCCGGAAGTGTCTCCGGACAGCGCTGGCCCCCGGCCTCTTAAGTGAGATGGGCGCACAACCCTAGAGTCGGACACGACTGGCCTGTACGGGCAGGGGTACCTTTACCTTTTTACTTCAGAAGCTAGATAGTAAAACATTTTTTTAAAATAGCATATATTTGAAAGCTGCTGACATGACCATATATATATGTACAGTTTGTTCAACATATTTAATCAGTATAGAAATACGTTTGCTTACATGACCTCAACCTGAGGGTCATGGAATAAAATACATGTTGGATGTAGAATGCTGTGAAATGATGGCATCGCCTTAAATATTCTGAGGTACACTTCATAGCGGTGGCCTTAATTCGGAAATAGCTACTTTTAAATATATATATTATTATAAATGTTAAAAATCAGAAAGGGAGGGCAGCTGGGTACACTTGCCCTGGGCCTCAGAGGGCTAAGAAGCCCTGGGGGGTAGCGGCGCCAGTGGCCTGCCAGACTGACACTATCATGCCAAGAACACCCTGGGCCAAACAGTTGACCAGGGATTCCCTCACCAGGCCTCAGACAAGCTCTGCACTGGCCTGCTAAAAATATAAAACAAAATGAGTTGTGCATTCAGTGTAGCAACATAAATCTAAAGGATGTGTGTTGATTGGTAGATCTGTGTTTTAGGGCTCACCTGGTGATTTTCGAAGTGCAAAAGGAGATCCCGGAGAGGCAGGACCTCAGGTTTGTAAACTACCCCCCCCCCTTTTGCAATTGATAGATATTTTTATTTTTTAAAAAACTACCTAGTGTTACAGATATTTCTTTTGTCGTCTAGAAAGGTTAACAGTACAGTTATAGTCTGAAAATACATTTTATGGTTATCAAAGCCATACTGTGGTTGAGGAAATGATTAATACAAATACAACCTGAGTCCATTGGATCTTTAGTTCCATATATCCAGCTTTATTAAACCACATTTTATTAGAATCATATATTGTATGTAGGAAAATAATAATATTATTAGCATATTTTGTTTCATAACAGCAAAGTATTAAAAAGTGGTTTGTTTGTTTGTTTGTTTGTTTGTTTGTTTGTATGTTTGTTTAATTAGGGTAGACCTGGAAAGGATGGAACTCCTGGTCCACCTGGCTTGCTGGTAACAAATAATTTTTTAAAATGTTTTGTGTCAATGTACATTAGTGGTCATGGTCTGGGCTGGACAGGATGTAGGCTATTGTCTATTGGCAAAATAAATGGTAGTCTATGTCTTACTCTCCAGCATCATTAAGGTGGATCAATGCAGGAATTGGATAGCTTCTGGAGAAGAGCAGAGTAAGGGGCAGAATGGCTGAAGAGCTACTCCTGCACAAACTTTAATGTGTCCCCAGAAACCGCCTATAACAGGGTAGGAAAACAGGGGCCCTCCAGGTATTGTTGGACTACAACTCCCATCATCCCCAACACTGGGAGTTGGAGTTCAAAAACAACTTGAGAGCCACAGGTTTCCCACCACAGTCCTATATTGATGCAGTGATTTTGAGTGGTCAGTTCATGGAAGAGGGACACAGACCAGAACCTGAATCTTCATTCAGCTTTGGGCACAAAGGTAGCTCTAAATGTATATTGGTGCTGGAATGAACTGTGTCTTTGGACGCAGCTAGATTGGTTTAAAAAAAAAGTGTTTGATATGTGTTGTGTATGTGATATAAGACTGTGACACCTGATGGCGCTGTGGAGCCCCGTCTTTCCCTACCGGGTTTCCCTGTATGAGTTTACAATGCGTTTAACCGAATCGCTTCGTTGACGTGTCTAGATCCAGCCTTTATGTACAATTTAATTTCCTGCAGGGAGAAAAAGGAGAACAGGGTTTGCCAGGAAGACCTGGGAAAGTTGGTCCCAAGGTAAAAGCTCTTGTTTTCATTTTTGTCTGTTGCGTTTTGCTTCCCTTATCAATTCCAAAAATTTGGAAATAAAAGTATATTACCAATTCAGCAAAAATGAAATGCAATTTTTAATGAACACCAAATTTCTAAAGCAACAGTTTTTTATATTTTATTTTAGGGTATTTCTATCCCATCTCTCTGAAGCTCAAGGCCACTTAAAAAAAATAAGTAAAAAACCAGCAGACTATGAATGAGTCATAACTCTGCTGGTACATTCTGTTCTTGGCTTACAAATGGATTCCTCATTCTAGTGTTTTTGAAGTTCATAAATCGCAAGTGCTCTGATAGGACAAAGGGTTGTAAGAATGTCCTTACAGGGTTTGACTACTGATAGTGGTAGCTGATGGTAGGGCAGAAGGAAGAGAGGTCAACAGTAGGCGGAGCCAGAGCCAGTGACAGGCAGAGCCAACCCTCTTTCCTGCTGAGTTCTACCATGGCAATGATGAGCTAAAGAAGGAGGGAGGTAATAGCCAGTGCCACTCCTTAGACTGGTTGTAAGAAGGCAGGCAGGTGGGAGCTCATTGGGGGCAAACTGAGATTGGTGGGGCAATGCCCCATTTGCTCTAATGGACCAGTCTCAAGTGGACAGTAGGTAAGTCTTTGCAGGGTTTAGTTCACAGAAGCAGGATGGGGATACTAAAAAAAAACCCTGAATATCTGACCAGACCTGCATCATGGAAGACATTGTTGACCCCTAGTCAATGGTTACATACCTAGAATAAGGACAGATAAACTTTGGCCCTCCAGATATTTCTGAACTACAACTCCTATCAAACCTAACCATTGGCCATGCTGACTGGGGCTAATGGGAGTTTTAATCCAGCAACATCTGGAGGGTCACAGGATGCTCAGCTCTAACCTAGGCAAAAGAATAATCAAGCCAGAAATTTTTAGACATTTTAATCTTTTAAAAAAATGAACTTTCTAGATAACTTGCTAACTGGTTTTAACATGTAGACCAAGTGGCCACTAATCTATATCCAATGTAGTCAATAGGTTTCAGAATTCCATTGGATTTGAGAAATTATCATGTTTCTTATATTTTTTTCTGTTTTCTCATATAGGGACAGAAAGGTGAAATCGGCAGCAAAGGAATTCGGGGTCCAGTAAGTGCAAATTCCATTTGTCTTTGTATTTCACTTTAATATCATAAAATTAATAGACAAAGCCTGGTTTTAACATGCTGATCAGTGTCAGATGCCTGCTTCAGGATATGTGTAGCTAAATTGTTTTTAATAGTGGCCTGTGTTTAGCTTCACATAGAAATCACATCACCAAAGGAGCCCTGGTTTTAAAAAAATGGAATTCGGCTTACGATTTTAGCAAAACCAAGTCATCACACAAATGCGCCACATTCATATTACATGCAGCCATGCCTTTCTCTTCATTATTACTTTTTCTCTCTCCTTTTTTGTCTGTCTGTTCCCTCTTTTTATTTAAGACAGAGTATTATGATGAATTGCCAGGTGAAAAAGGAAACCAGGGCTATCCAGGACTCCCAGGACTCAAAGGCCAGTTTGGAGCACCCGGTAAGAGAGCACCAAAGGTTTAAATAACATACCAGGAGCTTACTGAACTACCAGTGCTCAGATGAAGCATATTGACATGTGAAAACTACATCACACCATTGGCTTCTGGGTAGCAAGTGAGGATGAGAAAGAGGCCATTGGGATTTCACTGTCTCTTCAGTGTTAACAGTCTAGCCCTATGAGATTAAAATACCTTGGGACTGAATATGAGGCCTACTTGACCTCAAGGAGAGTGGAGTTGAGGCTATAAAATGCCTGTTGGTCTCAGTATACATTATTAGGCTAAGCCTGCATATCTGTGAGTAAACCCCATTGAACTCAATGATGTTTCGTTTTGAAAAGACATAGACTCATAGAATTGTAGGGTTCTGAGGGATCCTGAGGGTCATCTAGTCCCATCCCTTGCAATGCAGATATCTCAACTAAAGCATCCATGGCAATGATGTATAGATGGTATCTGACCCCTGTTAAATTAGCAAAGATTTATCATACCTGTGATAATCTATGTTGGAAATGTAAAGAAAAAGAAGGTACCTTCTATCATATGTGGTGGACCTGCCCCAAGGTGAATGACTTCTGGGAGAAGATTTATAATGAATTGAAAAAAATGTTGAAATATACGTTTATTAAGAAACCAGAGGTCTTTCCTCTTAGAATAACAGGTTTAGAATTGCCCGAGAAAGATGTTAAATTATTTTTGTATGCCACAATTGCTGCTCGAATTTTATTAGCTAAGAATTGGAAAACACAGGAAATACCAACAGTGGAAGATTGGCAGATGAAGATGATGGATTTTTCAGAGCTAGCCGACCTGACTGGAAGAGTCTGTGATCAGAAGGAGGAGGATTACCAGGAAGAATGGACGAAATTTAAAGATTATTTAGTTAAATATGTTAAGTTAAATTAATTGGAAAAGCTTGTAAATACCAGATAGGCTTAGGATTTAAATATGTAACATGATAAATTAATATGTTGAACTCTAGATTGGGAAAGAAAGAAAGATGTTAAGTGACTAAGTTAATTTTATGAGAATATAGGTTTTGGAAAACCATTAAAATGATATACACTGAAATTCAACCAAGCGGATATGAGGAAGTTGCTTAACAATGTTAATAAGATTAGTTTTAATAAGGCTAGGCTTTATGTTTGTTTGTTTGTTTGTTTGTTTGTGTGTTTAAAAATTTGTGGAAAACTAATAATTTTTGGGGGGGGGGAAATAAAAATAAAGCATTCATGGCAGATGGCCATCCAACATCTCCTTAAAAACTTTCAGGGAAGGAGAGTCCACCACCTTCCAAGAGAGCCTGTTCTACTGTTGAATGGCTCTTACTGTCAGGAATTTATTCCTGATCTGACACGCTAAATCTACAGGGCTGTGGTGACTTTGGCTCTCTCAATATTTTGTTCGAAGAGGACCTGGCTCCCTCCTTTTGGGTGAAGATATAGGCAAAGTAGGTGTTGAGCAGATCTGCCTCACACAATAACATTTCTCCATGTTCTCCACACAGAGGATCTACCACTTGCTTATTCTTCCTCTTGCTCTATACACAGCTGAAGAAGTTGTTGCTGCTGCTGCTGCTGCTGCTGCTGCTGCTGCTGCTGCTGTTTTAACCTCTCTTGCAAGCCTGAGCTCATTCTGAGCTTTGGCCCACCTGACTTTCTCCTGCAATTGTTGGCTATTCATGTAGACTCTTCCTTCCCTCCCTCCCCCCCCCCAATTTTCCCCATTTCTTATACATGTCCTTCTTAAATATTAGGTCATCTAAGCTACATTGGTTCCTTAAGATGCCTCCCACTTTTCTTTCTTGTGGGAATTGTCTGCATTTGTACCTACCTAAAGTGCAACTTTAAGAAACTCCCACCCATTATTATTATTATTATTATTATTATTATTATGATCATCATCATCATCATCATCATCATCATCATCATATATTTATTAGATTTGTATATCACCTTTCATCTGAAGATCCCTGGGTGGTTCACAACAGAAAATTTGAAAGTGAGAATACAACATAAATAATAGAACAAAAACAAACTAATAACCCCCACAAACATATTCAAAAAGCCGTGAAATGTTAATCAGCCAAATGCCTGGTTGAAGAGAAGCTTTTCTGCCTGTCGCCTAAAGATATGTAATGAAGGTGCCAGGTGAGCCTCCCTGGGGAGAACATTCCACAAATGAGGAACCACCACAGAAAAGGCTTGTCCTTCCAGCGTGTTTGTTTCATGAGTCCTAAGTTTATCTTTATATGATGATTCTATTGTATATGTGGAACCCTTACAGGGGGTGATAATTAAAGTTTGTTGGTAACACTAGATTAATCTGCCAATCTTTACATTAGTTATTAAAACTTCAGGAACTTTCCAATGCCTTCCAGGACACATTTGAGATAAGAACTAAGACCAGGAGAAGGGGTGTGTGTGTGTGTGTCGTTTTGTATGAAATTATGCCAACTTTTCTCATGCCATGATAGACACTACAGAAATCATAGACAAAAGTTCAGATTGGCACGCACCATTACAAACCTGGCAGCAAAGACATGTTTTCAGCAAACATCTAAAGGCCCATGCTGAATCTCTGTTGGAAGAGCATTCCACAGGACTGGGCCAATGACACTAAAATCTCATGTTTATGTTGATGTCAAATGCGCTTCACCAATTCAGGAGGGTGCCAGCAATGCTCCAGTGATGATTTCAGTGATTGATCTGGGGATATAATGTAAATGTTTATAAGGACCTTGAACCTGGTTCAATAGTAGATGGGTAGCCAGTACATATTTGGCCGGCCGGCATAATATAGATATGTGATGAATATACTGTTCTTGCAGGACCACGGGGTCCCCCAGGTGCCACTGGAAGGCCAGGTAAGACCAATAAATATTGTTTGTTTCAGATATATGAAGGAATTCTGGGATATTTAACAACATGAAATTAAATCCTCTGAAATGGCTACAAGCACTGGTACAGAAAACATAGAAATGGAAGTAATACTTTTAACTCTTGCATTAGGTGTTTCGAGACCTGGTCCAAGAGGTCTAACAGGCCCTCCAGGCCTCAAAGGAAGTAAAGGAGATAGAGGACAACCTGGCATGAATGCCATTGGACCCCCAGGACTTCCTGGATTGCAAGGAAGACCTGGCCCAGCAGGATCACCTGGTCTTTCAGGACCACCAGGTAGAGCAAGATGATCATTATTTGTATGTAGCCAGAATGTTTTCATGGCATATTTGTGCAACTCTGGAATTAATGGACTATCCAACTGAACTTCTTATGGCTAAAAGCAGCCACTACTGTTGCAACCATCCCTGCAAAGGAAAGCAGAAATATTAAAGTAGAGAAAGTATGATGGATTTGCAAATGATAGAAACTGGATTAAATCTAGTATATAAATTCATTGATTCCTATTCCAATAGCTTTGGAGTGAGAGACTGGCTAAGTTCAGATAACCATATCTCAACTTAATATGCAGTGTGAAAGTATCTAATTAGTCATAGTTTCTTGATTCACCTTAACTGAGAAACTATGGTTCCCAGCTCAAGGCAGGATCTTAAACCATGGTTTGATACTGGTTTCCGAAATATTATTTCTATATTATTGTGGCCTGCCTCGATTAACAAACTAAATAAATATGCTCATTAGTTAACCAAAGGTATTTTGTAGGTTGACCAATAAATGCCACAATTATTAGACATTCCCCAGTGACTTCCCAAAGTGGTAAGAATAACTAGCAAATGTCAACATTTTCCCGTGTTTTGTTCTTTGCTATGACTTGAATGCACATAGCCTGTGTTTCTTCCATGCTGTCAACACCATAGTATAAGTTAAATTTAAGGACCTTAAATCTGAGGTCCTTAGAAAACCCTAAATGGCCTATAACAGAGGCTATCATGATATTTGTGAGCAATGCATGAATATTTTGTGTTGTTCTCACCCATAAACAGGTATAATAACTTTTGAAAGAGGCCCACTGGGACCCCCAGGAACCCCAGGATGCATTGGACCTCCAGGCCTTTCAGGAGATAGTGGAGCAAAAGGTCAGTTGCAAATACATTTCCAATCTTAATAGTTTGGGGACGGCATGGTGGTGAACAGAAATCTTAACCATAATGATTATTAGACTCTGTCAAGACTACTTAGGCATAGAATATACTCAGTTCCTTTTCATCATGCTAAGGGCAATTAGACCTGATTCTGCTTTTCATTCTGAGCTCATAAAGGCAACCAAACTGTCCCAGAGTAGATTGGCTTCCTCTCTCTCCTTCCAAACAATAATGAGGATTTTACCCTATACCAAATGCCAATATTTATATGAGCATGTGTGACAGTCAGTGTTGGACTTAGACTGGGGAGACATGGATTCAGTTCCCCAGTCAGCCTTGATTCTAACTGAGTGACCTTGAGACACTGTTGGGTTGCTGTGAGGATAAACTACGGATCCCCTAAGCTAGACTATATTCATCGTTTTTAAGGACAAATATTCTTTACTGGGGAAATTTGCCTCACTATCTGCTCCTAGGGTTAACCATATTGCTAAATATGGAAAGCTCAGGGGAATTAGATGCACAGACATGATTACACTCTTTCTCATCCTATCTTTGTGATGTTATACATTGTATAAAATGTATCTGTGATCTTCGAATGAAGGGCCCTGTGATCTTTGAATGAAGGGCAGTAGAGAAACTTAATAAATGATAATCCTTGCTGATAAATACATACAGTGCTGTAGGGCACGTGTGCTTTTGACATAGCAATAATTTACCAATGTCACCTTTAACAGAGGAATAATTTTACTGCAGGTGAAGAAGCAGGCCCATGTGACCAGTGCACCTTTTTGACGGGGCCACCTGGCCTTCCTGGTGTTCCTGGAGCACAGGGTGAACAAGGAGTTAAAGGTAAAAGAATCTGACAGTGCTTGAGAATTGCTAAAATATACCAAGAGCTCAGGGAAAGGGGTAGAAGAGGGTGAAAAATCTCCAACTGGCAGTATATTCCAGTTTGTGGTTCGAGGAAAAACCTGTCTGGTAACTGTGATGACTCAGGCAAGAAGCAAAGGGAACTCCAAAGACCGATGTATCTCCTGAAAGGGTGGGGGTGGAGGGAGGGAGGAGGGGTGGGGGGAGGAGAAGGAAAGCGTGGGCGGGAGTTGGGAGGGAGGGGGGGAGTAAAATGAACATGCCGGGCAAGGAAAAGTTTTTTGAAGAAAAGGAAAATAGCTGTCCTTTACAGTGAGCCAAAATGAAGTGGAAATATAAACCGTGGGTTAACCTGGACTTTTCAGTAAGGTACTATAAGCCGAAACCTTTTTTGTTGTTGTTTAAAAGCGGTTTTCTTTAGGGAGCCTGTACTGGCAAGTGAAGCCAATGACAAGAACCAGGCAAAGGCACACCTTCAAAGGTTCTAAACGTATAAACGTGCAGTGCTGAGGAATGGTTTCCTGATCAGAAACCCTGAATTGTCCACCCCAAGCCCTGCCTTATTTCTTCCCCCAAACATCAAGCGAAGGGGGGGTGGCTTAGAGAAACCAAGAGGGGTGAGGTTTAAGCGCACAGTCTATTCCAAGCCCCGGCAGCCTTTAAAATTTTACAGGGGGCTCCCGATTTAAGTGGTACCAATGGAAGGGATGGCAGGGTAAATTAAACCCACGCTAGAAGAGTAATAAATCAATAAACGGCAGGCACAAACACACGCTGCAAGCACACACACACACACACGACTTAAAATTAGAGAGGAACAGGAAAAGGAACCCTGAGGATCATCTAGTCCAACCCCAGCAATGCAGAAATATTCAGCTGTCCCATACAGGGATCGAACTTGCAACCTTGGCATTATCAGCACCATGCTCTAACCAACTGAGCTATCCAGGCTCTCAAGGACAATAGAGGGGGAAACGCACCAGCACCCTGGCCAACAAATTAAAATGTAAGGCAAACCCACTCAGTCACCCAGACCAGCCATGCAATTGGACAGGCAAGGGCAATAGAGGGGGAAACGTACAAGCACCCTGGCCAAAATTAAAATAAAACGCACAGCCACCAAGGCAGAGGCAGGGGAAGGAAAGCGAGGAGACGAGGGGGAAAGAAAGACGGAGCCACACTCACACTCAGACCTCTCTGGGGGCACGTGCTGGGCAAGGGAACAAGCTGCAGCTTAAGAAAGGTAATTCACACTCAGACCGCACAAACAAATCAAGCACTAGGAGTGGGGGGAAATAGAAGGTTAAATGTAGGTTTTTACACGGAAAAGAGGACACAGCAAGGCAAACCTGGATGCCTGGGTTTTTAAAAGCAGTAAAGCAATGAGCGCACGCAAGCCTCCTAAAGTTAAAAGGCAAGCCAGGAACCAGGCAGCCTCCACACACAGAGACACCCCCCCCAACTCCAAACCTCATGGCTCTTCCCTGTGATGACTGTGATGACTCCTAGCTGATGACTCGCGAAGGGACAATGAAAAGTGAGGGCTGGAGGCTGGCGCCGCAGCAATTTAGGCTGCTGTACACCCTGCTTGAGGCGGAGTCCGGCTCCCGGCCACAACCACTCCCCTCTCTTGCAGGGAGGAGAGTCTTTATAGAACATTTTACCTCAGCCATTCTGATGTAGAACATAAATTAGTAACGTGGTTTGCTTATATACTTTAAGAAGGGAGGCTTTAGAAATTATTAGGATAAATAATGTGCCTTATGATCCATCACCCTGCTGTCAGAGTGCCCTATAGAGTGCCCATAGTGCTAAAGGGCACAGCTGGTGTCAACAGGATTGTAAAAAACGCAACTCCAGGACACCAGCAAACAGCTGCACACTGGCTTTGTATAATAAAAGTTTAATGCACTAGTGAGGAACAAAGGCGCTTCTGGAATGGAGTATCTTGGAAAAGGTCGTGGCTGGCTGAAACCCTATACTACAACATTTTGTTGTAGGTTCCAACTTGTATTCTACTTATCATTAGACTATGATTCATCTCCCTTAGGATATTATTGTTTAATATTCTACTCAGGGAAAGCTAACCTGTCTCCACCCCATGCAAGTAAGCAGCCGCAGTGCTAGTGTTGGGAGGGCAGCTCTGTGGCATCCCCCACACCTTGCCAGCCACTTCTGTGCTACAGAGAAGACCTACTCTGAGTTCCTATGCAGTGAACTACAGACATTAGCAGGAGCACAGACAGCCTTCTCCTGATTTCAGGATTTGGGCTGGCTGATATCGGAAGAAGCACTCTTGCTTTCAATGTCAGTCTGGTTATTTCTGTAGTAGTATATGGCCAGTTACTTAGGAGCAGGTGGAGCTTGTCAACCTGGGAAGGGGGCCCATCTATAAGAGAAGGGAAACTCTGGTCCTAAATGTCTGCTGCAGTTCGAAAGCACACAGTGCAAGTAGATAAACAGATACCGCTCTGGCGGGAAGGTAAATGGTGTTTCTGTACGCTGCTCTGGCTTTGCCAGAAGTCATGCTGGCCACATGACCCAGAAGCTGTACACCGGCTCCCTCGGCCAGTAAAGTGAGAGGAGCACCACAACCCCAGAGTCGTCCGCGACTGGACCCAACCCTGCACACTTTAAACCCTGCACAAATCCAGAGTGGAGTCCCTAAGATGGTTGGATGGTGCTTTGTACACCTCCTGGCAACTCCTGCAGCCAAGCTGGCACCAAGCGTATTGCTCTGTGAGGCTGAGAAGAGGGGTCTTGTCTTGTGGGCAGCCCAGGACCTCCATACACACTGCCCAGGCTTGCATCCCGCAGAGGTCAATTCAGTGCTACTAATGCATCAGTTTGACTTCACCTCCGGAGGCACACTCCATTGTCTCTCGAGAGAGATGGATGCCAGCAACAATTACTTCAACCTTCCAGTTCTCTCTAAATCACTGTCTCCACCATTACAGGTATAGAAGGAGCATTGGGGCCTAAAGGATCCCAAGGAACCCCTGGCTTTCAGGGGCCTCCCGGCAGTCAGGTACGGTTCATGTTAAATTGTTTTTAGAGTTGGTTTATATATAGAGCCCTTTCCATCATAAAAATGCCTCATTGGAGGATATGGATTCTTTCACCTGCAGTAGCTGACAATGGGAAAAACCTCTTCACACACAGAATCATTTCACCACAATGCCTTAGTGTGTTGATTTTACTGTACCTTTCATAGAATTTATATAGATTCAACATTACAGTTCCTGTCATATTTTATTAACAACATGTGACCCAGGGACTTCCAGGTCTTCCAGGAAACCAAGGCCTTAAAGGATTGAAAGGTGAGCCAGGGTATGCAGAACCAGAAGGCCCAAAAGGAGACAGAGGAGAACCAGGACCAAGAGGAAACTCAGGAGAAAATGGTGCAGATGGGTTACCTGGGAAACCTGGACTGAAAGGCTCAAGAGGCTCTATGGGAGAACAGGTTAGTACCTGCTACTTTCACATCTAGTGCAATCATCATGATTTTTGCATTGCTTTCAATCCATTGAAAAATAAATAAGGTAAACATATCTGAAGACATTCGTCAAGGTACATGCACATATATTAATTTTTGTTGTGTGCCCCAATTCTATTACAACATCTGAAAAAGTCATGTGGAAATGTGCATGACTGGAGCCTATACGCAACATAAATCTGTAGTGGTCACCGATTTCCCTTTTGGATTTAGCTGAATGTACACTTTAAAGTGTGTGGAAGGATTCAGTGTAGTCCTATGGCAGTCCTTCCATCCTTCCAGCCTTTCCGTTTGCCAGATGAAACAATCCCCCTCCCCCCCCCCGTTCTCCTGACCCCACAGAGCCAAATTTGGGGGAGGAAAAGCCCTGTTGCGCTCATGGAAGTCCTTGCACAGACTTCCAGTAGTGGGACTCAATAGTTGAATCTGGCCTTATTTGTGCTGATCAAAATGAAATTGTTATGTTACTTATTTCTGCTTTGAGTGCCATTGCTGAATCATGGTGGCAAGTGCAGACTCCATCATGTTTCTAGCAGTGCATATGCAAAAAATCTATGTTCATCCAGGGTCTTTGCTGTAGACACCAACCTTCATTTCTGACTGTGACTTACCATTATATATGCAGGTGTTTTGAGTGTTTGTTAAGCAGTGTTTTCTGAATTCTTATCAGGGACCTGATGGTACAAAAGGAGACAGAGGTGCACCAGGACCAGTTGGTATCTCAGGTCTTCCTGGAGAGAGAGGGCTACCTGGACCACCAGGATATGGACCACCAGGAGTGGAAGGCTCTAAGGGATCTCAGGGAAATCCTGGTTTGCCTGGGTTGGTTGGAGAAGCAGGTTGGTAGATATTATTGTTGTTATTACTAAATAATTTGACTGTGGTGTCTATAGTAGATTTAAAAGCTGCAGTGGGTGTCAAGGCATATATATATATATATATATATATATATGCAGCTCAGTTAGTCATCTGATTGCTGAAAAACTCAGCTAATTTGCTGGGTTTCCTTGCAGTGCGCTTATCAGCCATTTTGGAGCTACAAATCTGCTACCCCCTCCCCCGAAGTTGTGTAACTTCATTGTGCTGCTGTCTTTAAATAACCACTGGCATATTCTAGTTTGTGTTCTTGTTGTTATACACTTTTAAGGTCCTAAAGGTGAGCCTGGTCAAGTAAATGCAATTCCTGGACCTCCTGGACTTCGAGGGCCAGATGGTAGGCCTGGACCACAAGGAGAAAGAGGTGAGAACTACCTTTTCAAGCTGGACTTCTGTCAAACTGACCCTTCTAAAATATTACACACACAAAAAGGGAAAAGGCTGCAATTTGTCATGGTCAAGCAGCAGCCACTACGCAAAGTAGCAACCTGCAGAAGAGGCTGAAAGAACAAGCAAGGTAAGCAAGCAAAATCTTGATAGCAAGGAGCAAAGATGCTCTAGTTTTGTAGGTGAGTGGCCAGGATTGACTAATTCCCTTATGCAGGGTGTTTACATGGATGGTTAAGGCTGCATCCTAGCCCATCCTTAGCTGGGAAGGCAAGCCCCATTGAACTCAGTGGGACTTCCTTCTAAGTAGATATAGTTAAAAGTGCACTGTTGGCCACTGTTGAGAGAGGGCTTTAGGCACAATTCCTGTATAACTTGTAACTCAACTCACCAGCCAATCAGTGGGGAGAGAGACAGATCCATGAAGGGGGGAAAAACCCAGGCAGGTACTTTAGTTTCTTTAGCCCCAGTTCATAGGGCAGACCCTTCAACCTCATGAGTTGTTGTTCTAGATAGAGTGTGGCTTGCCATTTGATACTGCTGCCAGAAGTACTTTGCATTCTTTGATAGGTAGTGTTGGATCCAGAGGGCCACGTGGATATCCAGGCCTCCCAGGACCAGAAGGTGACCCTGGCTTTTCAGAATATGGATTTCCTGGCTATCCTGGCATTAAAGGTAACATATTTGTCTTTTCTTGAAGGAAAAAAGAGAGAGAATAAAACGAAGTAATGAAACAAATGAGAAATTTAATAAATAATCATCTATGAAGTCCTTGAGAACTTCAGAGAGAGAGAAAAAACTCAGTTAGATCTGTATTACCATGGACATCAGTGGTAGCCAATGTGTTGATTGTGTAAGCTGTTGGGTTCCAACCCACAAGGTCAGTGATGAAGAATAATGGGAGTTGTAGTCAAACAACATTTGGAGGGTTCCATATTGGCTCCCCATGGTGTACATATAGTATCTTCATTAGAGCACTTCAGTAAAACTATATCATGCATTTTCAAAACAGAGGACAGCTGTCAATTTAACTTTAAAAGTAACATGCATACAAATTTCATTTGTTTTGACATACTGTACTTCTGGTGCTGTAATAGCATCTTCCATTACTCTGTTGTAAAAGTGAACAGAGGGTTGTAGCACTGAGTGGCATATCCCACCAGCACAAGGATTTCTGCTTGTGCCATGGGATTGCCCTCCCCTCCTTGCACACATCCCTAAACCTGTTATGGGATCCCTCAAACTGTCCAGTGCAGATTTGGGGAGGGCAGTGGGCATGCACAGTGGAAAGATTGGTGAGAAAGTCCTATTGAACAAGCACAAATCCTTGCCCTGACAAGACATGTTCGTTTGATGCTCTCCAGTTACTTGGTTGATTTCCCCCCCCTGGTTCTGTTGTCTTTCAGACAATAAAAATTGCATTAAAAAAATTAAATTCGTGTTCAGTTTTTGCATATTATAACAGCTGCATTTATTTATTCATTCAAAACTTTTGCATCCCACCTTTCTTCAAAAAGTTCAAGGCAGCTGACAACAAAATCTAACCATAAATTAACAATTAAAAAAAACCAGTTGCAAGATTCCTAACTTAATTAGCAAGAAAAATGTCAGAACCTAAAAAAAATGACATACCCACTTATTGCAAACCTTCAAAAGCCTGTGTTATATCACTGAACATTGTTTCCCCTCCACTTTGTAGGAGATAAAGGGTCTCCAGGACCCACAGGGCCACCAGGCTGTCCCGGACAATTAGGGGAACCAGGCTTACCTGGAAAACCTGGAATACCTGGAGAAAAGGTTGGTCCGCAAATGAATTCCACTGAGTTTAATGGGTTCTACTAATCAGCAAGAGCATTAACAATTTTAAGAATTTTAAGAAATGCTAAGAATATTAAGAAATAAAAATTAAGTTTTACTTACAGTGTTTGAGACATGACATTTATTGCTATTATTTCCTCCATGTTTTAGGGTGAACCGGGCCCAGTTATACCTGGACAACAAGGCAGACTGGGTTCACCAGGAGTAGATGGCATGCCAGGTGAGAAGGGCGAAAGAGGATTCCCTGGACTTCCAGGGCTCCAAGGTCAACGAGGTCGTGATGGTGCTGATGGGCCAAGAGGTAGAGTATATTTTGAGCAAAATGTTTGCCTCCTTGACATATTAACTAAACATTATGAAATTTCACTCATTGGAGGTTTCATTCAAGAAACTTATATCTCTCCATTCCATCGCATTTGAGCAATGTTCAGTTTGTGCAACCTGAGGATACAGAAGGTATCCTTGAAGAAGTGAAGCCATCTCTCTGTGCACTCAGCTCTCATCCCTTCCTTGCTGCTACAAGAGGCATGGTGAAATTGGGGGGGGGGACCACAGCTTTAGTGGTGGCTTATCTGGAAGTGCAGAGATTTAAACCCCAAGTCAAGCCATACTTAAAAGAAATGGGACTGACATACTAGGCAATTGAAAAGGCCAGATATATCAAGTCTAAGTTGAATACTTTTAGGTCTCTAGTCTGATGGAAGAGCAGGAGAGAAGGAACCAGGTGCCTGTTAAACTGCTTTTGCTCCAAACTGAGGTGCCTGTTGCCAAATGGACTTGGTCATTAGAGTGCTGCCCCCCCCCCCCAGCTACAGCTTTCCACGCCTGTAAACTAAATGTGTGAAGTGGATGCATGTATGTTCTGGAGTGTGTGTGACGGGGGGAGGGGGAGAAGAGGGAGGGGAAGAATGAAATGGAAAGAAGAGGGAGGGAAAGAATGGAAGCATAAGGAACTCATTATAAAACGGGGCCCTTTGTCACATGCTATTAAGTTACCTTAATGCTATCAATACTATCTTTTAGGAGAACCTGGGTCCCCTGGAGTTCCAGGAGAAAAAGGTGTTCCAGGAAAAATAGGTGACTGTCTTCTTGGCTTACCAGGCCCACCAGGTCTATGTGGATTAATGGGCCCCCCGGGTAAGTATTACACAAAATAATTGGGACTCATGCAGTAAACGAAGTACATATTGTCACCCCCCCTACTCTAAGCCAGCACATGCTCTTCTGAACACCTGAAGCAAGGTCATGAAGCACACTTCACTGATTTATGGGTAAGGAGCAGTGCTCATCAAAACCACAGACTTGTCTGTCTCATTTTCTTCACATAGGATATCTTAGACAAGTATATTGTAGGCAGTCACGGTCCTCTCTGCAAAAGGGACATGATATCTCTTTGAGAATATATTCATATTTATAACATTGTTGATACTTCAAATAAAATCCTATTGAGTTTAGGTTTGGTTTGTTGAACAGGGGAGGGGCAAAATAATGAAAGTACAATCCTATACTTGGCTACCTAATAGTAAACCCCATTTAATTCAATTGGTTTATTCCCAGGTAAGTGGAGTTAGGATTAAGACCTAAAATATTTTAACTCGGGTTATATCTTCTGCATAAGTCTCCAGCAGATGGTACCTGAAATTGAATTAAAAACCCAGAAAAAAATATAGGCATACAAAATATCCAGTCACATAGATACTTTTTCTCTGTTAATTTCACTGTTAATTTAAATTCCTTTTAAAATGTTTTTAATTATTTTTGTTTTTATTGATAATTTAAATATCTATGATAAACCACTTAGAGATTTTGCTACCATATAGCAGTATATACATTTCATTGAATGAATGAATGAATGAATGAATAAATAAATAAATAAATAAATAAATAATAAGATTTACTTTTTCTTCTTTTTTAAAGTGACCCGAAAGGGTTTTTGTCATTGTCGTTGTTCAAATGGCTTTGCTAGTAGACTCTGGATGAGTTCAATTGTCATTATTCTGCTGGAGGGACTCAAGTGACACTGCATATTTAGATTTGCCACAATTAAAGTAGATTAAAGTGGTCTGTCGAGCAAATCCACTTTAAAACAAAAACTGATTTTTAAGCTTGTAAAACTGATGGGGAAATACGCTGAAAAGTGTGGGATGAACAAAATATTAACGGGAAAATGTATAGCTTCTGTGCTGGGATGAATGCTCATTGTTATATAACTTCCCTACAAACAAATCAACAAATGCTCAATAAACTCTAGATGTAGTGTAACCTCTGCGTAAGCTTTACACTGACAAATTAGCAAGTTATCTGGAGGATCCCTCTGTATACAGTTTGCTGTACTTCTTAGCTGTCCTTGTCTGTAAAACTACTTCTTACAAAATATGTTCTTGACCTCAAGATCACAACCTTATTCGGGGGGGGGGCAGGGAACATTTTCACATAATGGTCATTTCAATGTGTCTGTTATCATAGGAAAACGTGGAGTTCTAGGAGCCAAAGGAGACCCAGGTTTTCCAGGATTGGACATCCCAGGGTTCCCAGGACCATTTGGGCTGCCTGGATTACCTGGCCCACAAGGAGATGAGGGATCTCCTGGCAGCAAGGGACAACCTGGCAGGCCAGGAGTGCCAGGTGTACCAGGTGAGTATTTCTTGAAGGGAAAGTAACGCACTATTAGTACCACTTGTTTGCCATTTTATTCTGCAGGAGGTTTATAGATATGACCGGTACGATCAAATTAAGGCGATGGCATGGTATTAAGCCTGTAGATAATGCATAGATAAATACTCATTTTGCCTGGACTCTGACACAGGCAATAGGGAATGCACAATCTCTGAATAATACAGTATTCTGTTTTGCTCACTTCCCACAGGTCTAAGAGGAGAAATAGGCTTGATGGGCACTGTAGGTAATCCCGGGCTACCTGGCGTCTTTGGAAATCCAGGTATCCGTGGCAGCAGGGGTAAGTGATAATGCACTTCTCTTATCTGCTCATTATTTATACAGCCATAAGTACACATTGTCACCCTGTCAGATCTTTCCTGACACAGCGTCCCTCCATAGCTGCAATAGGAGGAAAAATTCCTTCCAGGAGGGCCCACTGAGAACTGTCCATGGTCCTTACTTTCCTGACCTCTGCTTAAAAAAGAAACCTGCCCTATCTTTGCCTGTCCAGGAGAGACTATGTCTGTGGCCGTTTCACTTGTAAGCCTCCTTTGCTTGGCTGCTATCACCTGTGACCTTCTAGGCTTATGGCAGCATTCAGTACGGTCCCTCCTTCAAGCCCTAACAAACAGAGAAGAAGCATGGATCCTGCTCCTAACTAAACTAATAGGTCAATGCTTAGCAGTGTTTTGTGGTCATATGATTTGCATGTCATTTGGATTTGGATTATTTTTGGCTGTTAATTGGTGCTGGAGTATTAAAGGCCAAAGGGCTGAATGAATGAATCAATTTATTACAGTCACAGGCCAGAGATAGGACAAAGGGCCAAAATTAGTGTGACTTCTGGATAAGACAATGTATAAGTTCTAAAATTCTCGTGGTCTCCTTGGTAAAACATTTCAGAGCTAAAACTGTAAATGGCACACATGAGTTTCTGTAAATGTGAAAGAGGGCCTGCACATGTTTCATTGCCCAAATGAGTGTCATGCTATTACTTTTCCAAATGCAAGCCAAGTTTCTTCTAGCTTTTGAAGTAATAGACAAAGTGCTGCAATTGCAAAGAAGAAAAAATAATAAAAGCTGTTTTGTTTTTCGTTTGCAGGTTCTCCTGGCTTCCCAGGACCAAAAGGAAGAAAGGGATCCTCAGGTGAAAAAGGTGAACCAGGTGATAAAGGTTCTCCTGGAACATCGGAGTCCAAAGTGAGTTTCGGAGATAAAGGAGACAGAGGAATGAAAGGTATATGCAGCAGTTACTACTACTGCTAAAACCAGCTTGATGCCATTACAATTATCATGTTATATTTTTAAAATGAGAGTGATGGTGATACTGACTGTCATTGCTGCTGTAGGATTTCCTGGAAGACTGGGACTCAAGGGAGAAAAGGGAGAGCAAGGTCTGAAAGGATGCATAGGTCCTGATGGACTACCAGGAATGCCAGGGCTGCCAGGTATATAGACTTACTTATATATTAAACTGTATCAGATATATGGAATAATGTGAGCCTTATTTTAGTAATTTGTCAGGCTAAGACAAGAGCTAGTTAATACAAGAGTTATGTGAGGAATAATGCATCCATAATCATCTATGGTTATGCGCTTGCTCATGGCTGAATGGAGAATAAGATGAATGAACAGTTGCAGAGACTTCTCATACCAGTGCTGGTTAACATGGTGAAACGTACTTGAAATATTAAATGGTTAAAAACTCAATGCCCAATCTTTTATTTTTAAAACTTGATGAAACTCAGTAGCAGCTGCACCTTAATTTTAGGACACACTCATTATGTCATGTTTATGAGATACATTCGGACAGCTTGGGAAAATGTGAGCAGTGCCATATTCCCTGTAGGAGTAGTCACACTTTGAGGGGCAATAAGTAGCAGGTGTAGAACAGAGTAACCAAGAACACTGTTCTTTCTTTTGGATAATGATCCATGACATCCCACCTAATCCTGAAGTGCATCAAAATATGTGCAATTGATTATACTTTCAGGTTCCAAAGGAGACAAGGGACTTCCAGGAATTCTTGGTGGACAGGGATTGACAGGAGCTCCAGGAGACAGAGGGGACATGGGAGTGCCAGGTGATTTTACCCATGTATCTGAATAGTCATCAGGGGAATAGTACAGTGGTACCCCGCTAGACGAATGCCCCGCTAAACGAGAAACGCGCAAGACGAAAGGGCTTTCCAACATTTTTTCTGCTTCGCAAGACGTTTTTTTCTATGGGGCTTACTCGCAAAACGAATTTTTTTCCGTGGTCTCCCTTTTTTTTTGCCTTTTCTGAAAGGCGCTAAGCTCCTTATCTCTAAATTGCCGCTTATCCGCTAATCCGCTAAGCGCTAAAAGCCACTAAGCCGCTTATCAGCTGTTTTACCGCTTATCAGCTGATCGGCTGATAGCGGAGCTCCGCAAGACGAAAATCCCTGTAAGACGAAGGCTCCCGCAGAACGGATTATTTTCGCCTTGTGGGGCACCACTGTACTGTAATAGCCACCTGAAAAACAAATAGCTGAATTTAGTGATTAATGCATTTGTAAGGACTGAATTGGAGCAAGCTGTGCATAAATGGGGAATGGTGTTTCACAGGTTTTTGTGGGGAACAGCACAGCTCGTAATAAGTTTATTAAGGCCAAAATACTCAGTACTCATTATTTTTCAAGTTCTTCCTGTATTTGTCTTGAATATACCTTTACTTAGAGGGGAAAAGAATCTCTCTCTTTCTCTCTCTCCCTCTCTCTCTGTGTGTAAAGTTGTCTTCGTGGAAGGGTGAAACTATAATACAGCTGCTTATAACTCAGTCTCATTTTATATTTTCATACTTGGCTTGGTTTTGGTTTGGTGGCTTTTCTGCTCTTTGGGAAATTAAAAAAATCTAAAATATCTATTCTGATAGCCATGTCTATGCCATTGCAGGTTCTAAAGGTGAACGAGGTTCTTCTGGTTTGCCTGGGTCGCCAGGAATACCAGGGCCACCTGGCTTGCTTGGTATTCCAGGGGATAAAGGAGAACCAGCCTGTCCTGGATCTGGACCTCCTGGGGACCCAGGACCTGAGGTACAGAAAGTAATAGATCCATGGGTCCAGGCTGTGCTTAATAGGTTTGATTGTTATTTACCGTGATCCTGTTTCCAATTGATGCTTGCTAGGGTGATCCAGGTCCCCCAGGAGAAAGAGGAAGAAAAGGTGAAAGTGGATCACCAGGCCAGCCAGGGCTTGTTGGAGAACCTGGACTATCTGGAAACAGAGGGGACTCTGGTTTACCAGGAATTCCAGGTAAAGTGTGTGTTTTTAGGCACCAATGCAAAGCGTTAAGAGTGGAATATAATTTCTAAGTGAACTAAAACTGCAACTACTGTAAACAGCTTCTTTCTATGGAAAAGGTACCAGCTAGCCTAGGGATTTTGTGCCACAGGAAATACTTCAAACACTGCCAACTGATGCCATTCCTGCTTGACCCTGAACTGCCATTTGAACCAGTAGCAATCATCCTAGGAATCATTAACAGTGCCCTTGTGGCTTGTGATTGATGCTCCATGTGAATGCACGCTAACAGAAACAGTATAATGCCATGCAAATCATATTATTCAGTAATGCTGTTTCACTCATACAGCACAGGTTCTCCTTGGGGTATTTTAATACAAAGCTGATCTAGGTAATAACTTCCCATGCAGCTGGTTGCACAACTGAATATCAAATCGGGGGGGGGGGGAGGAAAACCCATTGTGCAAAAGAGATACAAAGTGGTGTGTGCGTTAATACAATAATCCAAAATAGACTCTTCTACTATTGATGGCTCCATTAAATCCTGAGTTTCTCATTTAGATAATCAGGGCTCAGTACAGCACAATTCAGTACAGAGAGCACTGTTATTGGGAGTAATGTATTTTTACTGAAGTTGATGGAGCTGCTTCAGTAATGGTCTCTGTGTTAGATGTATAAAGAGCAAACATTCACAAATGAAAGTTGCATTTCTTCTCTCTCTCGCTCTCTCCTTTGCAGGACAATCAGGACCTACTGGCAGTAATGGTATTAAAGGCACTAAAGGACTACCAGGACAAAATGGCATCAGAGGCTCTCCAGGTCTGTTGCTTGTTTGCCTATTTGTAGTTCTTTTTCTGTCTTTATTTTTCCTGTTTTTTTCACTGTTGAAGAAAAATCAATGGGTGATAAGCAATGCTGGTCCTACTCAAAATAGACTCATTTAAGTTAATAGACTAACTTAGGTTCATTAATATCAATGACTCTATTACGAGTATAAAGTTGGATGCAATCCACAATATTTTAGTTTTTCATAGCTTTTTCTATATACTTCAATGAAAAGCTGCTTCATCTCTTCTGGTCTCTGTCACTGAGGTTTCCCACTGGTGGGCCAGAATTTGTACTGGCCAATTCTAGAACTCACCTATATTTTTCAAGGTACACACTTTCCATGGTGGGCTCTACTTTGCAGGAGGTATTTAACCAGAAGCTAGGCAGCTGTCTTTTCCTACTTACATTGTTTAGAATGGATCACTTGCATGTTACATTACAAACCTTGCGCTGAGCAGGGATTGCTACTAGATGACCAGAAGTTTTCTTCCAACTCTGTGATCCTATGAAACTGACTGCTACAGTTATGCTGCAGAGCAGCAAATTGTGACCCAGAAAGTTACATGCAGTCCATCTGCCCTGTATTGTGCAGCTTGAGGCAAACACACATACTCATACCCACCCCTCTCTTTTTGCAGTGCTAGGCAAAATGTCAAACTAGGAGGTTTGCCAAATTCCCTCTGAGCCACCATATTTCACTGATAAAATTTCGCTTGGTGGATTATATGTCATGTAGGTTTTCTCTCTGGACACAAGCCTCAGTACTGACCAGAGGGAAAGGGTGGGTGAGCAGTTGCTCCTTCCTACTGCCTACACCTCTCCTTCATCTTGAAGAAGAAGAGAGTTTGGATTTGATATCCCGCTTTATCACTACCCTAAGGAGCCTCAAAGCAGCTAACATTCTCCTTTCCCTTCCTCCCCCACAACAAACACTCTGTGAGGTGAGTGAGGCTGAGAGACTTCAAAGAAGTGTGACTAGCCCAAGGTCACCCAGCGGCTGCATGTGGAGGAGCGGAGACGCGAACCTGGTTCACCAGATTATGAGTCTACCGCTCTTAACCACTACACCACACTGGTTCTCTTGAGATAATGGTGGATGATACCAACAGCAAGGAGGCACAGGAGCAACCACAGTTGCTGATCACCTATCTCCCACTGGTGCCATGGGAAATGTGGGTGGATTACTGTGGAATAGGAAAGCACAGTTCCTGCCAGCTTTATCCTGTACCATGAAGTGCTCCAACAAAAGCCTCTCATTAATCCTTGCAGGGCCACTCTCCTGCTCACAATAGAGAATATGAGCTTTCCCATTATTTTTGCTGTGTTGTGAGCTACTTTGGACCTAAGAGTGGCATGCACATTTAAGTAATGAATAATATGTGAATGATCAACACATCACTACAATGACACTCCAATATTAGATCATTTCAAAACCTAATATGACAATGTAATTAATTGATAATATTGTAACTTTTTAAATTATTATAAAGTAAATTGTCATTCTAACTTATCCATTGATATCAACTATAAGAAGCATCTCTGGTACAATCACATATTAAGAATAATAAAACCATCAACCACAAACTAACATATTTTTTCATCAAGGCTAAATTTTCAACATCATCCTCAGGTTCACCTGGGTTACTGGGTGATGATGGACCACCTGGTGAGAAGGGTAACCAAGGACAGGATGGTATCCCTGGACCCCCAGGAGAGAAGGGAGCACAAGGTATCCCATTAATAATGTTCATTCTGTTTCAATATCTTCTAATATTTTGGGGTCATTATGGAATTCATGCCATGTCAAAATTTATACTGTTGAAAAGCACTCACATTTTTAACTTTTTGTTGCTTTTAATGCAGATTAAAAATAAGTAATGTATTGATCCAAGTTTTCAAAGTAGTTTGAGAATTACTAAAAGTTTCAGTTTTGATGCTTTAAAAACAACAACAACACACAAATAGGAGTGATTTGGATGATAATAACTGGAGATGTCAGCTGTTAGGTACAGATCTTCTTCAGTTATTCGGGTTTGTTAAGAGGAAAATATTGGGGAAGATAACTGAGCCTGACGTTCCATTTGCTTCTAAAGCTGCACTTTTGGAGTATTTGAAAGGAGGGATCCTGAATAAGACTTAGAACTAGTAATACATTGGTTAATATCAGCTAGAATGTGTAATGCAGTAATGGTACAGGCAAATATGAGCAAATACTTTGTTACTGGATAGATATATGTTTGCGAATCCTAGAAATAAGGACTTTCAGTATTGCATTCAGCTACGTTTCTATTCCTGTTATTGTAATGTATTGTATTGTACTTTTGTTCTGCATTTGTAATGAAAACAATTATGAATACAGGTTCTCCAGGACAGCAAATTCCTGGTCCTCCAGGCATTCCTGGTCCTAAAGGTAAAATTAAATTGCTGTGGTTTTTTTTTTTTGGTTTTTTTTTGAGGGGGGGAATAAAAGTCAGAACTGTAAGTCTTAAAACGAGCTTAATTCTGTCTGCTTAAGTGTAGAGTAAACCAGTTTACTTCAAAATGTTACTTGTCTATTGCTTTTTGATTTTGGTTGCCATGCACCTAAAATGTGTCATGCCTCTTTAAAAGTATATTAAAGTTGACTAACCTGTACCTAATGGTTGTTTAAATACTGCATAGGTGTCAAAGGAGACATTGGGGTACCTGGTATACCAGGGCCACCAGGTATTAAAGGTAGTATGGGAGACCAGGGACCAATTGGACCTCCAGGCTTACCTGGACAACCAGGACTTCCCGGGAAACCAGGTGCAATAATTGCTGGCCAAAAAGGAAACAGAGGCCCCCCTGGTCCTGATGGAAAACCAGGTAGGAACTGTTATTTTTTCATACCTAACACAAGTAAAATAGAGACTGTGAGATAATACTTAACAAGTTAGGCTGTCTCACTTTCAGTTATAATGTAGGTTGTGCCTCTCTGAATTCCACACAATTCCTGGTATAAAAACAATTTCCTGTTGTATGTATTATAAAACTATCTCCTTTTTAAAACGATATAGGTGTCCCTGGTATTCCAGGACCTGCTGGACTCCCTGGCTATAGTATTAAAGGAAATAAAGGTGTTCGAGGAAATGATGGCTTACCAGGCCCGCCAGGAACTAGAGGTGACGTTGGTCTACCTGGGCCAGCAGTAAGTGAAATAATTACATTTAATTATCCACTCACTATTTTAACCTTTGGTTGTAGGCTGCAACACATTTCAGCAAAGAAACCAAAACAAAATTACTACAAAATAGAAAAATGAGATGTGAGCATCAGTGTGTAGGCACCTAGGAGATTTCACTTATTTTTATATCATACAGCTATTGGTGCGTTTAAACAAATGCATATTTCAGTAATGAGATATTGTGCTTTATTTTATCAATGCCAGGATATTTATCAACAATTAGGGGAATATCTAGTTTGCAGTCTTTCACACTTATCCTAGAAAGCACCATTTTAACTCTGAGGACTTCAGTAAAAGAAGCTCTCCTCTCATTAAGTCTAGTCACTCTAATGCTTCAACTTTTGAGACTTATTCAGAAATCTGCCTCTTGGCTAATCTGCTGTTGATTGAAATTCAGCTATATTTGCCTTACTAAATAACTGGGGAAATAGCAGACCACTCAAAATCGTTACTGATTTTGCCAACAGTGTCTCTTTCTAACAGCAGGAGAATCTTGTAGCAACACTGTCTTTCCAGGAACAGTAAGAATTTGGGTGGTGCTAGACATGCCACCTGAAATTATCACAAAATGCAACCAGTTGTAACCCTGCTTTTGCTGAGATAATAGAAGTCTGTTACAGAAATCTGTTCTCTCACTTACAGGGGATATCAGCAAGTGAAAAAAGATTTGTATACCAACTCATGAACTTGCCATATTCTCCCCTGCAAATGCCCTGCAGCCAGACTGTTGTCTCATTTTGCCTTTCTCTGCCTCCATCCACTCCCTGCTCACAGAAACTGCTGAAAACCAACAAGCAAGTCTAGCTTGTGTATAGGTACTGAAACAAGATCATTTTTCTCATCTCGTTCTCTGACTTACAGGGAATTGAAGGCATCCCTGGCTATCAAGGTCCTAGAGGTGAACCTGGTTTTCCAGGATTCCCAGGCATCAAAGGTATTTGACTAACTTTGTAAAGCACCTTGTTATTTTATACAAAAGAGAGGCTGACATGCAGTGAATACAGAGCTTCTTCCATAGAATAAGGGGTAGAAAGGTGGCAGCTCTGGAGTTGTGGTTGGTTTGTTGCTAGCATTTTGCAGTGCAGGTTCCAGGTTTTGGGAGGCCTTGGGCAAGGAGCTATGAATGGGTCCCACCTTATGCAGCGATTCTGCTGCTCATTCATTTGCCCTCCCCAATTCACACAGCTGTACAGGGGGAGAATGCAAGGCAAGTGCAGGATGCTTCTCCCGTCTCCTTACTATTGACACTGATTTAGAAAGGGCAGGTGATCAGGCAGTAGAAATGAGGAGGAGGAGAAACAGGACTAGGAAGGGGGGGAGGATGCAGAGAATGGCAGGAGCAGCTCATCCAGCAAAGCAGAGCTGCAACAATAGCCTCCCAGCAGTGGAGTCACTCACTACAGCTTACCAGGAGGAGCGAGGCAGTTGGTGAGGTTGGGGCTGCACAGGTGTACCACCAGCAGGAGCACCAGATTGGTTATACTGGGTCATCCTTGCAGGCCTTGCCTTGTCTCCTTCACATGCTTCCTCGTATTGCTGCAGTCCCACTCCTTAGGTGAACTGTTTCTGGGGAACGATATTGCCAGAGTTCCCTTCCTTGCATGGGCCAGCAGTTGAAAGGCAGACAAGGTTTGTGCCTACCTGCCTTCCTAACAATGCAGTGTAGAAAGAACTAGTTGCCACTGATGACTAAGTAGGATGAATCCCTCCTTCTTTTTCTTCTTTGCCTTTGGACATAGGCCAGTTAAGGGAAAAGTTTTCTTTTTTAAGTATCCTGCTGTGCAGCTGCTTTGGAAATGAGCCTCTGAGCTAAGCAATAGGAAGCATTTGGAATGTGATCATTCAGTTCTTAACTAGGTTACAGCTGTCATTGTTTTTCTGTTCTGCATTTCTGTTTCTACTAAGGTACCAAGGTATAACTAAATGCACTACAAAATGTAGAAGCTTGCCTTGCAATGCAAGTTAAGGGGAGAAACAATTAAACAGAGTACAGTAGTGAGCACCAGAGCATCAACTGGATGCTGCAAGTTGTATTTATTTGATACAAAATCAATATTAGGCTGCAATCCTATGCACTAGGAATGTGAAACCTCTGGCCCTCCATATTGTTGCTAGACATTTCCCATCAGTCCTGGCCAGCATGGCCAATGGTCAGGGCTGATGGGATTGTGGTCTAGCAACATATGGAGGGCCACAGGTTCCCCATCCTTTCTATACATAGTTACCTGAAAATAAGTCACATTGAACTCAGTGCAGCTTGCTTCAGATTCAATATGTATTAGGATTGCAGTATTAATATGCTTCAAATTAGTTGCTAGGAGATTGTGCAGATTAGATCAGGAGTGGCTAGCCTGCAGCCTACCGGCCATATGTGGCCTGCAAACATTTCTATGTGGCCCCCAAGACAGCTTCCACTTTTTTAAAAAAATAACTACCTATTATTATGAACATCATTCATAACAACTCTTAACAAGACTGTCTCATTTCTAATAATGTCAGGTCTTCTTTTCAGGAGAAAAGGGTAATCAAGGACCACCTGGGCAAATAGGAGTACCAGGACCTGCAGGGTCAACGGGACCACCTGGTGAGTATACTTGACCGGTATCTATAAAGCTGCCCGTGGTTCCTTTGGGAGGAAGGCAGGATTTGCATATCCTCATCATCTCTCTAGGTCTACCTTCCCACCTCATCTCCTTTGTTTTTTAATACAATAACCAACTATTTGTTTATCCATTTATTTACTAGGTCCGCCTGGAGCACCCGTGGCTGCTGTCTCTTTCCCAGGAAACCCAGGTCCTGCTGGACTTCCAGGAAACCTAGGAAGCCCAGGAGATCCAGGTCCCAGAGGACCACCAGGGCCGCCAGGTACAAGTTTCATAATATCTCCCTTCTGTTTTATCTAATAGAGGAGAGGAACATCAGGGCCAGATAACATGTCCTGCATAACCTAAGACATGGCACCATAAAAGTTTTTGCCCCGGCTGGAATAGGTCCTTTAACTTTTATCATGTCTCTTGCTTGTCTGGATAGATAGAGAAAGGTGTGTGTGTGTGAGAGAGAGAGAGACTAGCCTACTGTATAAGTTGGCATTTGTTCTTCGGCCCACGTTTTTCTCTGGCTCCACCCACTGCTGGTATGTGGCCCAGAAGGAAATGTGACCCTTGATGGAAAAAGATTCCCCTGTCCTGGCATAGATAAACACAGTGGGGCACATAGATCTGCAGCAATTTGCAGTCCAGTTGCATTTATTCATTTAACTATTCCTAGGCTTTGTTTTCAGGTCAAACCCTTTCAAGGCAGCTTCCAGCATACAAATAATGATAAAAGTTAAAAATAACAACTAGCAACAAACTAGCACTAACAACAAAATACTAAAGCTTTTGAAACATTAAAATATATTAAAATGTTAAGCCCAGAATGTTATATACGAGTAACATAATATGAGCCTTGGAATGACCTTTTATTTTTATTTTTTATTTTTAAAAAGGCATTGCAAATGGAAATGTATATTAAAGCAACAAATAGGTGTTTTTCATTGCTGTAAATAGTCACTCATGTCCTACACAGCAAAATATTCCTGCTATCTAAATATTCCTTGTTTGCTTCAGAATCAGATAGGTTATTGAAACCCGAGGACAAATCCAGAGGGTGCCTATATTGATACCGTACTATATGCTAACATGTGCTTTATTATATGAATCCAGGACCTCCAGGTGTAAAGGGCCAGCTAGGTCGTCTTGGGATACCTGGCATACCTGGACCACCTGGACTAAAAGGAGAGAAGGGTTTCCAAGGCCCGAAAGGTACTGTAAATAAGATATAGATAGTGCTACACTGTAATAATTACATTTGTGTCATTAGTTAGTTTTGAGTGCACAGGCCTGAAATACCTGAAGATCCCTTGTAGGCAGTGCATTGGCTACCATTGAATTTTGAGGGGGCCCGACCCCCTCCTTGAAAAATTTGAGGTCCTAACCCCCCCGCCCCCCAGATAGCTCACCTGCCTTTGACTTCAACCAGGGGCGGCCAAGGTAGAGGGGACACTGCTTCCACAACCTTCTTCCCCAGCCAGCAGGATTGGGCTGTGGCTGTGGTAATAAATCTACTGCCCCATGACTCACGGTTCCTCATTAGGATTATTCTGCCCCTCTTTAGTTTGTCTAGGATTTCAGCTACTTCATTGGTCTGTAGTGCCAGGTGAGATGTCATTTTTTTAAAATACAAAGGCACTGCCACAGTCCTTAGATTATTAACACTTTCCCAGATTATTAACACTTTCCCATTCAGTTTGTTGTATTACAGACTATCACCAGAAAACAAAAACCAGGTTGCTCTGTAAAATTTATTTCTCCTGCTTTGATCTGGCAAGTCTAACCGTATGCCAACAGTGACTTTTTTTTTTGTCTAATGTGTTGATACCGCACAGTCAGGTTGGCCAAGATATGATAATTGTGCAATTTGTGTTCACATACAGCAGGGGTGGGGAACCCCCAGCCCAGGGGCCAACCTCTGCCCTCCATGGGGTCCAGTTAGTTATTCCATGCTGTTTTTCCTAAACCACGTGTACCCACCTGTGGCGATCACACAGGGCCCCCGGACGTTTCACGGTCTATTGACCCTGTGCCACCACTGCGGTTGCTTTATTCGCTGCCACCACCCCGTATCTCACGGGGACACACAGAGTCCAGACAGTAGTTAACATAACCTACTAATCAAGTTTATTTTTAAACTGCAAGAATAAGCGTATGGTTTCTGTTTATTTCCTTTGACAGTTTCTTAAATCTTAGTTCCTAACAACTTCAACCTGAATTATTCCCAACTATCTATCTGACTCCACCCATCAATTCCTCTCACTCTCTCACAATACAATTCTACCAACCCACACCTAAGCCTCCCTCTTCCTTCTCCAACACCCAAGCCTCAACTCCCAACTGACAAACCTCGACTCCCAACTCCCAAACCTCAACTGTCAACCCCCAGACCTCAACCGACTTTTCAAAACCTCCCACTCTATCTTTTACTCCCCCCTTGCATTCTCACTGGCCAATCACATCACACCAATTTTAACCCTTTCCTTGAGACATCCTAGGGGGCAAACGCCACACCACCCATTAGCTGACACCACTGGTGATGTCACTGGTGACATCAGCTGATGGATGGGAGGGCAGGGTTTAATCTCGCATTGGCTGTGCTGCCCTGGATCACACAGTATTTAATTCCCACTCATCAGTTGATGAAGAAAAATTAGAGCCCTTTGCCTAGTGATAGGTGGTGGTGGGGAGATGGGGGAATCCCTCCCCCACTGCCACAGCTGCCATCCACTGGCTTAAAAGAGACCCAGAGCAAAATGGCTGCAAAGCACCATTTGAGGCAGCCTCCCTCCTGATAAGACTTACAAAGCCACGCAGGTGATTTTGAACGGAGGAGGGCAGTCCCTCACCAATCAAATTTGCCCCTTGAGGCTGATCCTGATAAAGATCTGGCACATGGAGCCAAAACAACATATCCTACCCTGACGTGCATCCTCTCTCAGATACAAAAACACAAATACATGTATTTATTTATTTTTACCTATTTTTACTTTATTTTAGGTTTGCCTGGAATGCTTGGGTTTCCTGGTAGGAAGGGACTCCCTGGATTCCCAGGAAGTTGCTTAACGGGCCCAGTCAAAAGGGGCTTCATCTTTTCTCGGCACAGCCAGTCAACAGAGATTCCGTCATGTCCATCTGGGACATCTCAAATCTATAGTGGTTATTCTCTCCTTTTTGTACAAGGGAACGAGCAAGCACATGGACAAGATCTTGGTACTTTTATAAATATATGCTTCAGTTGATTTCTTTTAAAGGGGACATTTTTATTCAGCAGGACAACCATACCAACTCTGTTGTTACACAAAATAAAAAAATCTCAGTGCCTGGCTTAGATTACATAATTATGTAAGGAAAAGTTTTTTTTTTTAATGCTACTCAGCCTGGATCAGATTGTGCTTATTTGAACAGGCCTGAGAAAGTAGCCTCCTGTAGTTATTTCTCTTGATGAGAACTCCTGGAAAATAATAGCGTAGCAGAGACATTACATTTTCCTTTAGCCACTTCAGTTCCTATCTGCATTTCTTTACATGATATTGTATGCTCCTTTATTACAGCTGTTGCAGAAATGTTACAGAAGTGCCGCAACATTGACTTCTCATCGTTTCTGACTTTTTAAGTTTTATCTCATGCAATTGCATTTCCTTTGTTAAGAGTGGAGGGATGATTCCAACTGTAGTGTCTAATGTCCAAAATATTTCCCACTCCCTTATCTTTCAGTCACACTATATTTTAGGTGCATTTCTTCACTAATAAAGGGCCTTTGCCACCCCTAGTTATTCTGAAATTGCCCCTATTACAGCGTCTCAGTTGCTTATTACTGTACTATAAATTGGATTTTGCAACAGATCTATACAAAGAAGCTCATCATAGCTTCTCTTCTGAATCTTCTAGGTTCAGCCGGTAGCTGCCTTCAGAGATTTACCACCATGCCTTTTTTATTATGTAATCCCAGTAACGTTTGCAGATTTGCTTCTCGCAATGACTATTCATACTGGCTTTCAACGGCAGAGCCAATGCCATTAGATATGGCACCAATTTCTGGGAAAGCTTTGGAGCCTTATATTAGCAGGTAGTAGTTGTGTTCCTTTTCTGTTTGTGTTTTCACATGGATTTGTTTGCTCATTTGTTTTGGATAAATGTGTCGTAGATTATGATTTATCAGCTGTTTCTAGTACAGATTTGTGGAGAAGGTCAGGGCCAGCCCAATCATTGTGCAAATTGACACAACTTGCTAAGGCGGTGGGGGCATGGAGGGCAGAAAATTGTCACCCCACCAGGTGTTCTGATTCGATACATGATATCCAATCACAGAACATTTCAGGATTTTGGCCTCTGCCATTGGCTGTTAAACTCTGACTTACGATTTGCAGCTTGGAAGTTTAGACAGCCAATCCCGTTGGGAGTGGCCCAGGCCTCCAGAAATGTATATAAGCAGTTGCTTTGCCCCTATTGTCCAGTTCTGTAGTTCAATAAAGGTTCTTGCTATTATCACTATGTCTTGCCTTGTGGGAACCCACCTATACTTCACACCCCACCACCAGCAGCAGCAGTGGCATTCAAGTGGCAGTACTCTAGAGGGTGACCCTTTGCAGCCCTGCTCTTTAGTACAGTTTTGTTTTGTTGGGACAGTAGAGTTTCTTCCTAATAGTAATGAAGTCATTGTTAGTTAGATTTGGCTACATAACAACATAACTGAATGAAAATGCAGGAGACAGGAAAAGTGAATACTAAAAGTCAATTTGTGGGCTGCATCCTAAACGAGCACTTGCCTATTTCCCGCCTAATGACTTTGTATGCCATGTTGTAGATGCACTGTCTGTGAAGGCCCTGCAGTGATGTTAGCAGTTCACAGCCAAACCACTTCAGTTCCACCATGTCCTCAAGGCTGGCAGTCTGTTTGGAAAGGGTATTCTTTTGTTATGGTAAGAAAGAAAAAAAAGGGGCGATCTCACTGCACGTTGGAAATAGTAATATGGTAGGAAGGGGTGGGGGAACAGTTCCTAAAATTAGCCAGTAAAAGGTATTACCATGATACTGGCAAAAATTAGAAACTGCTATATAAAACTTGTTATGGGCAACTGTGGTTCCTGCATTGTGGGATACAACTAGTGCCTCAGTTTTAAGCTGTGGATTTCACATCATCAAAAAATTGCCAGTGAACAGGTTTTCATGGAAGACATGTATGCTCACAGTACACAGGTGCGGGCTCAGAAGCTTCTGGACAAGCGCTGGCATCTCCAGGATCATGCTTGGAAAAATTTCACGCCATTCCATTTATTGAATGCCATGGCCGAGGGACATGCAATTATTACTCAAACTCCTACAGCTTCTGGCTGGCTTCAATAAATCCAAGAAGAATGTTCAGGTATGCTAACTAACCTGCCTTTGTGAGTGAGCCACCACAACAGAACAGCTAACGCAGCAGGAGTTCTGGTACCAACAAAAAAAGCTCAATGAAAGCAGCATCTGCTCCACTCGTATCAGAAGACGGAAGACAGTATTCAAATACATTTCATGCTAGCACAAGGTTGAGCACCAGCACAAGGGTTTGGGTCACCCCCTCTCCCTCCCCTGGTGTGTACCCTGGATTTAGGCAGCACATTGGGGGGGGAGGGGGAGATTATTCTGTTGTGCAAGGAAAAATATTTGCACTAGCCGAACTATTTGCATAGCACTATGTTGACTACAGGGACGCGGGTGGCACTGTGGGTTAAACCACAGAGCCTAGGACTTGCCGATCAGAAGGTCGACGGTTCAAATTCCCGTGACGGGGTGAGCTCCTGTTGCTCGGTCCCTGCTCCTGCCAACCTAGCAGTTCGAAAGTACGTCAAAGTGCAAGTAGATAAATAGGTACCGCTCCAGCGGGAAGGTAAACAGCGTTTCCATGCGCTGCTCTGGTTCTCCAGAAGCAGCTTAGTCATGCTGGCCACATGACCTGGAAGCTGTATGTCGGCTCCCTTGGCCAATAAAGCGAGTTGAGCGCCACAACCCCAGAGTCGGTCACGACTGGACCTAATGGTCAAGGGTCCCTTTACCTTTACCTTATGTTGACTACAATGGAATGCCTCCTGCAAAGCCCATACCTCTTAAGCTGTTCCACCCTGTCAATAGCTGCATAAACTTATTTGTATAGAATCTATTATTCTAATTGTATGTGTTGGGGTGCTAGCACCAGCACAGGAGCAAAAGTGGCATCAGTACCAGGGCAGCACTAGCGTAAGGAGAGCAGCCGTCTCCATAAGCCTTTGTTAGGATTACTATGTAGGATCCTGTGAGCCGCTACCATGTAACCACTACCACAGCTTACAGGAGTGTGCCATTAATTTGGCTGCCTCTATACCTCTTTAACATGTAGCGTGCAGTACCTTTTTGTGGCATGGCAATTTAATTGTTTCTAACTTTGCATTTTGAGATAATAATCAGTATTATCTCAAAATGCAAAGTTAGAAACAATTAAATTGCCATGCCACAAAAAGGTACTGCATCATAATTCTGAGTTTCATAGATGCAGATTGAACCAGTGTTTTTCTTCACTATAATCACCTATTCCTATTCCTCCTGCCACTGGTTCCAGCTTCTGCATGTAGCACTAAACCAGTTTAGCATTATGTAGGAATGCAGCCAATGACTCATACTTTTGTGGAACCACTGTGTTTATCAGCCTGTTTTTTATGCAGAAACATTTTCATACGTACATTTAAACATTTTCATCCACTGCTAACATGTACAAGCACATAAATATTTGTCCTTTGCTAGCTGCCTGCCATTATGAGTCCCATTTAAGTAGACACTGCTATGATCAGTTTGTTATTCATGGCCATGGTTTAAGCCACTTAGTGCAACATACGTGAGGTGGAATAAGCCCAAGCAAAGCCTTGCTTGTTTATTCTCTCTTGTTCTACCTCCTGTGTAGTCAGGAGACTTCTGTTGTGTCAAGTTTCACTTTCAGTGAATCCTGGCTTGTTATATCATATGAACCATGGAATGGTTCACACACCACACTAAGCCAAACAGTGGCATAGCATGTTGTGTGAACCAGGCTCTTGTAGTTTAAAACAAAGTATTCAATTTCAAACTAAGAAAACTTCAAAGCATGAATTATAAACCAACCTTTGTTTTAAACCTCTTCTCTGGTTAATATGGCATAGCAAACTGGGATTTTCTGAAAGTGAGACCAAATGCAGAAGGAGAAGGGGCAGCAGAGTACATAAGCCAAGGGATTTGCTCAGGTTTGTTTTAGCTTTTGCACGTAGCACTAAACCACAGTTTAGCGTTATGTAGGAATGCAGCCAATGACTCATACTTTTGTGGAATCACTGTGTTTACCAGCCTGTTTTTTTTTTTAACACGGAGAGTTTCCTTCCCTATAGAATGTGCATGGTTTTTTTTTCTTTTTAAGGAAACCATTGTCGCAGACTCTGAAAGCTGGAGAAATGGAAAAAATCATAAGTCGCTGCCAAGTCTGCATGAGGAGACCCAGCTAAACAGAACTGTCATTAGAGAACGAAGCTCCAGTTTTGTGTCGCCAAACTAAAATAAACCAAAAAGGTTTTGTGAACTTGTAATATGGTGTTTTAAAAGCTGCAGAGACGAGATCGCACTCCACAAAGTAGTGGAAGCAAAGTGAAGGGGAAAGGTAACTTCTGGACCAAGCATGCCACTCATTTGTATGTCGGATACAGTTTCACTCTCTGCTGCTTTAGTGTAACTGTTGGAATCTTTTCAATCTCCTCTCCCCTTTACAAAGAGAAAAGTAGCCTGACCAGATATGTGACCCTGCTCTCTAGGGTGAACCAGCATACAGCAGCACTCTTACTGAAGGTAGCTAGCTGATAGTAAAGCACAAGTGGCCCAGGCATCATTCTCTGTGTTAGTTTATTCCAGCAGTTACAGTATAACACAAGGCTGGACTCAAGTGAGTTGTTGTGCTGGTGGGAGCCAGTGCAACAAGTCCTGCTAGGGCAATGGGACTTCCCCACTTCTTCCTTGGATAGCTCAGTTGGTTAGAGTGCGGTGCTGATAATGCCAAGGTTGCAGGTTCGATCCCCGTATGGGACAGCTGCATATTCCTGCATTGCAGGGGGTTCGACTAGATGATCATCAGGGTCCCTTCCAGCTCTACAATTCTATGAATCTTCCCATGCAAGCATCTGCTCAGGTCAGGAGAACCCCCGGAATGGGTCGCAGGGAGGAGAGAGATGATCATTCCACCTAGCAGGCAGAAATATTTGTGCTTACAGAACAATTGCCTTAATATGACGCTGAATTCCACTCACAGAGTGAAACTATCCAAAATGCACATGAATGTGATATGCTGGGATCAGATACTATGCCTTCCCTCCATTTTCTGTTTCCAACACTAGGTGGCGTGTGTTCTTTTCCTCTACAGTTTCACAGGTGCCTTAACTAAAGCCAAACTGTATTTGCACAGTAAACTTGAAGATACCAATGCTGTACTATAATGGAATTTGAAATAGTGCAATATTTTAGCTTTTGTTTCTAGTAAAATGCAAAGCACTTTCTTGGAGTAAATTGTTTGTGTTGGCAGAACTAAAAGGTTGTCACCTTCTGAACTCTGCCAACTCCTGGGTCCGTATAAATCTGAACTAGAGCATCGCCAGTCTTTTTAATCTAGAAAAAGACAGCTCAAGCTGCCTTTCTTGTGCTTTTCTACCTGCAAAATGGAGCAATCAGGGTAGTGTTGGTTTACATAAGTGTTGCCAAAGCAGATATTATTTAAGTTGAAACTCTGGCGCAACAAGCAATTAAGTGGGAGGGGGCTGCATGAAACTTTCGAAAGTTCATCAAATGAATTATAATTCTCCAGTCGTCCTTCCTTTGGCATGAAAGAGAATTTTAACATATTCATAGCAGTGCAATAGAAATTTACAAGATGAACTTGTAGGTAAGTTGCCCTCTAAATACATCCGTGATACATTTGCCTATTTAATGGATCCTAATAACTTCAGTTAGTAGTTTGGCCAGCCTTACTAAACGAGTCCTAAAAAATGCAAATCTTACGTGATTTATGCTGCCTTTGGATTGGTTCCAGATTAAGCTAGCTATGCTTTAATCCCATTGAAATAAAAGGGACAAGGGAAGCATGAGTACCTTAAATCCTTTTGGGACTAAGGTATGACTAACCTAATACGGCTCCAGCCTGAGGCTACTGAGGCAGAACTGACAAACTATAAATGGTCACTCTCCTGATAACCCTTAACAAGAATAATCAACCAGAAACTGAAATGGAAGAAAATTGGTTTTCATTCAGCCTGTATATGTAGCACAAATGATTAGTATACAGTATTATACTATGTGTTGAAACTGTGCTTGTAATTTTTATTTTTATTTTGAGGCTGAATAGGCTTATTCAGAATGAGGCTGGAGTATGATGTCAGAAATGTGCACCAAATTTAAATGGGATCTCCCATAAGAATATTTTGTTTGGTACTTTAGCCACTGCAATAAATGCAAAACCTCTCCTTTTTGTCTCTATTATAAGGTATCAGGTAGTATCTGCACATTTAATTTGTTCTAAACTGTTTTATTGTTTGTATTTTACATTGTTGTGACCCACTGTGGGGCCTTATGGTGAAGGGTGGACAATAAATCTAATAATAATAACTTTTGTGGACATAAATGGTGGTTGAAAACATCAGCCAAATTTAATCAGAGTCCATCCAGTGAAACCCAAGCAGCTAAAGGTAATAGCTTTTCAGCAAATTCAAGTGGTACTGTCTGGGGAAAGGTTTATATAGAACCTGTGGTTTAAGTAAACCGACTCTGCAACCCTATGCATTTACTCAGAAGTAAGTCACACTGTATTCAATGAGCTTTCAGAGCAATCTTATATGTGTCTATTCAGATGAAAGCCTCATTGACTTCAATGGGATTTGTTCCCAGGTAAAGTGAGTATAGGAGTGCAAATTTAGATACACCATTCTGATCCAGCAAAGGAGACTTCCATGCACAGCTAATGCAGATGTCCATCTGGATCTAAAAACTCATGACAAGGTACATCCAATTCCTGTTGAACTTGATGATGGGGGCTGCACAGGCAATCCCAGCTTAGGGCCACTAGTTGCGTTTGTGTGCAACAAAGCACAGCTGGAATTGGATCAGGGTCTTTATATATTATTATAATTTATGTACGTTTTTTGTATAAAAGTGTAGTTCTGAATGTTTTGTATTTATAACATTGCACTTGAAAGAATTACGGAAAATATTAACGTTAACATTAAGGTTGCTCAATGCTTTTGCACAAGTATCAGCACTGCAATATTTAACAATAATAATCTTATCTCATTAATCTACATACTTGTGTAAATGTATAATTCTAAATAAAGGATTTAGAGATCTACAAGTGCGCCATTTCCCTCTCATTACTAATGGGTATTTTTGCAAGTAAACATTTTTATTTAATTTATATTTTAATTACTCTGGCGTCTGTCTTTTAATGGTGGACTTTTAGTGATAACAATGCTGCAAAATCATTCTGATGCCAAAGCTTGCTGTGCTGAAAATTAAGTGCTTGAGCCAACCCCAGAATCATTACAGCATCACAGATAATTACATTATATGGTAGAGCAAGAACACTTCATATGCTCTGTAACTGCAAGCAATCGGATGTGTCAATGCAAATGTTCTGGTAGTAAATAAACAAAGCGGTCGGAGTGTCTTGTGGGACAGATTTTTGAATTATATTCTTCTTTCTGGCCTCTTCAACAATCAAATGCAACCTTCTTTTAAAGTGACTTTTTATGAGATGCATGGGAAGAGGACATAAATTCCTGGGCCCCAGATATTTACCTAATTGTAAACTATTGGCTGAATACATGTTTCATAGAGAATAGATTATTATGCCACACTACAGTTAAAATTTAGGAAAGCTTATATGCAGTAAAAGATGAGAACATAGCAGATAGCAAATTAGTTTGTATGCTGTTTTTAATTTGTAAGAGTTTAAAGTTCTTAAAGGATGGGGAAGCCTGTGCTTGATGTCAAAAGAAACCTCCCTGGATGCTCCCATTTCACAAATGAGGCACAATCACTGAGAGGGCTCTTTCCCCAATTCCCATCTGCTGTATCTCAAGGTTGAACACCCACAGAAAGCCTCCAAAGTTGATCCCAGGGCAAGCTAATAAGCAACCCTAAAACAAGTGGACCATTGCATGTTTATAGGTTTCCCATCACTCTCATAAATAAAATGTACAGCATCTACTGTTTATTTTGGAAAGGGGCTTGTCTGATATGCATTTGGACACTTCTTCAGCTACCATAACCAAATTTTGTATTATGATTCCTGAGACCCAGAATCAGGATTTTGTTTATGTTTAGATAAAATTGGGCATCATTTTGAATCAATATCACAGACTTAACCCTTTCCAAGCTGCACTGATTTTAATGACTGACTTCAAAACTGCATCAATTTTTTTGTTTCTTGGAATTCCTGAGCAGCATCAGGTATAATAAGGCTGCTAGTATTCAATAAAGAACCTTTGCGTGTTCAATGCATGTTTTTCTTTATCCAGTTTATATGGAGTTTTGCATCACATGGAAGCTATGGAAAGTTAGCATCTTAGATCACTGGAAGCACCTGTAATAGCTGCCCTATGTTGATAAAGAACTTTAGGAAGCTCAATCACAGGGAAAGACTAACAGGTTCTTTTAAACATCTTTGGCTAATGTAGTTGACTCTCACTATCTGGTGTATGCAACAACATCTCTGAAACACACTGATTCATCAGCTAGTTAACAAACAGTGCCTAACAACTCAGAAGTAAATCCTATGGGATTCAAGTATGGTAAGAATTGTAGCCCAACTCAGCAGCATCAGTGGAATTGTCAAAGGAAGGAGTTCTTTATAGATTACCAATGGTTATGGGTTGGATATCCCTTAACTACAAGCCTAGTCTTATGCATGTTACTCAGCAGTCTCACTGAGTTAAAGGGTGCTTACTCTCTAGCAAGTGTACATAGGGCTGCAGCCTTGGACAACTTTGATTTTGTGGTACTTGTAAACATTTAAAAGTGCAGGTTGGCTGAATGCAAGTTAATAGAGCACAACATTTTTGTGTACATTTGAGTGCTGGATTTGGGCTAGCAGGGGGCAATATAAAGAACATGACATTTTTTTGCAATCTGAGTGGTTTATTTGGAAAACTTTTGGCTGGAAATCCAAACCAGCCTCTGCCTCACCTAACCTGTACTAATAATAACGGACAGCACTGCAGTAGTCATAAACCTCTTTGCCTGAAAAATGGGCTGTACTGGTGGCGTTGGAAATTGCAGGTGCCAGCCTTTTCTTTTTAAGGGTTTGATTATAAGTGCCTCACTCAGAACAAGACCTGGGTACAAGAAAATCTCTAAAGACAATGAGATGCCCCCCTCTTATTTTTTACTTATTCTGTGTGGAAGCAAAATGAATGATTGACAGGAAAGTAAGAGGGAAGAGAATAACATAATCCATGAGAGTTATGTTTTGAAAAAGAACCTATAAATACACAAGCAGATAAATTTCCAAAAGGAATACATGTACTGTAATTCAGTAACCACAATGCAAGCGTACATGTAACTAAGCCCCATTAAATTCAGTGGGTGTAGACACAAGACTGCAATTCATTTTACAGTTAGTTGAAGTGTCCCTATGCTTGTGGAAGTTAAAAGGAAATATCTCCTGAGATCATACTTCTGGGGGTTTGGGTGGAACTACAGAGCAAGGCAAGAAATCCCACTTGCTGAGCATAATGGTTAAAAGCACCATCCTAGGCTAGTCTACTCAGAAGTAAGTCCCACTAAGTTTATAAGATCAGGCTAGTGCAGTGGCTCATCTAGTCCAGCATTCTGTTCTCACAGTGGTCAGTGGAGCTTCCTCCCAAGTATGGGTTTGAAAGCACTGATTCGAATCTCACAGCCCTAACTCCAATATCGGAAAATAATAAAAATTGATATACCTTTTATCGTAGGATTGTAATGTGCATGAAGCGCCCTGAGCATGCGAACGTGCAACGCATGTATATACATATACATATGCTGCTTCTTGGGAGAAAAGCAATGACAAACCTAGACAGTATCTTAAAAAGCAAAGACATCACCTTGCCAACAAAGGTCCGTATAGTTAAACCTACGGTTTTCCCAGTAGTGATGTATGGAAGTGAGAGCCGGACCATAAAGAAGGCTGATCGGCGAAGAATTGATGCTTTTGAATTATGGTGCTGGAGGAAATTCTTGAGAGTCCCATGGACTGCAAGAAGATCAAACCTATCCATTCTTAAGGAAATCAGCCCTGAGTGCTCACTGGAAGGACAGATCCTGAAACTGAGGCTCCAATACTTTGGCCACCTCATGAGAAGAGAAGACTCCCTGGAAAAGACCCTGACGTTGGGAAAGCTTGAGGGCACAAGATATATTACTTTGAAAGCAAGTGGGGAGGATCTACAAAACCTTAGCAGGATATTAAGCTCCCTTCCCTGCTCTTAACCCTGAATATCTAGGTCTTCGCCGCCCGCAGCCGCCAGTGTATCAAAAAAACCTATCTGCAAATTCCGCAGCAAACTGAAGCTGAGCATCACGTATGAGCCAAATCCCCCACACTTATATAAGGGCCTGAGCTCTCTTACAGCACATGGGTCTCATCACCTAAACCACGCTGCATCGCCAGAAGCAGCAGCGAAATGAATCCACAGTACGGTACTTGCTTCCTCCGAAGCAGCATCGTGACCACAGTAAAGATGGCCGCTGCACCTTCAGCCCCTGCCGGCTACCTTTTTTTCCTCCCCACCCCTTTTCTCGTCACGTGAGGTGTCACGGCTCATTCTTCCCCCCGCCGGTTACGGCAACTCTGTGGGGCCAATCGGGGTCGGTTTTTTTTTTTGTTTCGTTTCGTTGCTTCTGTTCCAGGGCTGTGTAGGCGAGGGGCTGCTTGGATGCCCTTTGGCTAACGGCCCCTGAGAGAGAGAGAGAGAGAGAGAGGTACCGAGACCAAAGCGGTCGGAGTGGATACCCGGGACCCAAGAAGCCGCCTCCCCGTTGGCCTCAGGGTGAGAACCGGAGAGAGTGCTGGTCTGGGCCTTCCCTTCTCCTCAGAAGGAGGCGGCGGCGGGGGCGCGGGAATGGGGAGGAAGCTGCGAAATTAGCACACACGCCTCCCACCACCGACCAGATGCCCGAGTCCAACCGCCGTTGCGCCTGGTTCCCTCAGCATTGGCGGGAGGGGGGGGGCTTTATTCCCACCCCATCTTTGAACCCCCTTCCTCATAAATAACGGTCCCTCAGCCCACACAGGTTCCTATCAAATCGTTGCCTCAGCCCGCCTCCCCGGCCGTTGCCGTTATTCCTCGCCCCCACCCCCGTCGCCGAGGCCTTTGTTACTGTCATGTCAAATCCCCCCCTCCAAAAAAAATTACCCATTGACCTGTTGGCTTACTGCGCTTTTCTCGGTTTCTGACCAGAGTCTCCCCCCACACCACCACCCTTCCCCACCTCTCAGTTCGGCTATGGCTGTAATTTCTATGCTCAAGAGGCCTTTACATGCTATATATTACATGCTTTGTGCTGAAGGTTCTTGTCAAAGCACCCAGCTTGCCACGTTGAGGAAATGGGTGCTGAATTGGGTAGACCTCTGCTCCGATCCTGCCTTGGGCTCTCCTGAACTGTTACTACAGAGTTTGCCTTATGAACCTGTTACGCTCCTTGCCCTCAGGCCGTTAAGCATTGCAAACCACGTCTTTGGTGCGCCTTAAGAAGAGCCCTGCAGGATCAGCCCAAAGGCTCATCTCATCCAGCTTCCTCTTCTCAAAGGAGTCATCATGGGAAGCCCGTAAGCGGGATCGGTGCACCGCAGCACTTTCCCCACTTGTGGAGTCCCAGCGACTGGTATTGCGAGCCAAGGGTCAGACACTCCTCTGTTGCCTGAAGATTTGGGTAACAACTTCTGGCAGTGCTTTTATGCCAAAAAGCATAAAGATTTCTGCATGTGCCAGCAGTTCCACTGGCTTTTCCCCAAACCGGTGTCCTCCAGATGCTGCCGATGTAGAGTGCTTCAACCTGACACACTCATCCACAGGTGCACAAGGCTTTACAGGGATTAATGTTGGTTCTTTGGGCTTTCTTCAGTGGTTGAAGGGATTGGCCCTGGATTCTTGGCCTTTGCTATCAAAGTCGGACCACAGGTACCTCATCTATGCTGTCCTTTGTTCACATCTTATTCTGCATCTTAAGATTCTCAGTAGGGGTTGAGCCTTTTTACAGAAGTGTGAACATGCTGACGTCCATGTCATAATTGTTCCCACTTTTCTGTATGGCAGCAAAATAATATCTCTTGCTACATTGCAACATATGCAGCGTGGTTAGTTGTATTCTGATTTCTAAACTCCCACCACATATACTTATTCACCCTTGTGAGATTTGCAATAAACCATATGCTTAAGTAGGCAGATTCCCTGTCTTGTTTTTGGATCTGCTTGCCATGTAGCCTAGGATAAAAGCAAGTGTTAGAAACCAAGTAGTCTCTGCTTTGTTGTAGTTATATTTAGAGAGGCACAAGCAGAATCTATTTTTCTTTAGGATGGTTTAATTATTTTGTAAATTTAGCAACTGCCATCTGATTGCATATTTTGCTCCTTCAAGAGTACATCTGTTGAATTATACTTCCATTCTTGTAAAAATCAGAACTGGGGACTTAAAAATTTGGCATTTATGAAGCCTCATAAGTTAAGTATATGGAAGATATCTGACATTTACTTACTGAGCTCACATTACGGAATAGATGGGTACAGATTAGATATGTCATAGGTAATAAATATTTAATTATGTAATATGCCTAATGCTGTTTTCTGTTCTTTTTTTCCCTCCCCCCCTTTACAGCTCGAAAGCAGTTGTCATGCTGTCTTATGTACAAAAGTTCCACTGTTTAGGGATACTGTTACGTAAAGTGAACAGTGCTGCAGTGTAGTGATATTAAAACGTTGCAAGCAAACAACAAAATGAGCAAGCGATCAAGCAGTGACATTCCTGTAGGAAGGTTAGTGAAAGCTGTAGAGTTGAACTTGTGCTTGCAGAAGCAGATAGAAGATTGACTCTTGTAGGTATTTTTATCTCTGTTGATTGCAATATTTAAAAAACTGTTATCTAGCCTAATGTGTTCCCTTACTTGAGGAAAAGGAGGCCTTGCCTCCTTTTCACAGAAATTTGGATAAAGAAACAATAGAAATGTATTCTTCAGTTTGCAGCACAGGTAAACATTTGGTAGTTAGCGCCTATACTTGCAAGCAGACTAGTGGAATTTTGGTGTTTTGTGGAGCTACATCTCATTGGCCTCAGCCAACATGGGCAATGGTCTGGGACTTGGAGTCCCACAATATCTGGAGGGCTCTGTGTTGGCTGTCTCTGCCTTAAATGTTAAGAAATCCTTAATATGAATCTATATTGGTGAATTTAAAATGCATACAGGTTGTAACTGTTAATTTTGTTTGATTGGCTTTGGAGAAGTCTCATTATTTGAGAATGGAGAATGCTGATATGGCCTGCGTTGTCTTCCATCAGAACACTGGCATCTTCAAAAGCGTGCTTTGTTCTTGGCCAGTGGTGGCTAAGCTTTTTTGGCCCAAGGGCCACTTTCACCCTTGGCTGCCCTTCTGGGAGCCACATTCTAAAGTTGGGCATGGCCAAAAGAGTGTGGCCATTCCACAGTCTCCTGCACAGTGTTCCCCCACACAGCAAAGGACACAGGCAGTTAGGTGCATAGCCCCTTCTCCTTTACTTGTATGCGCATAGCAGTTAAGGGGAGAGGTTAATCTCCCCTGTTCTTGCCTGTTAGAAAGATATGTCTTTAAAATAAATTGCCCAGAGCTAGGCACTCATTTGGAATAATTAGTACTATTTAATTTAGATGGTTGTAGATGCTTAATGAATCTTGAAGCAAGAATCTAAGATGTGGGGTGAAGCTGGGGGAAAAGAGGTACAGAACCCTCATTTTTTGAAATGAAGGTCAGAATGTGAGACTTGCTCACTTGCGGGCTCTCTTTGCACCCTGTATGCTTAATATTAGTGGAATTGGTCTCTTTACCATCTGCCTCCAATATGGTTGCCCTGGGTTGGCATAAATTGGCCACATTTGCACAAACAAATTTCTGTTTAATAAGGCTTTGATATCTTTGTGCAAAGATATGTAAAAGTTTCATGCACCCACATGCAGCTCCTGTGCTCTCACTTTGCCCTGTTCAGGGAAGTTTTTAATCTGTGATATTTTAGTGTATTTTTGGTTTCTATGGAAGCCGCCCAGAGTGGCTGGGGAAACCCAGCCAGATGGGCGGGGTACAAATAATAAATTATTATTATTATTATTATTATTATTTGCTTTGCCCTTCACACACGAAGCTATGGTTAACTCTAGCTTCCTTTTGCATCTGAACTGGGAACTATGGTTAATGGCTTTCAAACAAGCCAAGATATGGAAGCCAACTTTAAACCTTGGTTTATATTATGGTTTGTTTGAAAGCCATTAATTAATTAATTATGTTTTTTATCATTGCATCAAAACCAGAAGCTGTGGATAACTGGCTATGTGGCTTGTTTCTCTACTCACACGGAGCAAGCAGTAAAGCAGGTGTATGCAAATTTTAATTCCAATGTTAAATCATAGGGGGCATCTTATACACGATGACTGTGCTGCACATCCACCATTACATAGACTTAAAACGCATTCTCTACCAACAGTGGAAGACTTCAATTTACTGTGGATCAAAACCCATGTTGTGTTTCTTTTTACTACTGAGGGGTAATTCAGGTTGTTTTATCTCGTATTAGGATGAGCACGACAGCATTCCCATCTCCGGCTGCCGAAATGGCAGAAATGAATCGAATTCAATATGAAATGGAGTATACTGAAGGGATCAATCAGAGAATGAGAGTTCCGGAAAAACTCAAGGTTGCTCCACCAAATGCTGACCTTGAACACAGTGCTCATGAAGGGGGGATTCCAAATGCCAGTGTAACAATGCAAGTTCCAGAGCGGATTGTAGTGGCAGGTACGTTTGCCTTCAGGTGGACAGAAGTGACAAAGCAGCATGCTGTCAGACTTCACACCCATTCAATTTATTTTTACATATGAATTTGAGTGTGATTTGCTTAAGACCAGCCAGTGAATTCATACTTCATATGGGATTTGAGCTTGATTTTACCCAGCTCCAGCAGTCTACCCATCGAGCCATTTTGAATAATTTGTTAGTAAAATGTTCTTGATCTTAATATTAACTTACAGGTAATAGTGAAGACATTCCACTCTCCAGGCCGCCAGATCTAGATCTTCTCCAGTCAACTCCATTCAAGTCTCTGTCACTGAAAACACCTCCCCGTGTTATTTCACTCAGTGAACGACCACTAGATTTCCTGGACTTAGAGCGAGCCCCTACTCAGACTCCTCAAAATGAAGAGGCTAGTATTCTTTATGCCTTTAATTTCATTATGTTTTGTTTCAATATTATATTTAATAAGTCAAAAGAGAAGTCAAATATTTATTGCTTTATACTCCATTTCAGATCAGTACTATAAAATAGGTTACTGCTTTGTAAAACACAGTATATTATTTTAATACTCCCTGTTGAAAGCAAAGATACCCCCAGAACACTTTTTTTGTGTGGTGCTTACTTGGTTGTATTTTTGGTACCAGGCTGCTTAGACATAATTTGGGCTATCTTGATTGTTTTTATCTGGCTTATAAGACTTAATGCCTTTTGGTCTTCAGGTTTTTATGATAATTTGGATTTGCATCTTAATCATTTGTATTTTATTATTGTGTAAACTGGCATAAGAATTTTAGTGGAAGGGCTGTATATGTTCTTGGACTACAGTTCCCATCTTTCCTGATGTTCTGTGCTTGCTGGGGCTGATGAGAGCTGGGAATCCTACAATGTCTAGAGACCCAATGGTTCTCTATTTCTGTCTTAAACCAAACTTAATTTCAAAAGCTGTTGGTAAACTTAAATTATTTTTGGCATTTTTTTCTCATTTTAAAAATTGGGGACATGCAAGAGAGGGGAGTCTTTGTTCTCCTTACTTTCCAAAATATCAGGCAAAATGTCACCATCCAGGAAGACTGTTTTTATTCATTTTCTGCTTTACTAAAAATGAAAATGGTTCAGTTGTTGATATTAGGTAAAGCTGGATACTGATGCCATAGCAGTGGTGAAAGACGTATCCCCCCCCCACTTTGTTTTGCAGGTTCGCTCAGTTGGGAGACTGAAAAGAGAACGCTCCATGAGTGAAAACGCAAATCGTCAAAATGGTCAATTGATGAGAAATGAGTCAATGTGAGTAGAGGGGTTATTGGCGCATGCAACATTTGTAGAAAAAGCTTATTCATGTGTTCCTTACCAGTTCATGCTTAGGATATGCCTTTCAACTGATTATCTTCTTTATAAAGAGAAGTTACTTAATCTTACACAGCTACAACTGACTTTCCAAATATTTTTTGTTCTGTTTGTTGGAATAATAACTAACTATTAATGAAGTAGATTTTGTGTGATTGTTCTCAAAACATTTTTTTCAGCTGCAGAAAACAGCATTTGCTAAATGTCTTCATATAGCAGCATTTGGTATCCCCCCCCCAGTATATATGTATATAGGGACGTGGTTGGCGCTGTGGGTTAAACCACAGAGCCTAGGACTTGCCGATCAGAAGGTCGACGGTTCGAATTCCCATGATGGGGTGAGTTCCTGTTGCACGGTCCCAGCTCCTGCCAACCTAGCAGTTCGAAAGCACATCAAAGTGCAAGTAGTTAAATAGGTACCGCTCCGGCAGGAAGGTAAACGGTGTTTCCGTGTGCTGCTCTGGTTCGCCAGAAGCGGCTTAGTCATGCTGGCCACATGACCTCGGCCAATAAAGTGAGATGAGTGCCGCAACCCCAGAGTCAGTCACAACTGGACCTAATGGTCAGGGGTCCCTTTACCTTTACCTTATATATGTATATATTGCTAAAATCTTGTTCTTAATTTAAAAAAACAAACAAATGCATCACTGGATCAGCTTAAAATGTGTTAACTTTGGCTGCAATCCTATATCTACCTACCTTGGGAGTAAGACCCTATTAACTCAGTTAATAGGATTGCATTGTTAAACAGCCAACTTAACTGTGTGTTTATCATAATGGTTCAACACATCTTTGGAAGTCTCCTGGTACATATCAAGCTAGAGGTTGATACCCACCAGTCATGTTCAGTTGAAATTAATGAACTTCACTAAAATGACAGGTGGATATCACCCAAAATCAAATATGACAAGCTATATATCAGACTGTATATCTTCACAGGAAATGCATCATTTTCTGTTCCTTTTTTAACTAGCACTTTTTGCGTGTGTAATTCTTCTGGATAAAGTGAAAATGTTCTTTAACACTTCGTATGATAATTTTTAATAGTTCCTTTTTTCCCTGCATTGAATCCAGACTAAAGTGACACTTGAGCTCCATTGAAACAGAGGAGCAATTTAGTCGTGACAGACATAAGTTCTTTTAATTTCAGTGGGGGTGGCGCTGTGGGTTAAACCACAGAGCCTAGGACTTACCGATCAGAAGATCGGCGGTTCGAATCCCCGTGACAGGGTGACCTCCTGTTGTTCGGTCCCAGCTCCTGCCCACCTAATCAAAGTGCAAGTAGATAAATGGGTACCGCTCCAGCGGGAAGGTAAACGGCGTTTCCGTGCGCTGCTCTGGTTTGCCAGAAGCAGCTTAGTCATGCTGGCCACATGACCCGGAAGCTGTACACCGGCTCCCTCGGCCAATAAAGCGAGATGAGCGCCACAACCCCAGAGTCGGTCACGACTGGACCTAATGGCCAGGTGTCCCTTTACCTTTACCTTTAAAGTGTCACTAACCTAGTCTGGATCCAGAACTCTCTTTATAGGATAAAGAAAGTTTGTTTCTAAAATACATTTATAGTGGATTTGTGTGAAGGGAAGTATTTCATATTGTTATTGGATCTACTTGAATCTTCTGCTGCCTGCATGCTTAGAATTAATTACATCGTCTTTGTTTATGCAGTGCAAAGGACAGAGTGGGTCTTTATTACAAACTTATAAATGCTGATTCATTAAGACTATGGGGTGATCAGTATCTTTTAATTAAGATTCTTGTAGTGAGGTAAACACTTCATTTTGCTTCCAGCTATGAGCCTGAAGAAAGAAATCACTTTCCACTACTGTTTTCCTGCTTGTCCCCTGTTGGCAGGAGAGGAAAGTGGGGAGATGGAAACAGCTAGAACAACAACTCCTTGTCTCCTCTGTAGTTGAAGTTATATGCTATCACAAGGGTGACTGGGCGTTCAAGGTCTCACAGAAGGGTTTCTAGCTATCTGTAGGTCACTGTTGGAGCTGGTGTTCATTTCTGGTGTTGTGAGGCCTCTTTGTGAGGTTGGTGCTGTGATGACTCATTCAAAGGGTAAGTGGACGTTGGATATAAACTATGTCCTCCAAGTGTCAAGCTAAGGTATATGACCTTTCCTGAATCTAACTGCAGCCATCACAGTACTTTTGCCAATCCCACTTGCATTTGAAAAGGGTAGGATGATATTCTAGTGCTGCAGTGGTGAGTTTTACATGGACTGAATTAAGGGTGTTGCTTGATGTGGTATACTGATAGCATTGCCTTCTCAGTTCTGAGTTTCCAGGCTGCTGCCTCCAGTTTTCATTTTCAATTTGTTTCCTGTTTTTCCACAAAAAAAGAAATTGTGGCCAAAGAAGCTAACAGTGTATAAATAGTCATCCTTTCAAGTGCTGTTGTGCAGCATTTTGGCAAACACATGTTTTTCTTTCTTTTGGAGGGTGCATATGCATGTTAGTAGTTGGAACTGTGGCCATGCATGGCAAGTGCAATCGCACAGGATAGCTTCCACATTCTAGTATAGGAACTGTGACATGGCATTCTAGTATGTTTGTTGCAACAATGAGAAAATTCTGTGCCAAACCTTACCATGTCTAGAAGAGGAATTGGCTCGGTTCCTTTTCCTCATCTGCCTTCTTGGAACAATATATGTTGTCATTTCTGCACTTGCCATACAACTGTATGTAGTGGCTTTCCTGATAACCTTTTGAGCATACACAGATTCTCAAATGCTTTTGAGGACTAATAATAACTAGGCACAAGAAGTGATAACCAGTAATGATGATTGCCTTAATGACCTTCCAATTATTTAGAAAGTTGCTCCCTCTTTAAGATATTAACAACTGTGATTAATGGTGGCACAGTCTTGAAACTGTCCTGAGAGTTAAAATGCCAAGGTACCAGTCACCCTTCACAGCTAAAGATGAAACGTAAGCTTGACCACTAATTATAACCATTCACTTTTAAATATGTCAAGTGTGTACTTAATGCATTGCCATCTAAGAGACTTGTCTATATTGTCTGATTTGATTTTTTAAAAATATTCTGTATGCTTGGTTCCACCTGTAATTAAGACACAAATTAACGGAATATGAAAATTTGTCATTCTTGTAATGAATTTGGGAGCATATTTTTGCTTAGTTTTTAACTATAAAATTTGAGAACAAATTTTAGGGATAAACAGTGGTTGGTGGAGAGGACAAGGTTGCATGTTTCTGGCATACTAATCCTACATGAGCGTAGTAGAGATATGTGTGTGCAAAATCCAACACATATCAGCTGAACCATGTGGTTGGTTTGTGGATTGACTGCACTGTTCAGACCTATGCACTTTGGATTTTATGCATGCAAATTTTAGGCCAGTGCAAGGATATCAGGTGGGCCCAGAGGCCAGATAGGTATCATAATCAGGGTGGAAAAATATGACAATGCATAACTTCTATTTGCAAATATATTATTTCTACATAAGTGGCTTAGCCAGCGTGTGTTTTTTGGGGGGGTACGCATGCACCTAAACATTTTGTGAATCTAAGTTTGGCCTCATTGAGGGGGCAGTATTTCAGTATGAGTAGGAAAATGAGAGTACCCCTAAACATTTTTTTTAAGAAAAAAGCACTGTTATAAGCAATGTTATTAGTTGTAGAAATACTGTAGGGAAGTTGGTCTTCTTCAAGTTATTGTTCCTCCGTCTCTCCCTATTGATAGTTAAAAGCTGAGGCTTCTTAGATCACTAACTTGAAACAGGGAATAGAGAAAGGGGAGAGACATAGAATTTTTAATAAACCCTTCTTTTCTTGTGCTAGTCTTGAAGCTTCTTGCTTTAACTTGCTGGAGGAAGTGACTGCATATCATAACTAATGAGAAACTGTTGTCAGATTTTAAGCTGAATATGATTTTGTACATGTTCCTGAATTTCCCACAATTATTTATGGGTTTATATTACTTGTGATGTCATTATGAATGTTGTCTGTTATTTCCCCTTTGCCATTTTGTAAATAGTTTCACCCCCAAATTTGTAAATAAGAGTTTGATCCCTAATATACATCTTATCACACAACCTGGGGAAAGCTCACCAGAGTGCATTCTTTGCATGCAGAAGGTCCCATTTCAGCTCCTATCCTCTCAAGGTAGTATTAGGAAATATTCCAGTCTCGAATGCTGGACAGATGCTTCCAGGTGTAGACAATACTGAACTGAATGAAGTGATGGTTTGATTATTATATAAGTCTGTTGTATAGCTTTTTGAGTGTATCTTAGCTTTGACTTCGGTTTTTAGCACCACATTTTCTCAGACATTATATACATAACTAGCCTTGCACAGAGTCCCTGAAGACAATCTTTGTGGCGATAAAAGCAGTAAATGTAGTTCATGAGCAGATGGTAGATGAATCAGTCAGGTTTTTTTCTTTCAACAAACCTACTTGTAGTCAAATCCTATACATTCTGAGGAAGTTCCATTGAATTCAATTAGCTCTTCTCCTTGGTATGGTTTAGAGCAGTGGTTTTCAACCAGTGTGCCATGGCCTTGAATGATGGTCAGAGGTGCCCTTGGGCAACACTGTCCTCTGTCTCCTTCCCTTCCTCCTCTGATGCCCTTTCACGTATCTGCCTCCCAAAGGCTTGCACAGCTGTTTTATTGCAGCAGCCCTGGCTATAGGCTCTGCAGGCTCTGGGAGGCACCTCTTTTTGGGGCGGGGCAGGGCAGGTCAAATACCAGGGACCGCAGCAGTAGCAGTCCAGAGAACTCCCAAGGAGAGGAGGCTGAGGGAATACTCCACAGGGGAGGGTGTTCGAAAAACGGTGAGAAGGTGCCAGTTCTGCAGGCAAGGGGTGAAATAACTGGGCTTCTGAGCCCCACAGGGGTGCCACAGAAAGAATGTAGTTGGTTAAGGGAGCCGTGGACTCAAAAAGGTTGAAAATCTCTGGTGTAGAGGGTTTCCTCTTCAGTCATAGAATCAGTCCCAGCAGGTCTTGACCACCGTACAGTCATACCTCAGGTTGAAGTAGCTTCAGGATGAGTATTTTCGGGTTGCACTCCGTGGTGACCCAGAAGTAACGGAGCGCATTACTTCCAGGTTTTGCTGCTTGCGCATGTGCAGATGCTCAAAATGACATCATGCGCGGAAGCGGCGAATCGCGACCTGTACATGCACGGACGTGGGTTGCGTTCACTTCAGGATGCGAACGGGGCTCCGGAATGGATCCTGTTCGAATCCAGAGGTACCACTGTAGTTGGTTTTCTGGTATGTGAAGATAGCAAAGAATAAAACAAATTTCAGCTTATATTAGCTGAAAAATATATTGTTAGGTATATTTCTTCTCAAGTGGATAAGTGAGCCAGTCATGAGAACGCTCTGCATCCCAGGCCACTCACATTAATCACAACAAATCCCCTTCTCCTCTGTGTCAGGTTCAGTATGGCATCATGATGCCCTAGTCATATTTTGTTTGTCTACTGTTCTGTCTAGGTTCTCAGAAGCCTAAGCCAGTTAAATCAGTTAGTCACATGGCCGTATTTTGGGCAAATCACGTTTCATGGCCGACTCACTTATCAACCTGAGGTCCTATTCACAGTAAGAGACCCAATGTTCCATTTTAGGTAGTAAGCTTGCTGAGACAGGGACCTGTTCTCTCATTTTATTTATTTATTTAGTAAAACACCAGAATCATAGAACAATATTAATTTGCAGCCTTGTGTTTGCTAGAATAGTTGTTTTTGGTTTACTTGCAGAACTTCATATCCGAAAATCTGCATTTTACTGTTGCTGAAGTAACAAGGTACAAGAGGTTTGCAGTTCTAATGAGACTTCCTTGAAAGCAAGTTCCACTGAAAACTCTTTGAGGTTTCGTTTTATTTAAATACATTCAGGATTGTGAGAATAGCCTTTCTTATTTGTTGGTTGTGTAAAACATAAGTAATAATTGTCTATTTTAAGCACAACAGACATAGCCTCCCTGTGAGAATATAGGGTTGTGTGTGAGGATATAATTGCAATATATAACCTAAATATAGTCATTTTTAAAGGAGCTATTTCTATAGAATATATACGTATTGTACAGCAGGCTTGGCAGACTATTATATGGGGACACTACATTTGTATGTGTGTTTTTTTTTTTGTTTTTTTTTTTGAGGCCCAAACGTTTTTATTTCCAGGTTATCGGTACTGCTTTTACTTTTCTCTTTCCACAAGTTCTGTATTTTTCTCTTTCTAACATTCAGTAAGGATTTTTAAAAATTGTATTTTACATATAATTGTTTTGTTCTTAAACAGAGGATAGGCATGACTGCCTTTCAATCCCTTGATGGATTCAAGAGTACCCTCTTAGTTCATCAGGTTCATTTCAAAATAATTATTTAAAATGTTGCTTGAAAGAAAAGTGCTTGTTGGCTTGCACCCAGATTGTGTCATGAACTGATTATTCAGAAGGACTTAAAATGCTACACCTCTAATGCTTCTCTTCCTGCTCTTAGTAAGGCAGAGTTCAGACTAAATGGTAAAATCTTGATTAATGTAGTTAAACCTCAAAATTAAAGTACAACCTTAAATGTGGAAAGGGAGAAATGTTTCTTTTTAAACAAAAACAAAAAAGGTCAATACTACAAGCTTTGAAGATTTTGCTTAGTACTTTTGCCTATTCATATGCGTAGTTTTCTGAAATCTTGTTGGGATCAATAGCTCTCTCAGAATTGACCTTTGAAAAATAAAAGTTTAATCAATATCCTGTTGAAGTGAATTGCAAAATTCCCATTTATATAGATGGTGCTGAATTGCACTTTCATTTGTCTTATAGGCAATGAGTGCTTTTGATGCAATTTTTTTGGTTAATCCTCAGCCTCTTGCTTTCAGGATAAATGCTAAAATAAATTTTTGCTTATTGGAATATTTGGGATATAAGAAGCCTTCACCAGTGTTTTTGCTATCTTGCATGTTTCTTTTGTAGTCCTATATTTGCATGTTTTTCACATAGCCCTGTATTTGCAAAAAACAATCAATCAAACTAGTATGTTTATGTCACTCTTGTTTTATATAGGCTTCTGTTTTTCAGAATGATTTCAACATACTCTCCTCCAGTCTCTGAGTAACTTGAATATATTTGAGGCTGTGATCTGCATTGTATGATTCTGGCATACAGTGAATCCAAATCTGTCTTTACTATCTGCTAAAGAGTGCTGTTGTGTCCTGTGTTTTTAATACAGACCTGCTTATTATCATGCCTCTGGTTTTTAGTATTCTTTGATCACAATGAATCAAAGCCATTATCCTTGATATTTTGCCTCATATAAAGGGTTCCAAGAGTCAGTTCACAAGATACCCACTAACATTTCCTTAATGTGGTTTTTAATCTGTTGATGGGGAAGGAAGAAGAAAAAATGGGGGTCAGCTTTAATTTTTCAAAAAGGGTTGGTTGATGGATGATTTTTTTTCCTATCTGAAACCTGACACTAGTGTTTCTCTCTTCATTTGCTACACTTGCACAAACAGTGTGACACCATCACCTCAACAGGTTCGTGTCTGTCCACCCCAAATGTTCTCTGAAGATGGATCTAATCTTTACTCTGCTCGGGGCATATTGTCGCTTATCCAGTCTTCTACCCGTAGGGCTTACCAGCAAGTCTTGGATGTGCTGGATGAAAATCGCAGGTGATTGGCCATCACTGATTCTGCCCAGTTTACTGCTTTTTACTTCCCTTTCATTTCCTAGTTAATTGGTTTTGGTTTGCTTAAATTACATGAAATAAAATTAACTCTTTTTTCTTTTTTTTTTGCTTTTGCTATTTGCGAATGACATTTCCAAACTTCACATTTCATGGAGCTTAGTTGTCTTATTTCTTTGGTCAAGAGTGAAACTGAACAGTGACTTAAAACGTCAGTCTCACTCTCATTGGAAATCCAAGAACAGAAGGGCAACAAAGTGCTACAAACATAGCTGCATACTCTAGACAAAGTTGATTGTTTAAATCCTCTTGCTTTCAGTGGGAGAGTTTTTGTTCTTTTTGAACGCAACTGAGAGTTTGAAATGTTTTAAACACAAATCCCAAAATGGCCTTAATAAACTAAAAATTCAAGGTCCACTAATATTGAGGGGGGTCTAGATGAAAATGCTTTTATTGACATTCATCTCAGCTGAGTCCTATCTGCAATTCCTCTGATTATTGTGATAAGAAAAACCTACATTGAAAGGCAAGTCATATAGTAGCTCTGGACAGAAACTGGAAAAAAAATCTGTTCTTAAGATCTGCTGCATGGGGGAAGAGACTCTTTCAAAAAAAATACAGAGTCTTTGTTTGTTGTCAATCCACCAGTTAATTGGAGGTGGGTGTGCAAATATTATTTTTATACAATTTAATTTGTAAGACCTCTTTACATATGAGCCAGGTATTTATTCATTTTTTGTTTCCTTTTCACACCAAAATAAGTGTTATTTTCTTATAAATTACATTTTTTAACCCAGTTGTGTCTGGACCCTCTCTTGTTTATGTAACTGTCTTATCAGACTACAGATCAGAAGTCTGCTCCTCTGTCACATTCTGCTAGTGGAATATTTTTGTGTTGGCTTTTGAGAATCTTAGCCATACTAGAGAATATTACCCAAATAAATATCTTTCTTTAGCAGCCATAGACCCTGTGATCCTCTTAGAGGTGCGGGGGGTGCTGAGGACACCTGTGCAAATGAAAGGTTCACCTCCTTTGCCATAACTTGTTTTTACAATGTGAAGGGCCTAGGTTGGGGTTCAGATAACTGCAGAATCCTCAGTTTGCAGTTTCTTCCAAAGCCAGTTCAAAGGAGCTTTTAGTGGGGAAGCAAAGCCTTAAATCCCTTCCTCCTTCAAGTCTTTGTACTAATTTGAAACCAAGGGTGGTTGGAGGAAGCAAACCTAAACCTACTGCCTTAAAAGACTAATAATTGATTCTGTATGTTCAAACTTTTATGGTAGTAATCCTGATCTAAGAGTTTGTCAAGCTCCAGTACATGTGTGAAGCACCACCTTACCATGGGCTGCTCACTGTCAGGAGGAATTTTGTTTGTTTTTTATTTAATATTTGTGTCCTGCTTTTCTGCTTTAGAAATCTTGCAAGTAGAAAACCTTACACAAAGTAAAACAGTAATTTGGCATGCACCAGAAAGATATGCACACATAGCTTCCCCAAATTTAAATAGAAAGTTTTAATATACTTTTTTCATTTTTATTGGGGGGGGGGAACAAAAGCTTTCACTTTTATCCCATCAGTGAGTTCTCAAATTTTATAAACTATTTGAGGTTTTTTTCTTCATTTGGTATATTAATCGTAAGAACCTGAGTGTTATTGGAAACTCATTGCAGTTGTTGCCAATGTTCATTTTCAAAATCTAGGATAACATCCTTTTTCTTCAGTTCTCAATACACCTTTTTGTCAGATGAAACTTTTCTAACCTGCATGTATGAATGTGAAATTTGGAAAATGCATCACTTGCATGGCTGCAAAATTATGTCTTTTTTAAAAAAGCATTTCACACTATACTCTTTCTTTTATTGGCCTTGGTAGCATATTCTCACTGCTTAAAAGGTATGTTTTCTTTAAGTGTAAGTACAATACTTATTTCAGTGATTGAGTTTTGGCTTTGTTCTTCTTCCTAAAGCTTCTGGTTTTAGTTCTGTTTTGGTTTTCTCTTTCAAAATATTTTTCTGGTTCCTTTTCCTACCAGTTTTGCATAACTATACCATGTTATACTATAATGAATTGAAATGTTGAGAATTTATCATTGCTAATAATACTATGGTAAAGTAACTCTTCTCTGTTCTTCAATTCCCTGCCCCACCCCACTCCCTCATTCCCAATATGGGAATGCCTTGGTAAATACCAACACTTTAGAGTTAACTTGGTATGGTTCAAACTATCCCATGTGAGCAAGGTGCTGTGCATGAAAAACATTTTATAACCTGGATACTTAAGTTACACACAAGTATGTTATCATAGGGACATCAGTAAATATGCCCAAGTTAGTGAAAAAGTACTCACTGGACTGAACTATTCCTATTCATGTTGCCTATTATTTCTCTACCTTAGCTTGGATAATGAAAAGGGGTCAGATTATCTCTCATTTTTAAGAATCCTTTATTTTAGTGGCTGAGAAATTACAAAAAAGTATACTACCTGCAGCTTATGGGTGTTTATGTTTTACAGGCTGTAGCACAAGAGAGGACCCCTTTAATACATCTTAGGTTCTGCGTATTGGTTTGGATCCAGACTTAGTCATTCTTAGTCATGATTAATGTAAGTTTCCTTGGTTTCAGTCCGTGCATGACTGAACCTGAATCCAACCCATTGCATATTTTGTAAAATCTGACTCCATTTAATACCTAAAATAAGCATCATGTTGGTGATTCCTTGGCTCAGTGGTAAAGCATCTGCATACAGAAGGTTCCAGGTTCAATATTCAGTATCTTCCAGCAGGACTGGGAGAGACCCTTGTGTGAAGCCTGGGAGATCTACTGCCAGCCAGTGTAGTACTGCGCTAGATTGACCAACGGTCTGAGTCTGCATAAGGCAGCTTCCTATGTTCCTAGTTTTCACGAGCATTTAAAATTAAATATTTATAGCCAAGTCTTAGTACTACTCTGACAAAAAAATTTATTGTTAAACCACTAAACTAAAGTGTGTGAAATCTGAAGTCTTACAAGCATACTTCCATTGCAGCAATGAAATTCAGCTTCTGGTCCTCCTCCCTTCTGCTCTCCCCCACATGCCTCCCAAATGCTCTGGGTGATCTTCTAACTCTCTGGGGCACATTGGGGGGCTGCTGGGGGGCACACATGGTTGGAGAGAACTCATTAAAATTTCATTTTGTAAGCAAAGAAGTCCAAACCTGATAGTTTGTTGCTGAATGTATATTTTCTAATATAAGAAATTGCTACATTAAGGCTGCAATCCTTAATAAGCCCATGGAACACAATAGAATGTTTGAGTATGTTTGCAAAGAATTGTGATCACAGAAGGATATATATGGCATTTTAAAGGCAGGTATAGGAAAATTAAAATCAAGCAGAAGTAGCCATCTAGTAGATGGCTAGTGATTATTTGCTTTCTATGCCTTATTTTCTTTAGGGAATAAATACTGAATTTTGAACATGAAACTTCCAAGTCAGTTAAGGCATATATTAATCTGGGACAAATTTGAGCAGCTGCATAGGGCTTAAAGTCATAGTTGAATGTGCTACTTGAAGCATTACTATTTGCTATGAGGTTGTGGTCATTAGTTTGTTAATGCAGAATAATATCATTCATTCAATACGTCATTTCAAGATAAAATTTGGTCATAGCTCGGTTGTAGAGTGTAGCTTTCACATACCAAAGATTTCTGGTTCAGCTCCTAGCACATGGGTAAGGCAAACGAAGGCCCTGGGGCCAAATCCGGCCTAATCACCTTCTAAATCCAACCCGCAAACGGTCTGGGAATCAGCGTGTTTTTACATGAATAGAATGTGTCCTTTTATTTAAAATGCATCTCTGGGTTATTTGTGGGGCATAAGAATTCCTTCATTTCCCCCAAAAAATATAGTCTGGCCCCCCCACAAGGTCCGAGAGACAGTGGACTGGCCCCCTGCTGAAAAAGTTTGCTGACCCCTGACCTAGCATCTCCAGTTGAACTTTTTTTGGTTGCTGTAATTATGCTTCTTCCCATATATTGCCAGTCAATAGCTATTGCAGACTAATGCTTCTGAGGTGGGTTAAATATATATATCTGTGAAAAGTACTATGTGAGAGATGATAGTATGATATGGAACCTTAGGGTGGAATTCAATGTCGCACACTTCCAGTCATTCTATTTGTGCATTGCAGCTTGCCAGATAGCATGACCCCCCCCCCTTGGGGCATGACCTTGGCAAGCAATGGCCATGCATATTTAGAATCTCCCTAAGTCTATAAAATATTAAACCTGGTAATGGAATGCCATCTATTTTTCCACTTATGTTGAGTATAATGCACTGCACTACAACTTACCCATGTTCTGATGTCATTACCTTGTGTTTCTCTGTACCCCACCTTTCTTTTCCACATCTGGCCGTTGCTGGTAGACACTTGGTAACACTCAGTATAGGGAATTGAGACACAGGATGGACTGTGTCTCATGTTATGCAGAGAGTTGGAGGGAAGCTCTCAACTGGCCACCATTTCTTACAATGTGCAGTTCCAACTTAAGAAGAATGAACTCTGGGCTTGTTCAGATAGCAGCACACTGTTGATGTATGATGTATACAGTTATTGTATTTGGTTTTTACTGGAAGTGCAAAACCTTCAGTTGATCAGTAGCTGTGGTCTAAAAAAAGTCAGGTATGTAACAGGATTCTTCTGTTTTAACAGCAGTTTGTACCCCTGGTCTTCTCATTTCCAACAGAACATGGGTATTTATGGCTTCTTGAGTGCCAATTTAAAAAGTATTCAAGTGAGTTGTGAACAGGATTTTTTGTTTATTCTCTCATTGTGGGAACATATTTTTCATCCCTCGTGATTGTAGAGAAATAGCGATGACAAGTTTCTTTGGAAAAACATAGACAATACAGGAGAATTAAGTCGAAATTGTGGTGGTTGCAGAAATAACCTTTTCCATGGGTCAACTCAGGGCAGTAAGTTACTGTACCCCTGTTGTTACAGTTGTTTTCCTTCCTCCTACATTTTTTCTGAGTTCCAGTCATTTTGTCTATACAAATTATAGAAACACTCCATCTCTGACACAAAACAAAATTAAACAACTCGATAAACATAAACTGTGTGAACAACACACATAAAAATAAACTGCAGCCATTCTGCCCCCAGAGTATATTTTTAAAAATGTGAGTCCCATTGAACAAAATGTGACTTATTTTAAGACTACATATTCAGCAGATCAGGCTGTAAGTAACTAAAATCAAGGACTGTTAGTTCCTGGGCAAAATAATGTTTCTCTAAGAGCTGGAAAATAAATGTACATGCTGTTAAGTTAATAGTTGTACAATTTGAAACACACTGCAGAACTCAGATTATTTGAGGCTATAGAATAGGAATGCAAGATAACCTATATGGACTCAGCGGATTATCCTGTTGAGAAACTAGTCCTTAAGTAGTAGGAAGTGCACAAAAATAAATATGGTGCATGATTATAATTTATTGTGCAGATTCTTCCTCATTGATATCTTTCTTTTAGGAAAACAGTTTTTTAACTCAAAATAGTCTTAATCCAGTTTTCAGGGGAAATGTGTAGGCTTAAAAACTGTTAGAGCAGGGAGAGAAGAGGAAGTGGCAGTTTTGTTGCTTGAGTAGATGTACATCACACAACTTTAGGTATCGCCCAGTAGTCTTACATAATATAACATTAAAAAAAAAACAAGTTATTGGGAAAAATAATTTTAGACCCTAGCAGCTGTGGAATAAACAGCCACAGTGTTCTGTTACGATTTATGGTCGCTTTAGGCCCCCTTTGACAAATCTTTAGTTGTGGTTATGCACACTGAATTGTTGCATGGAAAACTTTAGTTTAGCTTCTAACATGATTGCACCTTGACCGTACTTTAGATGGGTGAAAATGATCTATATAGTTTTAAAACTATATAATCACATAAAATACCTGCATGGGCTACTTGTATGCTACTGCATCACCTTCAGGGTTCTTAAAGCCCTGAGCAGCTTCAGTCAAGAATACTGTAAGGACAGCTTGAGCTCTTATATTCCAGCTCAGTTACTGAGATCACATGGAGAAGCATTGCATCCCATGTTCAGAAGCTTTGTGAGCAGTTGCATGCTGTGGAATACTCTTCCAGCAGTGATTTGGTAGTGTCCTTGCTGCTAATTTCCAGGTGTCTCTTGAAGGACTTTATATGTCTACAGGCCTCGTCAGTTGTTTAAACTTTCCAAAGTAAGCCTGTCATTTTTATGATTATTTTATATGGTATTTTATGTTTTTGTGTATTTTGTTGTACACCACCTAATTATTTTATATGAGAGAATAGTAGATCAGTATTTTAATAAACAAATAATGTGTAAGCGTTAGTTCCAACATTTCTTCACAAATTTTGTATCTGGAAAAGCTACAAGCAAATAGTTAAGTTCCCTTCGCACATTGGTAATTAGTATTTATAAAACGGAATATATTGAAAACATAACCAGGGTTTATATTTGTAGTGTTTCAGTATAACAGAAGAAAAATATTTAACAATTTTTTGTCTGGTTTTTTATTCTGCTTCTTTTCTCTGCCTTCCCTGTTTTCTTCTTCTGTCTTGTGTCTCCTATCTACAAAACTTGCCCTAGGCCAGTGTTACGTGGTGGGTCTGCTGCTGCCACTTCCTCTAATCCTCATCATGACGCCAGGTAAATTTGCACTTAGTTAGCCATTCTAGTCTCTATTCAGCTTTCACAAAACCTGAGACTAGCTTGCTCCTGAACTTTACTTGAAAGTAAACCCCTCTGAGTTCAGCAGAGCTTGCTTCCTGCTATTAATTGATATATAATCATTTTTATCGAACAGGCTGTGATTATGTGTATGTACTAATCTAACTGCTGGTTTCTATATTAATTTTAAAACCCTTTCACTGACATTCTTTTGCATTGTACTATGCCTGCTGATTCTATGGATGAATCTTATAATAAAAGTATTTGATGCATTTCCCATTGATTTTAGCATTCAATATAAGACCCGAGTTCAGGTTGGAAATCTGTTTCAAAATAACTAAAAATCTGGTGAACACTCCAACAAATTTTGCAGTACACAACTCATCACAGAATTAAAGAGAGAGAAAGGGTGAGATCCACCTGTCATCTGTCAACAGAAGGATGGAGCAAGCTTGTTTTCTCCTGCTCCGGAGACTAGGAGCCAAACCAATGGCTTCAAGTTACAAGAAAGGAGATTCCAGCTAAATATCGAAGAAATTTCTAACAGTAAGAGCTGTTCAGCAGTGGAACAGACTCCCATGAGAGGTGGCAGACTCTCCTTCATTGGAGATTTTAAAGCAGAAGTTGGATGGATCTAGTTGAGGTTCTTGCATTGTAGGGGGTTGGACTAGATGGCCCTTGGGATCCCTTCCAGCTCTGCAATTCTATGATTCTATAAGCCCTGAACAAATACTTCTGCTTGAGCAATGGGTCTTCCCCCCCTTAATTGGCTCTGAGTGGATCAGGAGAACCCATGGAACAACAAATGGGGAGGGGGACAAGGGGAGGAATTCATTCTGACTGACAAGCTGAAATGCTTGCACAGGCGGAATGATTGGAAGAGCATCATGTTGAATTCCACCCCAAGTAGTTTTTCAAATAGAAATCTAAAGTTAAATCAAAAAGTACTTGTTAAATAATGCCAGTGGGTGTACAGAATGCTTTCCTTCTCCCTCCTTTCCTATGTTCCTTTTACTAAGTCTACTTGGATCTCATGGTATACAACTAAAATATTATTCTCTTTATGCATTTAAAAAGTTTTGTTTTCTCCCTCTCCAGTCCCTGGTGTGGACATAGGACTGTAAAACTGTTTAACTTGTTTCACTATTGACAGAAATAGGAAAAAAAATTTTTTTGCTATTCAACTTTAGAAAATTGGTTTGGACTTTGAAGAAACAGGTTTGGCAATATTTGGTTTTTAAAATATGCCCAATATGGTTTACAAAAGGAGAATGGAGCACATTTAATATAAAAGTTTCCTGCTGGTTTACAGAAAGGAAATAATTTACAATCTCATTGTGTAAAGGATTATGCAGGGCTCCCCTGTGCATTTAGAGAACTGTATGTCTGAGCGTAATGAAACCCATAGCATATGAATCTAGTGCCCAAATATAACTTGAAGTTTTTAAGCTTTTTCATTTAGGAGTTCAGTGGAGAAAGAAAAAGAGAGAATAAAAGCTCGTGGTACCTAGGGCAGAACAAGTACTTTGCAAGAATAACCCCTGGAGGCAGGGGAACCTTTGTAAAGTAAAAAGGAGTTGGTTCATTTATCTTTCCTCATCTACCTTTCCAGACCATCAGTGTGCCACAAACTGTTAGCATAAGTATATACTGAGATAGTAGGTCTAATATTTTTAAATGCATATTGTAAAGGTTTTGAGTAACTTTTGTCTGCAGAACATCACAAGTCCTTCTGTAATTAAGGCTGCAGTCCTGTTTCCACTTTCCTGGAACTTTGTCCCATTGAACTCAGTTAGACCTAGATGTTTATAGGATTGCACTGTAAGGCATTCGTTGCACAGACTGTAAACTGATAGGCATTCAGAGATGGTCTTTGTATGCATCTTTCTTAAGCCACAAGACTTAAAATACAAAAATAAAAAATAAAAAAATGGTGCTTGTGGGTTGCTGTAAAACTTGTCCAGTACTACAGAACCAAGTCCCAAATTTGAAATTATGTACTATAAAATAAAATAAAAACCCCCAAAATGCAATTGCTATGGAAAACAAGTGCTAGTACAATTATAACTATAATTATATAATTATAACTATATATTTGGATTTCTCTTTTGGGTTAGTGGTTAGTGTTAGATCAAAGGCTATTTATTTACTGTGCTTTTTCAGCTGTGAGAGCTAGAAATCTAGGTCAAGATTGAATGTTGCAAAATTGGGCATCCACTAGTGCAGCAAGGCTTCTCTTTCCTTTCTTCCTCAGTAACCCCTTAGGCGACCCCAAAATCTGATCCAGAAGGCTGAGAGACCCCCTGGAGCAGATTTTGAGGGTACAGAATATGGGGGACTAGAGGGGAGGAGAGAAACTGAAAGTCCTGTTGTACCTCGCACTTGTTGGTCTGCCCCCTGGCTCCTGATCTAGTTCTTCCAACTCCGCCGGCAACTGCCTCAGAGATACTGCTGGCACCGGTGAAGGAACTGATGAGTGGGGAAGGATCCTCCTCACTGGTGCCATGGAACCCCACAACTCACTGGACTATTTCCCCAAATCCTCCTCCTCACTCTCCCATTCCTCTGCCTGCACATCCCCTCTCCCCCCAACCCCTTCATCCTCCAACTCCTGCCAGTCTCTTGATATGAAGCAGTCTTTTAGATATTTGGGGTGTTTAGGGCTTTTAACACAAGCACCTTAAATTGGTCCTAGAAACAAACTGGCATTCAACGCAGCTGTACTAAAATAGAGGTTGTATGAGATCTAAATGGAACCCCAGCCAGTAATCTGACCACTGCGTTTTGGAGACATTTAGGTTTTTGAGTCATCTTCAAGGGCTGCTGCACATAGACTGCATTGCAGCAATGCAATCTGCAAATAACCAGAGCATGGAGTACTGTTCAGAAGGGGCCATAGTTGGTGGGCCAGCCAGAGGTGGGAAAAGGCACTCCTAGCCACCTGAGCTCCCAGTGGCAATGTTGAATCCAAGCGGACCCCAAAGCTGTGGACCTGCTCCTTTCAAGGGAGTCCAACCCCATACAGAACAGGCTGTCTTGCCACTTACTGGACATGAGAACACGGGACACATAATTCCTCTGTCATTTCAGGCTTCAGCTCCAATAAATTTGGGAAACTTGATTGAAACTCCTGAAATTTATCAGGAAGCCCAGAGCCGGTGATGTACTAGACATTATGAAAGGCACTTTATACATAAAAACTAACTGAGAATATTTGATCATAGCTCCGTCAGTACAGCATGAGATTCTTCATCTCAGGGGCATGGGTCTGAGCCCCACATTGATCAAAAGATTCTTGCTTTGCAGGGGGTTGGAATAGATGATCCTTGTGGTCCCTTCCAAATACAGTTCTACATTTAGATGGAAATTGCTAGAGAGAGAATTCAGCCAAGGTTATGTGTTTTTTTAAAACAGCAAATCTGTGTATGTAGGAAAATAAGAACATAGTCAAACCTGTTCAAGAAAGCACTTTAAAATGGGTTGCCCCCCCCTTTCATCTAAAGAACAGTTAATTGTATATTTTGAATGGAATCCAAATACGCCCAGATGTATACTATGGTCACTCCTATATGCACCTGAGAGGATCTACTTATTTCCTTTCCCATTTGTAGCCCCTCAACCTGCATTGCATACAACTATGGAAAGGCCTCTGAATTTCAGCAGTTGCTTTTCAGAGGGCACAGGGAGAATGGAGAAATTGAAATGACCCCATGTGTGCACAAAAGACCAGCCCGTGTGCAGTTAAATGTGTGCCATTTGAGGCATATTTTTGTTTGTTTTTTATCTCATAGATATACCCTTTCAAATATGGATACAACATTTGAGGGAACACCAGAAGATGTCACTGTTGTGGATGCTGTTTCTTTAAGACGACAGGTAATTAAAATGCTTCAACTATTATAGTGGAAGTTTGTATGCCTCTTTCCAGTTTAGTCAATGCAGGATGTAGTAAGATTAAGAATGTAAGTTCCGAGGGGGGGGGGAATTAAATTTGGAAGTCTGAATACCACAACTTTTTCTGTGGCATGATGATACAAATTCTTTTCTTTGAATGTTAATATGTCTATGAAAAAAGCTTTGTGAATTCTCAACTCAGAAACATTCTAATATTATATAGGAACTAAATAGTGCATACATGATTGAAGGGAGAGGAATTGAGAAAGAAGAACCCACTTGGATGGAAAATATCCAGGGGTGAGGTGTGGCTGCCAGTCAATGTGTTTAAGGTTTAGTTTAATGGTAAACAAACAAACAAACCATGCAGCAGAATGGAATCTGTTCTGTTTTGTATGTTCTGTATCTTATATTTCTGTTAGGTTTCTATTCTCTTTTACTGGTTTTAAGCAGCTGAATTGATTTGCTTGCTTTCCATACTTGTTTTGGTTGTATTGTGATTTATTTATACTATATTGATACATGGGCCTATTTGCATATCATAGTAAGTCATAAACCACGGCTTAGTGTGAATGAGTAAAGTGCTAGCGCATGCTGCTTAGATGTTCCTGTTTTTTTTCTGTCCTAGCCGGATACCTATCAAAGTTGGTACACAGACTCTCCACCTCTAAAATGAGAGATCCAGCCCACACATTTTTTTGCATTTAAAAAGGATGAGATGTAGACTGGAAGGACAAAAATCAGAAATGGAAACTGAAATTTTCCATTGTGAATTTGCCAGAAGTAGGGATTTCTAAACCCAGCATTGATATAGGTATAAAGAGCCAGGGTTTTGAGGCTGGAATCCATGTGTGTGGCATCAATGTACAGAAATATTCTGCTGTATTAACAAGAACTGCAGACTTCCATTACTAAGTCCCCCATGTGAGCAGACTTTTGGGGTGAGAAGTGATACAAATCTGAAGTACATGAACGAGAAAAGTCTTGAAATAATTAGTAAACTTATAGTAAGCACTAAAATTGAAAAGCATTTCCTTTCTTTTTCTTTTTTAGATAATTAAACTTAATCGTCGTCTACAACTTCTGGAAGAAGAAAACAAAGAGCGTGCTAAACGAGAAATGATCATGTACTCCATTACTGTAGCTTTCTGGCTACTAAATAGTTGGCTTTGGTTTCGGCGCTAGAAATGGTCACAGTACTTCAGAAGATTTGTCAGTGGAGAAACATATAGAGAATTTGCAAAGTCCTTTGTTTCATTCTCTGAATTGTATGGTGATTTAGGATCCATGCACTGGATATTTCTGACACAGTAAACAGCTGTAACATAACTTTACAATGTTAAAGGGATGCCTGGATGATTGTGTATATATTTTCAGAATTGTTGTATCATCCTATTATCTTCCTTTTGCATGACATGTACATTTGCATTGAATTATTTTGCAAAGGGAATTGCCTCCAGATAACAAAGGTATACTGCAGACAGTTCTCTCTTGTGTAGAAAGAAACAACTGGGTTTTGGAATTACCTGCAAAATGGCCTAACTTATGGTTTCTCATTGTTATTCCATAATTAAATGTAGCACCTTTATAGTTCACCTTATTGCACTTGTTTTATTTTAGCCAAATTTCAGGTAGTAGAGCAGCAGATTAAAAAGCATCCTGAGTATCTCTCATTCAAGCACATGTACATATTGACTAAAATACATTCTTTGCTAAAATAAGTCAGCAGATTATCCAGAGGTGTGTGTAAGATGTATTTGAGCTTTAATTTTGCAATGTTTTTTCTAAAAAAAGAAGAAGATGGTTTTTAAGCAAATCTGTCCATGAGTGATCTTAAGATTATGGAACAAAGTACCAATGTAATGTATTTAATAAAAGTCAGCCCAAAGCAGTATTTAATTTCTTATTTTTCCAATTAACTGTACCTTTTGCCCTTTGGATGTGTGGAGCATACAAAAAAGCTTTTATATCTCTCAGTCTAGATCAATATACTGCATCTAAAATCACCACTCCCATTATTGATTGTATTTTTTTGCTTGCTCGTAGATTTCTATTCAATTCAACCATTTGCACAACTCTTATTTTCTTACATTAATATACACTTTGTGTTGGATTTTAAAATATCTGTCTTCTTTGGGCAAATAAAAACAAATGGACATGAAAAGTATTTATTTGGGGGTGGGGTGGAATTAAGCCCTGCTCCTAAATACTTTTATGAGTAAAAGCTAGGTGAGCTGAGTGCTGAAATCTTTAAGAATAGTGTATGCTAATTTGTTTAAATATCAGTGTGATAGGCACAAATGGACATCTGGATAGCCACTTTGCACAGTGGGACTGCTTCTTGTCTTCCCATATCCCCCACGTCCTTCAAAATCAGATCTGAAGAGTTGGGGAGTAGGCAAATGTGTGTGTGATAGGCTGCAGGAGGAAGGAAATGAAGTCTTGTTGCATAAGTGGAAATCTTGTGCATCACTGGATTTCACCCTTAGTTTCCAAATTGAAAGTGGAAGGCACCAAAAGACATCAGGCAGAACTGTGTTTGGAGTTATCCCTATACAAAATCCAAATTGATGTGTTACCAGCAGTGAGTAAGTATAGTGGATGAAGGTGTTTGCAGAGCAAATAGCTTGGCAAAGGAACCAAATAGTAGATTTTCTACATATGCTTATAGGCTCTAGTAATAGGCTTTCTTAAAGTTAAGAATGAAGGGAAAGGTGGGAGTAAAATTTTGCAATTTAGTCATGCTGTTTCTTTGTTCACCCTACCCCATTTTTAAATAGTGTGTGAAGTGAGATACTGCCCATAATGTGAACTTTCAGCTATTTCACCGCTAGTATGGGAGAAGCAGCGAAAGAAGCACACATTTTTTGTTTCATTTTTTTTCATGGAAGTTAGACAAGACCTTACAACATTTCTTCAGTAATAACAGGACAGGAATTGCCTGACTCCACTCGTAAGAGTTAAGTCCATTGCTTGTTGCTGTTTGGTCGTTTAGTCGTGTCCGACTCTTCGTGACCCCATGGACCAGAGCACGCCAGGCACTCCTGTCTTCCACTGCCTCCCGCAGTTTGGTCAAAGTCCATTGCTACCTAGTGACTAAACTCGGTAATGATACAGCTACTCTGTGATGTGCAAGACAGATCAGTTAGCATCTGCAGCCCTTGGCCTGGTTTGCATGTCATGCTTTATTCTTGGCTACAGCTAATGGTTAGTGACGAAGGAGCTTAATAATCCTGGGCCTGGACAACACATTTGACTGAGCTCAGTATGGGGTAGGAGGAAGAAAGATTGAGGAGGATAAATGCAGCTGCAAGCTCCTCTCCACAAGTCTGCACATTCATGTCCCAGTAAACCATAGTTTAGCTTACCATGATGTTTGAACCAAGCCATTGCTTATGGCTAAAACAAAAAGAGTTAATAAGCTTCGTTCAGGATAGTTGTGGGAGCACTGTAGCAGAACTCTGCAATATTTGTAAATTACTTGCTTTGGCTGAGGAGAACCAAGACCGTGACTATTGTTGTTGTTGTTGTTGTTTAGTCATTTAGTCATGTCCGACTCTTCGTGACCCCATGGACCAGAGCACGCCAGGCCCTCCTGTCCCCCACTGTCCCCCCGCAGCATGCTGGCAGCCTCGAGAACACCATCCAACCATCTCGTCCTCTGTCGTCTCCTTCTCATTGTGCCCTTCATCTTTCCCAACACCAGGGTCTTTTCCAGGGAGTCTTCTCTTCTCATGAGGTGGCCAAAGTATTGGAGCCTCAGCTTCACGATCTGTCCTTCCAGTGAGCACTCAGGGCTGATTTCCTTAAGAATGGATACGTTTGATCTTCTTGCAGTCCATGGGACTCTCAAGAGTCTCCTCCAGCACCATAATTCAAAAGCATCAATTATTCGGCAATCAGCCTTCTTTATGGTCCAGCTCTCACTTCCATACATCACTACTGGGAAAACCATGGCTTTTACTATACGGACCTTTGTTGGCAAGGTGATGTCTCTACTTTTTAAGATGCTGTCTAGGTTTGTCATTGCTTTTCTCCCAAGAAGCAGGCATCTTTTAATTTCATGACTGCTGTCACCATCTGCAGTGGTCATGGAGTCCAAGAAAGTAAAATCTCTTACTGCCTCCATTTCTTCCCCTTCTATTTGCCGGGAGGTGATGGGACCAGTGGCCATGATCTTCGTTTTTTTGATGTTGAGCTTCAGACCATATTTTGTGCTCTCCTCTTTCACCCTCAATAAAAGGTTCTTTAATTCCTCCTCACTTTCTGCCATCAAGGTTGTGTCATCTGCATATCTGAGGTTGTTGATATTTCTTCCGGCAATCTTAATTCCGGCTTGGGATTCATCCAGCCCAGCCTTTCGCATGATGAATTCTGCATATAAGTTAAATAAGCAGGGAGACAATATACAGCCTTGTCGTACTCCTTTCCCAATTTTGAACCAATCAGTTGTTCCATATCCAGTTCTAACTGTAGCTTCTTGTCCCACATAGAGATTTCTCAGGAGACAGATGAGGTGATTAGGCACTCCCATTTCTTTAAGAACTTGCCATAGTTTGCTGTGGTCGACACAGTCAAAGGCTTTTGCACAGTCAATGAAGCAGAAGTAGATGTCTTTCTGGAACTCTCTAGCTTTCTCCATAATCCAGCGCATGTTTGCAATTTGGTCTCTGGTTCCTCTGCCTCTTCTAAATCCAGCTTGCACTTCTGGGAGTTCTCGGTCCAAATACTGCTTGAGCCTTCCTTGTAGAATTTTAAGCATAACCTTGCTAGCGTGTGAAATGAGTGCAACTGTGCGGTAGTTGGAGCATTCTTTGGCACTTCCCTTCTTTGGGATTGGGATGTAGACTGATCTCCAATCCTCTGGCCACTGCTGAGTTTTCCAAACTTGCTGGCATATTGAGTGTAGCACCTTAACAGCATCATCTTTTACAATTTTAAATAGTTCAGCTGGAATACCATCACTTCCACTGGCCTTGTTATTTGCAGTGCTTTCTAAGGCCCATCTGACTTCACTCTCCAGGATGTCTGGCTCAAGGTCAGCAACCACACTACCTGGGGTGTACGAGACATCCATATCTTTCTGGTATAATTCCTCTGTGTATTCTTGCCACCTCTTCTTGATGTCTTCTGCTTCTGTTAGGTCCTTACCACTTTTGGCCTTTATTATGGTAATCTTTGTACAAAATGTTCCTTTCATATTTCCGATTTCCTTGAACAGAACTCTGGTTCTTCCCATTCTGTTGTTTTCCTCTATTTCTTTGCATTGCTCGTTTAAGAAGGCCTTCTTGTCTCTCCTTGCTATTCTTTGGAAATCTGCATTCAATTTCCTGTATCTTTCACTATCTCCCTCACATTTTGCTTGCCTTCTCTCCCCCGCTATTTGTAAGGCCTCGTTGGACAGCCACTTTGCTTTCTTGCATTTCTTTTTCATTGGGATGGTTTTAGTTGCTGCCTCCTGTATAATGTTGCGAGCCTCCACCCATAGTTCTTCAGGCACTTTGTCCAGCAAATCTAAATCCTTAAACCTGTTCCTCACTTCCACTGTGTATTCATAAGGGATTTGGTTTAGATCTTACCGGCCCAGTGGCTTTTCCTACTTTCTTCAGTTTAAGCTTGAATTTTGCTATAAGAAGCTGATGATCTGAGCCACAGTCAGCTCCAGGTCTTGTTTTTGCTGACTGTATAGAGCTTCTCCATCTTTGGCTGCAGAGAATATAATCAATCTGATTTCGATGTTGCCCATCTGGTGATGTCCATGTGTAGAGTCATCTCTTGTGTTGTTGGAAAAGTGTGTTTGTGATGACCAGCTTGTTCTCTTGGCAGAACTCTATTAGCCTTTGCCCTGCTTCGTTTTGATCTCCAAGGCCAAACTTGCCAGTTGTTCCTTTTATCTCTTGATTCCCTACTTTAGCATTCCAATCCCCTATAATGAGAAGAACATCCTTCTTTGGTATCACTTCTATAAGGTCTTGTAAGTCTTCATAGAATTGGTCAATTTCAGTTTCTTCAGCACCAGTAGTTAGTGCCATGACTATTAGTCCTGGCCAAATTGGATGCACATTTTATTCCCAAATGTAATGTATTTTGATCAAAACAAACCTTTTCATAAAGAACTCGGGAACTCTCAGAAGTTGCTGACTCATTTGTTAGAAGCCTGTATAAGGTAACTAAAGCACAAGTTTGGGGATTAAAACAAAGCACCTTTTAAGATAGGTCTTTGCCTAGAATTTCAGGCAGTTAATAGTGATGTAGGTAATAGAATCTCAAGGTAATAGTGATGACAAGGCCAGGAAAGTTGATTAAAACTCATGTTGGAGAGCAATAGCACCCAGGCACCGATCTAGGGCCTACACAGCCATTCCCAATTCAGATGTTAACAAAGAAATAGTTGAGATATCATCAATGTACATTGTGCTCCAGATCTAATCACTTCCTACAGATGTTAAATAGCATTACAGACAAGATATGCAATGCTATCCTCTGGAATGGTTCTTAAAGATAAGACCTCATCTGAAGATCACAGTGTGGTTCACAACCTATATACCGTACACAAAATGAGAACATAAAATACATAATAAAACAAACAAAAGCAAACCAATAACCACACTCCCAAAAACTATTCAAAACTTTTCCACTTCCTTCTATATCAAACAATTTTACTTAAAACAACTCAGAAAGGCTTACATTCATCACCCGGTGTTTTTTGTCAGTCCTCACTGCAGCCCAGTGAGGTAGGCCGGGCTGACAGATAAGGACAGTCTGAAGACCACCCAATAAATTTATGGCTGAGCAAAGATTATAAATCTGGAACTGCCCAGTTTAAGCCCATATTTCTGGCCTCTTTCTCTGTATTGCCCTTCATCTGAAGATCACATGGCAATTCACAACGTAAGAACACAAAACGAGAACACAAAATACATAGTGGAACAAAAACAAATCGATAAGACACAAACATGTTTAAAAGGCCATAGAACGTTAATCAACCTCCGGACCTCTTGAGGCACATGAAGAAGCACCTCAGAAGAAGATCTTAGGATCCAGGTTGGATCATATGGAGAGAGAGGCAAACCTTGAAATATTGCAGCCCTGAGCCGTATAAGGATTTATCGGTAAAAACCAGCACTTTGAATTGGGCCTGGGAACTAACAGCCAGAGCTATCAAGCCAGGATCGGTGAAATATGCTCAAACCATCCTGCCCCGCTGAGCAACTTGGCCACTTGAATTCTACACCAGCTGAAGTTTCCAAACCACCTTCAGTGATCCAACCAGTGCCAGATTTACATATAAGCTAAACAAGCTATAGCTTAGGAACCCACTTTCTTGGGGGCCCCCAAAAAACTTAAAGAGAAAAAAACCACTGGATGTACATTTCCAAAATATAAGATAAAAAAACAAATAAAATAAAACCTACATACAGCAACAGTGTTTTGTGTTGTGTAGGCTCCTATGATGTAAGTAACGGGCCCCACCTGCTAGCCTGCTCCCTAAAATATCACTGGTTTGCTCATTTCTATATATAGGGTGCCTACATTCTGCATGGACTGATTGCATGGCAACATGTGCAAATGGCTTTATTCAACACAAGAAACAGCGACAATTTGTTGTTGACAAAGGACAGCTAGACATATAATGGGCCCCATTACCTTCAGTAGCTTAGAGCCTCATCAAACCTAAATCCGGCCCTGGATGCAACCTAGAGGTTACCAGAACATCGGGAACACTGGCTATCCCTGTCCAGATGAGGACCACCGTGGCCACACGTCATTTACACGTCATTCGCCCTCACCTGTTCGTAGGGGCAAACCTGCCCTACACTTTTCTCATTCACCTTTCTACAGCTAAGAAAAAAACCCCAGTCCCGAACTTGGCCGGAACAGAAAATGACGCGGCGCTTGTTTCCGTACGGCGGGGCAGCCGGTGCGCCTGGTCCCCCGCTCCTTTCCCTCCCTGCCTTCCTCCCTTCGATGGAAAATGGCGTCCGCGCTGCTTCGGCCTCTGTTCCTTGAGGGCTCCCACCGCTTACTCTCTGCCGCGCCGGGACGCGTCGCGCTCCGCCCTCAGCCGCGCCGAGATAAGCAGCGTTGGGTCCGCGCGTATGTGGAGCAGCAGCGGCTGCTCGAGACCCCGAGGCCCCGGTGAGAGAAGAGGGGGGAAGGAGGATGCCTGCCTGCCTGCCTGTTGGGAGGACGGAGGCTTAGAAAGAGCGGGGACGAGGGCTGCTCGCCTTCCCGCCCGTCTCCTTCCCTAAGGCAGAGCTTTGACCTTCGGCTAACGAGCGTCCCTCGTCGAGTAGGGCTGCTGCCTTCGCTTGCTTCTGGGGTTGAGGAGAAATCAGGAGCCGAAAAGGTTTCTTTGGCGGGATGCGTGTCAGAAACTCGGGAAAGGAAGAAAGGAACGTGGGAATGGCAGGGTTTTTGTCCCCCGCCCCCTAAACAGGCTGTTTCAAACAGCCCCGTCTTATCACTTTGCCGGGCTTGCAAAGTGACTTCTTTTGAGGAGGTGGGCTGGCGAGAGAGAGACGGGTTGCCGCTGTCAGTCGTGGAGTATTTATTTTTAGTTATTTTAATTAATTATTTTCATTTTTAAATAAATTACCGCTTGATGGTAGGGCGGGGTGGGGGTGGGGAGAGAGAGAAGCCTCAAGGCTGCTTATGAAAAAATAATAATAAAGTTATATTGCTAAAATCTCCGCAGCCATAATTTGAAACATGCAGGAAGTTAAAAAGCATGATAATGTAAATTAATACTCATGCATTTTTTCTAAACCTGTGGATAGGCTTGCCTAAATAAGAATGTCTTCAGCAGACACCAGGGCAAGTGCCAGCCTGATAAAGGTAAAGGTACCCCTGCCCGTACGGGCCAGTCTTGACAGACTCTAGGGTTGTGCGCCCATCTCACTTAAGAGGCCTGGGGCCAGCGCTGTCCGGAGACACTTCCGGGTCACGTGGCCAGCGTGACGAAGCTGCTCTGGCGAGCCAGCACCAGCGCAGCGCACGGAAACGCCGTTTACCTTCCCGCCAGTAAGCGGTCCCTATTTATCTACTTGCACCCGGGGGTGCTTTCGAACTGCTAGGTTGACAGGCGCTGGGACCGAGCAACAGGAGCGCACCCCGCCGCGGGGATTCGAACCGCCGACCTTTCGATCGGCAAGCCCTAGGCACTGAGGCTTTTACCCACAGCGCCACCCAGCCTGATACTGGTTGGTAAAAAAATGGTAGGGAAGGAAGGCTGTCATAGTGTCTGAAATGGGGGCTCCCCATATGTTTAAGAGTGCATGGGTGTAACTGGGATTTATTTTAGGGAGGGGCAGGCTTTATGTGGGGGGGCAAAACTGAGTTATCTGCGACACAATTGGTCAGTTAAGTCCTCTTATTTATTTACTTGAAGGGGGGCAGCTCCCCCCCCCCACACCACTGGCTACGCTAATGTAATAGTGTGTACTATATATATTGCCTCTGTATATATTTGCATCCACAAAGGCTTCAGGGTGGCTCCCGCCCCATGACGTAAGTTTTAGGGGATCAGAGAACACTTATAATCAGATGCATGGAATATCAACTTGAGTTGAGATGTCAGGTTTTTCAGTCAATCAAAACCATAGCTCATCACAATACAGTGGACGCTTGGGTTGTGAATGTGATCCATGCGGGATGCACGTTCGCAACCTGCAGCATTCGCAACCCGCGTCTGCGCACGTGCGGGTTGCGATTCAGCGCTTATGAGCAAAGCACGATTTAGGGCTTCTGTGCATGCGCGACCACTGAAACCCAGAACTAACCCGTTCTGGTACTTCCGGGTTTCGGTGGTCCGCAACCCGAAAAGACGTAACCTGAAGCGTCTGTAACCCGAGGTAAGACTGTATAGAATAAAAAAGCCATAAATCATCACAGTTCAAAATGCTATAATGAGGGGATAGGTAAAACTGGAATTGAGTATAATCTATAAAAAGTGACTTAATTGAAAGTTTGTAGTCAGCCCTTCAAATGGCATACTAACCAACTGGCTAAGCTGGACTTACTTGCCACACATGTTCCAAATTTTAGTTTGTAAGTAACTATTGACCATAGTGAAAAATACATGGATTTCTCCCATTATGGACTAAAAGTCAATTATTTCCGATAAAGCATTTCATCATTCACTTACATTTTAGCCAGTAGTTAAATACCTGCTGGGGACTCATGCTGAGGATTCAAAGTAAGGATGCAAAGTAGAGCAGGAAAAGGTTAAGAAACACTTTATTGCTTGACTTTGAGAGTGTTTTTTCATTCTTGATCTGTGGGAAGAGGCATGGTGTCACAGTGAGGCAACTCCAGCAGTATGACACTGCAAAGGCTTTCAGGATGTCTGACAGGGAGTGCAAAGTAGGCAGGAGTTAAACAAGCCAACCGCATGAAACAAGCCAAGAGCTGTTTGATTGTATGTGGGGCGACTTGTCCTTGTTTAATAAACAATGGCTTGATTAACAATAGTTTCACTTTGGCTTAGCAGGATGTGCAAACCAGACCGAAGCATTTGATTTCTACATGAATTTTATGCCTGCCTTTTTGCCACTTTGTTCAACATTAGACAGTTTACCCTTGCATAAATTAATGTACAGTAAATTAAAGCTTATGTAATTAAAGATAGTGGATGATATTCAACTAAGTCATAATAAGAGTAGAGCCATTGAAATTAAGGGACTATGGGTTCATCAGATTCTCTCTTCCCAAAATGTTTAAGCTAACAGCAAATAACTTGTGTTATTGGGCATAATGCATTATTAAGCTTTGCATTCTTGCACTCAAGGTTTTCCTAAACTGTCAGAAACAAAACATGGAACAATTGGGAATGTAATATTTGTTTTGTAAAATCTAGTTCAGAATGATCGGCTAGAGTTGGGATGGACAATCTGTGATTGGACTCCATCAGCCCCAGCTGGCATGGCCAATAGTCATGGATAATGAGGGTTGTAATCCGACAACATAGCAGGGCCACAGGTTCTCCATCCCATTCAAATGCCTATCATTATTGTTTTCTTGCTTTTTGTCATTATTTAGCTCTGAGAAACCTAACTGGGATTACCATGCAGAAATACAGGCTTTTAGCCACCGGTTGCATGAGAAGTTTTCATTGGAATTCCTCAAAACTGCATTTGTTAACCGTTGTTATATTAAACAAGAAGAGTCGAGACGCCAAGAACTGGGACTAGACAAAGAAGCAATTGCCCTTAATCTCAAGGATAATAATGAACTTTCTCTGAAGGGTATCTCTTTTTCACGATCTTACCTCACGCGGTGCTTGGAAGAAGCCTATCCAAAAATTCCACAAGCTGGCATTGAGGCACTTGTTAACTTTCTTACCAGTGAGGAATTAGTGTCTTATTTGGCCAGAAACCTGTCTCTACAAGACTTCACACTTTGCGCAGAATTTCCTGTGCCACCTAATGTGCTTCAGAAGACTTTCTTTGCTGTAATAGGAGCATTGCTTCAAAGTAGTGGCTCTCAGAGAACAGAGATCTTTGTGAGGGTAAGTTATTGCGCACTATAACATTGTTATGTATGCCGTAATTAATAGTTCTTTGGCACCCATCCAAGACTACAGTGCTCTCTGTCATAACACTTAAAGGAATGATAAATTGCATTCTGCTGCCCAAGCATATAGTGTGTAATCTCCTACAACCATCCTCTTAGCTTTAACTCCATGTGTGTGATTGAAGTAGAAACAATGCTGCAAGCAGCTTATGGCAGGAGTGTTTGTAAATTGTGCCCAAGAAAACCAATGTTCCACCTAGAAAATACAGTAATATATAATGTAATATAGGTTCGATTACATTATATATTACTGTATTACCCAAGTTGTAGTTGGGAACTGCCCTGAGATCTACAGATATACAAATTAAATTAATAACAATATTAATAATAATTCAGGTGCAGTGACCTCTATGACCCAGTCTTCTTTTGGCATGGTGCTTTCATGCATTGATATCACTCCAACTTACTTTTGAAAACTGGATTATACAAAATACTAACAGGGATTTTAAAATGTTTTATTTTTAAAATGTTAAATGAAGCATTAAGGTTTGGAAGAGACAAAGGCCTGCATATGTACATTTAATTCAGACATCTGAAAACTGGAGAGCTCCCACTGCTAATTACAAAGCATGCATGTCCAGCTATATTAGTAGAACTATAGTGCTATGGCATTGTTTATTAGTCTGCTTACAGCACGCACAACTACTGCAATAAGTAGGGCTCTGGCCTGAGTTCGGGGCAAGGCACTTCACAAATATGTGGTTGGGTCTTTGCACTGCCTTCACGGGTCAGAAGGACCACTAGCTTAACTACCTCTGTCCTTTTAGTGGGTGATTTCAGAGAACATGTGATATAACTAGCAGGCTGTCTTGTATGCTTGATGTCTTTATCTGCATGCAGGCCTGTTGGTGGGAACAGGCACCAAATCGTAATGACTAGCTTTCTCTGTCCCCCAAAGAGGGATGCAACGTGTTCATCTCAGCTGCATTAATCTACAAGAAACTTTTTCCTATTAATATGCAAATAAAAATGTCCTTGATTGTGAAGTGTCTTGAGAGAGGCATACTTAGTTCATCATAAACAGCATGATGTATCAGCAGTTAGCCTTTGCAAGAAATACAGAGATGTATCCAACTAGGTTCTACTCAGAGCAAGCTAGTCATGCATTCATTCATTTTAGTGGATCTGCTCAGAATATGATCAACATTGGATACAACCCATAGCCACGTAATCCTTAACAGTTCTGTTTGACTTTAAAGGATTGTATGTTTTTATTTCTTAACATTTATTTTAAAATATTAATCTGTGCTCTGTATTACTCCCAGCCTGTTGGCTATCAAGTTTTTCTGTCTTTGAACAATAGAATTAACAAGATACATTTATAACCATGGCTCTTTGTAACAATCATTATCAATTAAAAATACATACCAGGAATCAAAGTGAATTGACATCTGAAAATTTTCCATTTTTATATTCAGGACTTCTTTATTCCTCAAATGATAGGAAAAGATCTGTTTGAGATGTGGAATGTTATGAACCCAATGGGCTTGCTGCTGGAGGAACTGGCCAAGAGGAATGTGTCTGCTCCAGAACCAAGACTAACTCGACAGTCAGGAGCTAGCACTGTACTGCCCTTGTACTTCGTTGGATTGTATTGGTTAGTAAGACCTGAGACTGGTTTGAATTACCTTACTTGCTGTGTATTGTGAGATCATACCTGTCCTGCTTCTAGGCCCACAGGTTGTATGTGTGGATGTTGCATTTGAATCAGTGCATGAAATATATCACAGCCTAAGCCCTGACCATGCAATCAATGTAATCTGGGAATCAACCATGGCATATTGGTGAGTCAAATGTGATGCCCCCACAAGTAGATCTGCTAGGGCCTGTGATGTGGCATTGGCACTCCTAGTGGGCACTTCTACCCCATTTAGTTGGTAAGATAATCAGAACTGGCTTTTTATCTAGTCACATTTTTTGCTAAGGTGTGAGATGCATCTTATAAAGAAGCTACATGCTTCTGTTAGTTTCCACTCTCCAAAAATGTTAGGTATCAGTGTACCAATAAATCTTTCAGCTTGGCAGTTGTACAAGAAATGTGTGTCAGACTGTTCTGACAAGAGGAGACTTGTCTGGCATTCTTTAGCCTGATTCACTGTTCACTTCCTTGAAATGTCAGTACAGAAAGTGTAATGTCAAAATGTTAGGTTGCTGTGAATGCCTCAGATTTAGTCTGATGTATTTTTAATCTTTAAAAGGGAGGAGGAGAGAATTTAATTACATAACCAAGCTTTTGTCTTGACTTTATCTTAGTCCTATTATCAGCTTTGTTATCACTACTGTTTTATAGTTCATTCCAATCTCCTTGTCTTCTCTGAATGCTTGGAGTAATCTTACAAATTCAATTCTTGGTTGTATAAACATGACTGTTGTTTATTTCCTGCCAAGTACTTAACTGGACTTCATTCTGAATCTGTTAGATCTTGTTACTCAGCATGTAAGTTGAGGCTCAGTGAATTAAAATTGCCTGTGAATATTTATCACATGGCCCATTGGGACTTGGACATACAACTTAGGAAAAAGGAAGGCAGTATTGTTGTTTCCTTCTATATTGTCATATATACATAGTAAATGTTGTTTCTGTGCACTCTGGCTTCCATCATGGTGTTCTGTTGCACCAGAAGTGGTTTAGTCATGCTGGCCACATGACCCAGAAAGCTGCTTGTGGACAAACGCCGGCTCCCTTGGCCTGAAAGTGAGATGAGTGCTGCAATCCCATTGTAGCCTTTGACTGGACTTAACTGTCCAAGGGTCATTTACCTTATTTACCTTTATCTATATGCACAGTATTAATTAATTAATTAATTAATTAAGACTTCTCATAAAAGTATTTCCTCTTTTTCAGTGATAAGAAGCTTCTGGCAGAAGGTACTGCTGAAACAATATTAGCAGCTGAAGAAGAGGCTGCACGTGTAGCCCTGCGGAAACTTTATGGGTTTACTGAGAACAGAAAGCCATGGGATTATTCTTCTCCAAAATGGGAGCAGAAAGCAGAAAATGCTATTAACAGCAATTAGGCAGAAAAGGTCACTTCTTATGTGTGCAAGAATGCTACATTTTAGAGGAACAAGATTTAATGAACTATTAAGAAACTAAGATTTTGAAAATACCAGTTTCCCTTACTGCTAATAAACATGTTTGTGGTACATATTTTTTCTTGCATTCATGCATTATGGTATGCTGAAAGCTCCATTAAACCTTGTGTTGCATAGGCTCAGAGCAAGTGTAGAGTACTGAGGGAACTCTACAATACAAAATGCTAGTATAATTTAGGCCAACACTGCATTTCAGATTTCCCTATAGCATAAAATTAACTCATAAATATGAGTTATATAACAGCTAGTACTGACTCTGTCTTCGGAACATCTGTGTGTCACAACAACTTTCAAAAGTTACCCAGCTGTATATATTTTCTCATATTACAAGGAACAAAAAAAGGAAGAAAATCAGCTTTTAATTTATTCATGTATCCCAAAGAATCAATATAGTCCATTATCCCAATCTCTAGAGTCATCTATTTCCATTACTTCCAAAACCCATTATGAAAAATATCTGCTAATTTCATCAGGCATGCTTAGCATTAATGGAACTGAGTAAAAAGCTACAACAAACATGTTAACCTTTGCATCCCATTTTTCTTTCCCTTCTACTTAAAATTCCTCTCGGTTGATTAAATCTGTTTGAAAAAAAGAGTAATCAATATGTAGCAATGATTCACATGAGCTACTGTCTTCAGCATTCCTTTCATTGTGGAGAGAGGCCAGTTCTTCATTCCTTTGTACTCTGTTTATTTGAATTCCCATACTTGGAAGAGAAGATAATGTATCTCTCTTGAAGGGGAAGTAGAACTGAGATTGTGTCATCTTCCTTGATTACTCAGTGAATTCATGACTGTGTATAGTTTTATGCCCAGGTCCAAGTTCTGCATTCCAGTGGGCAATGCTGGTTTGCAACACATTCTTTAAAAGGCTTCACTCAGTTTCAAACAACGTTCCCTTTTGCTACTTGCCCGTTGTGTGCTTCTGCAAATTTCTACTGGACTATTACTGTGTATGCATCTCTCACTGGAATGAACAAGAATTGTGCAAGACCAAGCATTCCAATGGAGCAGGCAAAAATATATTTGCCACTGTGCTATGCACATAGGGATTTAGAAATGAAAATGACAGCTGATCATAGCTTTCAAAAAACATTAACGCATGCCCAAGCATGCTTTTAGTTCCTGGTTTTTTATTCTGAAAATGGAATGCATTTGTGGCATTAAAACCTTGAATTAGCTTCTTAAAGTGAAAGTAAATGTTAATTCTAAAAGCTGCTATTAGCTATAGAGAGCTTTTAGAGAGCAATTCTACACACCAGTTATGCGCTGGTGTGTGTGTGTGTGGCGGGGTGAGGGGGAGATATGCTGCTGAATGATATATACGTAGCCCAAGGAAATCAGAAAATGCAGAAACTAAAAATGGAATACACCCACTCCCAATCTCCTTGAAAACGCTGCCAAAGCCACCAACTGGACTGCTCCACTAGAAGTCAGCGATCCAATTGAACTCATGACCACAGGGGCGGAATCCCTGCACCACCTCATTCTGCCAACCCCTTCAGGAAGGGGTTCAAATGCCTTTATCTGTTCACAGCCACAGTTTTGTAGCACAGCATTCTTAAGGGAGGGAGGCAACTTATCTGAGTAGAATGCCTGCAAAGACCATAAGCAGCCCTCCTGGATGAGGGTTCAAGACACATCCAGGAGGGGTCAGTAGTAAAAAGGAAGGGGCCAGACGAAGGAAGCCACAGATATAGCAGAAGACAGGAGTTTGAGCCCTGGAATAGGGTAACCTGTTCACATTCACATTTCGGATGCCTAGCAGAAACAGTGAATGAATGGGACAGAAGAGCTTGTGGGGCTTGCACAGGTCAATGAGCTCTTTCTGCCCTCAGCTCCCACCTCTGGGAACCAATGAGACCAATCCTTCCCTTTCTGTTGCCTGAAAAGCAGGGGCGTACCCAGGGGTTGGCACCAGTAAAGGGCGTGGACCCACAGGAGCACAAAAATTGCACCTCTCTATTCTGGCTCAGCTCCTCTGGCAAGGATGCAAGAGACCAAGACATCTCCTTGCCAAGGGCACAAGGGAGCCTAGGTATGCCTCTGCTGATAAGCTAGCTCTACCGGGTAGCATACCAATTGGACTCATTGCTCTTCTCACACCAGCCTTTTCTGCCTTGCCCCACACGTAACTGATGTGTACATGGTGATAGCAGCACCCAACCCACCTGGGTAAAGTCCAAAAGCTCTCATGTGCTCCGGAGGGAAGTCCTTTCCCCTTAGATTCCTCTTGCCAGAATTCCTCCTCGCAAAATATCAGGAATTTTGCCTAATAGGTAAAATGCCAGAGGAAACCTATAAGTATGGCAGTGCGATGGAAAAAGCCCAAAAAAGCTCAACAATTTTGGGATCTTCCTATAGAAAGCTCAACAACTTTGCGGGGTGTCAGGAATTTTTACTTTTTGAAAATTGCAACCCTAGCCACAGTATGCTGTGCTCGCTGTCAGTCAGAGTAGACAATGCCCTGATGGACCAGTGCTCTTACTTGGAGAAGCACTCAGACCACCGTTCAACAACAGTGAACGTGGATAGCACTGCTTAGGGCACTGCTTTGATCCGCATACTGATTAACTCTGTTGGATCGGGGCCAGTGGATTTAAAGAGCTGCCTTGTAGTGGTTTGCTCCAATAGAACACATCATCGCTGTGCGTGGGTGCAATACACACACACACCCTTTCTCTCACACACTTTACCTTACCAACGAAATAGCGGGGTGGCTATATACTGCCTCCAGCTTCGGATCCTGCCTGCTTCTGAATACAAGCAGCTGGGAAATAGCCGCGGAGAGGGCTATGGAACTATCGTGTCCTGCCTGCTGGGGGCCTTTTTGGCAGGCCACAGCTAGGAACTATGGATTAGACATGCCATGGGTCAAATATTTCATTAAAATCGGGCAAAATTGCGGGGGCAAAATCTCAGGGGAGGGAAGGGAATCATTTGCTGCTTATTGGCCGCCAGTTGTCCCATCTGTCTCCATCCCTTCCCTAACTCTGACACTTCTCTCTTTGACCTCTTCTCGCCACCTCCCCCTGCAACTGGGCCAGGTTGTTGTTGTTTTTGCCCCCTCTCTTGCTTCTCCTTTCCTATTTACTTATTTTTAACCACCTGCAGGGTCACGCCAGGTAAGCATCTCCCACAGGGCGAGGTGGGGGGAGAGAATGAGACAGAACGGGGAAGTAGCCGCTCGTGGAAAGAATCCTCCCATGCGGGAGGGGGCGCTCGTCGTCAGGCGCCTTCAGGGCGCAGGCGGCGGCTTATCGCCGAGCTGCTCTCCACCTCCTCCTCCTCCTCGCTCCCCCCCTCCTCCTCCTCTTGTCTCTACAGAGAAAAGGTGCCGCGCAGGTTCCGCTTCGGCTCGTCATTCAGCCGCCCCGTCCTCCTCGCCGAGGGCCGACGCCGCTCCCCTCCCCCTCCTTCCCTTTCCCCCCTCCCTTCTTCCCTTCCTTCCGTCGGTCCGTCAGTTGGGGTTGCGCGCGCGCGCCAGGGGCGCGGGCCCAAGCCTCGTCCCCCTCGCGCTCCCCTCACGGGCGTCTCGGAGCCGGACGGGTCCCGGCCTCCCTCCTCATTCCCCGCCCGGCGTGAGCGAGCCCGGGGAGCGGCCTCCATACCTCCGCGCGCGCTCATAGACACACACACATTACCCGGCCGCCTCCTCCGAAGCCATGGCGGCGAGCGCCAAGCGGAAGCAGGAGGAGAAGCACCTGAAGCTGCTGAGGGAGATGAGCAGCCTCCCGCCCAACCGCAAGTGCTTCGACTGCGACCAGCGCGGCCCCACCTACACCGACATGACGGTGGGCAGCTTCGTGTGTACCTCCTGCTCCGGCATCCTGTGAGTTGAGGAGAGGAGAGTTGAGGAGACCTAGAGAAAAAAGAGACACTGAGAGAAAAAGAAAGGAAGGAGGAGGAGGAGGAAGGGTTGACCTCCTCCCAGGCGGGAGGAAACAATCGAGAGCTTTAAGCAGGCGATGGGAGGGAGGGGGTGGTGGAGCTGAGGAGAAATAGGGGGGTGGGAGGGGGGGTGAAGACTCCCCCCCAGCTCCTGATCCCATATGGGAATTGGCAGCGGTCTCGGGGAGGGGGGGTGGGTGGATGGGGAGTAGCTGAAGCGTAAACGAGACTGCTGGCAGTTTGCGGTGGGGCGGGGGATTTCTCCCCCCCCTCATTTTCCCCATAATTGCTGGGCCAGATCCTTTGAGAGGAATGGGGCGCGTGGTGTTGGGCGGAGAGCGGGGGTGGGGTGGGGGTTGCTCGTGTGTCTTTCAGGCGAGTGACAGGGGCACACGGTGTGCAAGAGGGCTACGCATGGGTACGGGTGAGAATTGGGAGACCAGGCTGAAGAGATCCCCGGAAAGAAAAGAAGGAAGCTGATGTGGTGTGGAGGATAGATGGTGTGGGGCTTGCTGAATCTTCCAGCGTCCCTTAAGTGTAGAATGGGTGGGTTTTATTTCCCCAATGTGGGAGGAATACCGGTAATGAAAAATTGAGGGTCTTAACGAGCACATTCTCTCTGTATATAAAGTGGGCTATGCCTTTAGGAGGAGGGATGCAAACTTTGTCTGCTAGTTTGATCAAGTTCCCTTAGAGCATATGAAAGGCTAGAGGTGGACAGGTGCCAATTATGATATTAATCCAGGAAGTATGTAAAAAGGGTGGGGAAAGCTTGACAAATACTCTGCAGATGCATTTTTATTTTTTGGTACTCGTGTAATTAAGATGGCAAATACGCTTTTGAGTTTATTGGGTTTGAGTTTATTGAGCACAAAATTTGCCTTGAAGGTTTACAACAGGAAACAGATTAATGGTTACTGGTTAACCTCTGGATTTGAGTTCACCATGCCAGTTGTTTGGTTAGCATAATTTGGTCTTTTTTCGTACCCCAATTAATATCAAACTTGCTGTGCAAATGGTTTACAAACTGTGCAAATTGTCCCTCATCATTTTGAAGCAGTTGCAGTTTTCTCCAGCATGTTATCCTTTTTACCTTGCAAGATTTGTTTTGTTCAACCACATGGTGTTGCACATGGAGCTTGATTTACTGTGACAGTTACTAAAATGAAGGTACGGCACTTGTCAAATAGATCAGGACTGTTGACTCCTGCTTCTGGATTGGAGCTCATAGGTGGAATATGTGCTTTGTATGGAAGGTTCCAAACTGACAATTGGATATCCAGTTTAAAGCGTATAGTAAAGAAAGTCACTGGAAGGTCTTATGCTAAATAACTTGTAGAACCAAAGTTATAGGGCTCCCTGTGTGACCATGTTTAAGGAATCCATCACTTGCCATCCATAATTAGACACATGTGCATGTAAAAAGTTATCCATAAAAATTATATGTAAAAAAACTTGCTGTCAGCACCATGTACTTATATTATATACTCACAAATTTACTCTTAATTGATTTTTACTAGTTCACCATTACAAGTACACATGAAAGTAACTTTAGCCATATCACTATTTCCGTTGAGTCACTAATCCTTCCTGCAGTAATCCTCATACAGAGGTGTAGCTTTGATGTATTGCTGAAGTTTCCTATTTAGTACTTCAGGAATCATTGGTTCTCTCACTTCCAGACCTTTGGGTTCTATTTTATACATTATAGCAGTGGAAAGGTTGCTGCTGAACTTTTGCAGTTGAAATTAGCATAACCATTCTCAAACTGAGACAGGACCATGTGCGATATGACAAGGGATGATGGAAGTTCAACAGTGTCTGGACCGTAAATTTGCCACACACATTTTAAGGAACAGGTTTGATTTTAAGAAGGCTGAAGAGACAAATATGGAGGGAGGTGGAGCAAATAAACTTCTTCCTGTTTGCTTGTTTATTAGACTATATTGCTTGGAGATTTTTGAAATATTAAGCAGTTTAAATAAATCAATTTCTTGGACATATGTGCATTTTTAGAGTAGAAAAATCTGTTAAATTAATAAAACTTCAATGCTAGCAATACGATGCTTAAATAAGTTTCAAATACTTTGATGATGCTATTATAATTATTTATTTATGTGCTGCCCATCTGACTATGTTACCCCAGCCACTCTGGGTGACTTCCAACAAATTAGTACACAGTAAGACATCAAACACTTAAAAATCAAAATAATACATGAAACCTCAGGTTATCTAACACTTTTAGCTTTCCAGATCTTAAGTAGGTAAATAGTAGGGAGAAAATGTAACAGATTCAAGGCAACCAAGTGAATCTGTATCTTTACAAAGTACTTTAAACCATCCAGTTCCTTAGTCCCTCAAAATATTAATGTCCTTAAGAGAAAGGGCTATGGAATTGAGATCTGATATTCTTAATTGATTCCTGTAAAATTATAAATTCATTAAACTAAAATTATTAGGCCTAACTTTTTCACTGTTCTTGGATAAGTACTCCAAAACAAGTACTAACACATAGAAAAAGGCAATTTTCTTTCATGCCTAAGATTCTTCAGAGCTAGGATGGTTTCTTTGACCAATTGTAGCTTCAAGGTATAGTAGAACTTTATTTTCTTCTTGAAAAGTTTCTAGAATGACTTCCTTCAATTTTCTTGTTTTATAGACGAGGTTTAAATCCACCTCACAGAGTGAAGTCCATTTCCATGACCACATTCACACAGCAAGAAATAGAATTTCTGCAGAAACATGGGAATGAAGTAAGTATTACAGACTTGTTTTTAAGGGAATAAATAGTCCTCAAATGAATATGATTTATCATTCTTCAAGAAGATAGAAGCCTTTAATTCAGGGATGGTTAACTCTTGGACTAATGAAGTCCCCAAGCAAGTTTTTCTGCCCTATAAACCACACTGATTTTGGTGTTGGTAAAAATGGAGTGTTAAGTAGACATGGTGCAGGATGGTCATAGATTTATAACCCACCCTGCCCAGCACCCTGATGGGTATTAGAAATGGCAAATTATCATCAGATTATCATCACTTGATCAGTGGGGAGGATGCAGTGACCATCATCCTGAGCTGAGTGTGGACCAACTGGGGGCTGTGTGTGAGGGTGTATCTTGTGTGTGAGGGAGAGTGGCCAAACCCACCCACTAGCATGTGCACCCTAGAGAGATAGACAAGGATGAATACAGCCCCTAAAACAGAAAAGGTTAGCCACTCCCATGCTGAAAGTGAGAATTGAAATTTACTTTGCTGTTTGTAGCAAAAAAATAGTATTTGAGAACTATGAATCTTCATACCCCTCCAAATTGGTTTCTGCAGCAGGAACGATGTCTCATAGCCTTGTGCCAATTGTGTTTGTTACTCTTTTTCCTTTTTCTTCTACAAAACTGTTTATTGTTCAAAATACCGCAGTGCTACATTTTTCAGTGTGGGTAGAACTGCTGTTAAAGATGAGTGGTCTTTCCTCAAACCACTTAATTCCCATCCATTTTACACAGGGCAGCAGTAACTTGCCATATGTTAATTATAGGGAGAAAGGAAGAAGTTGCTGCATGTGGGATCTTCGAAATTACCAGAAAATGTAATGGTTTTGTAATATAAAAATGGAAAATCCTGGAGGAAAGAAGAACCTAAGTAGAGCCTGTTGAATCAGGCCAGTAGCCTGTCTAGTCCAGCATCCTGCTCACACTGGCCAAGCAGGTGCCTTTGGGAAGTCTGGAAGCACCTGCCCACCTGCAATTCCCAGCAACTTGTAGAACAAGCAGCTGTTGATAGCCTTGTCCTCCATGAACTTATCTTAATAGCCTGTTAAAGCCATCCAAGTTGGTGGCCATCACTGCTTTCTGTTGGAACCAGTTCCATTGTTTAAGTATGAAGGAATACTTTCATTTATCTGTCCTGAATCATCCAGGGTTCAGCTTCAGTGGATGTCCACGAGTAGTGGTGTTATGAACAGGGTTTGAAATTAGCAGGGTGCCAGGAACATTTTGCACCTAAAGAGTCTCCATTTGTGAGCATCTCCAAAAGTCTGGGTGCCATTTTTTTGTGCCTGGCTGACATTCAAGGATTACTGAAATGTATGTGATTTGAAGCTTCGAAGTCTATGTTAAGGACAGACAATATGTTAAGGAGTTCAACAATAAAGAGTAGAGGGTTTTGAAAACTGAAGTATGGTACCAATATTTTTATTGTAAACACAAAAATAAACAGGGATTAACAATTTCTGCTAAAAATGTGATATTAACAATGTGTCACTTGTGTGAATTGCGTATTAATTCATGCTTATCAAAATAATAAATAAAAAGTGTTGCTTCCACAACCCAGGTCCCAGGAGCCATTTGGCTCCTAGCTTTTCTATTCCAGTTTCTAACACTGATTATGAGAGAAGGAGAAAAACTCTTCTCTATCCATGCTAAAGCTGCTTCAGCAAGCCTTGTTCTTCTGTATGTTCGGCTATTTTATCTTTAACAATACTTTCCACCAGTTTTCCTAGGGCAGACATAGCTAACCAGCCTGTAATTTCCAGGATCTCCTCTAAATCCCATTTTAAAAATTGGTGTTACATTGGCTACTTTCCAGTCCTCTGGTATGGAGGCTGATTACGAGGGACAAGTTACATATTTTTGTTAAAGGTTCAGCAATTACACATCTGAGTTCTTTGGGCGGATGCCATCTGGACCCAGCAATTTGTCAGCTTTTATTTTGTCTTTTAGGCCTAGAACTTCATCTCTTATCAGCCACTATCTGCCTCAGTTCCTCAGACTCCCCTCTTGCAAAAGTTAGTTCAGGCACTGGGATCTGCCCCATGTCTTCTGTTGTGAAGGCAGATAGTTATCAGATTACAGGCATTGGTTCTGTAATCTTCTAGAAATAATCTCTTAACAGCATTGTAAAAGATCTAAGTAAATTTGGCATAAATCAGGGGAATACTATGTTTTGACACTGAACACATGACATCTCATGAAATGAGTACTTCATTTAGGCATTAGCAGGGTATCCAAACTACTTTATGAATGCCATAAAGGCACCATAAATAATAAAATTGTAGGTCTTTATAGTTAAAATAATAGTAGGTGATAGCTAATAAACATGGACGGAGCCTGGCCCATGACTCTGTCTTACATTATTCAGCCAGGTCATCTGCTTGCTGAGGAATATAGTTAACTTACATTGGCAATAAACTTTTCCATTCTTCGGCAATCAATTAAAAGTTATTTTTAGAAAGGGGTTTATAGCACTTAGTTTTTCTGGTACAGCATAGTGAAACATAGTTCTGCTTGATTAGAAGATAAAAGAATATCACTTGTGCCAATCCATACTTTTCTTGTCTAAACAGGCAAACATAGTTGGTGTTTAACCTGCAAAATGGGATTAAGAACCTGGTTTTGATTCTGTTTTGCTACATAACAGGATTGGAGTTATTAATTTCCTCATGCAATGGGACGAAGCACATAAAACCAAAGCTCCCTAGGCCTTGTTCTTTTAACGCTAAACCTTTTGCAGCATTAGGGCAATAGAATTCTCATAGTCTGACAGTCTATCCCATGTGTAAGGTGACATGGTCTTCATTGGGAGGGTTGCCCTCTGCAGTGCACTAAACTTAATGTTTCAAGGCTTTGACCCTTTGGTGTAGTAATCTCCCTTAAACTTATGTTATATCTAGGATTACCAAGGCTATGTGTGCCAACCTTTTCTACAATACAAATTCTTACAAATATTGATGCCCCTATGATGCATGTGTAAGCTAGTTGTGACGCTATACGAATTTATCATAAGTGGGAGCCAACATCAGCATAGCTTCCCTAAAGTTTGCATATTTGTTTACTGTATTATTGTCCTTTTTTCTATTAGTTATTGTTTCCCAGAGCAGCTCACATCAGTTAAAAAGAGAGAAGGGCACTTATTAAGCCACAAAAGGAAAGTGGAGGGAAAAGGTAGGGGTGGGAGATCAGTTCTTTAAACCCATAACAAAGTGGTGAGAAATAAATGAGCATTTATATCCTCTTGGGACCAGGCTAATCAGTATATTTTTCTTGTTTCTCTATATTTTTCTTGTTTTATCGGAAATGTAATATGAGCAGTTGTGGTCATAAGTTACCGTTGAAAGATGCAGAAACTATTAAAGGGTCTCTGTTAGCAGTTATGGTATTTAGAGCAATTCCTTACACAAATAATTGACAAGTACAACTTCTTACATTTTGATAAATTTATTTTTGTCTACTTAATATTTTTTATTGTGTGATACACAAAAGTTGTTCCCATTACAGTATTTGCAAAGGAATAAACTGCTGCAGATGAAGAGATACTGTGCCATAATGAATTACTATGCTCACAAAACAGGAGTGAGGCAGTTGCTGTAGAAATAGAATAGAATGTAATCAAGTAAAATGAAAGTGGTATAGAGGGAATATTTAAATGTCTTATAAAGGCAGCCAAGCAAATAATTCCTGACTGAAGTGCAATTATTATTTATGGAGTATCTAAAATTGTGTTGGACTAATGCTTTCAGTTCTTGCATTTCTAGGAAGCATATATTAGCCAATAGATCAGTGACTAAGACAAAGGAATTAGGGTATTTACTGAATACAAGTTACTGCTTGCTTACTCAGGAACACCGTTTCAAAATCCTTCCTGTGGCAAGTTTCGCTTGTACTATAGTTCTGCTTTGTTGCTATGTCAAATTGTAAATCTAGTAATTGGCTGCTGCAAAATATACGTTATTCATTCATTGTATGGCATATTCTGAAATGTTCATTATCTTTATTACCAAACTGTTTTTATACAGAGTAGTCTACAGATGAATGAAATGTGACTTATTTGTAATTGTGTATCAGACCACCTATTTTTAACTAGAAGTTATCCAAATGATCTCTGTGCCATAAGGTGGAAAATACTGAGATACAGGGTTTTGACCAGTCTGCATAAGCAACAGTGTGCAGTTGCATCTTGAATGAAAGATAAACTGGCACTCCAGTCATTCCATACTTGCATCAACTGTGGAAAGTGTCTTTTCTAGGAAATAGCTGGAGTGCACATGAGGAAGCTTTCATAAATCAAAGGATGCTTTTCAGTACATTAACAACTTAGTTGCTTTAATTTAAATTGGTTCACTTTTTGCTAGGATTTGAGATATATACAGCTTGTAGCTCTCTACCTGTATTATCAGTTCACTTGAAAAAACCTATTGAGAATTTTCTTAAGCTTAGTGTTAATATTTGGTTTCTGGAAAGAAAATTAAATTATTGTGCCTGCCTGCCTGCACTTAGGCAGCTAGCTGTTCCTGGCCAACTTCCTGGTTTATATTAGTCAGGGTGACCCATGGGAATCCTCATTTTCGTCATTGCTGTTAAATGCAGACTGGCGACAACAGTCTGCATGCAAAATCCCAGTTTCTTTGCATTTGCTAGGAGGGAAGTAACAGAGAAGAAATAGATGCCCTTATCCCTGAACACATTTATTCAGCTTTATGCAACAATAGTCCTATTCTCTCGCAATGAACTGAGCAACCACTTGGCCTCCTGCTGTAATATATGGGACGCGGGTGGCGCTGTGGTCTAAACCACAGAGCCTAGGGCTTGCCAATCAGAAGGTCAGCGGTTTGAATCCCCGCGGCAGGGTGAGCTCCCGTTGCTCAGTCCCAGCTCCTGCCCACCTAGCAGTTCGAAAGCACATCAAAGTGCAAGTAGATAAATAGGTACCGCTCCGGCGGGGAGGTGAACGGCATTTCTGTGTGCTGCTCTGGTTCGCAAGAAGTGGCTTAGTCATGCTGGCCACATGACCCGGAAGTTGTCTGTGGACAAACGCCGGCTTCCTCGGTCTATAGAGCGAGATGAGCGCGCAACCCCAAAGTCATCTGCTACTGGAACTAACGGTCAGGGCAGGGGGTACCTTTACCTTTATCGTAATGAATTGAGCAACCACTTGGCCTCCTGCTGTAATATATACATTCTAAAAAAAAACATTTTAAGTCCTGTGGATCTCCTTATGTGTTGCCATTATGCCAAAAGGCCTTTTGTGTCCCCAATTTTAAATTTATCCATTTAAAAAAGTTTTAGGTTTTTTTTAAAAAAAACAAACATTTTTTCTTACAAACCACTCCCATGATGTGATTCTGTGATGTCAAAAGGCTTTTGTGTGCTCCCCTCAACACCAAATCTGCGTCCTTTTTAAAAAATGGCCATTAGCATCCTCTTCTAGAAAGCCATAACCAGTTTGAAAACTGTATGGTTTGTTTCGGAAACCTTTTTGTACCAAATTATATATATTGGACTAGAATGCATCTTTCAATTAATCATTTGTATTAATTTAGGCATTCAAGGTCTTTTGAATTACAAATAAAAATTTAGATGCATTTTTACAGAAATGTATGTAAAGGTTTGAAACAAACCCCTCAATTAAAGATGTAATTTGTAAAGTGCAGATTTTTATTTGGGGGGAAACCTGTTGTATACTGTTTTAGGGGTCTTTGTTTGGGTTGAAATGCAGGATGAGAATAACTGAACTTCTGTGATATGTTTTGGTGATACTATATTAAACAATTACACTGTCATGAAACGGATGGAGATTTATGAAAAGCACTGATATGCACACCAGTAAATTCTTAAGCACAATGCTTATTCTGCTTCTTGATATAAATAGTTACTATTGTAGAGGAGCTAAATGGCCTTGCAGGTATGCATAGCAAGATCAAATTACTGTGTCTCAATGCACACCTATAAATGCTTACTCTGAAAGTAACCTGGTTGAACACAGTGGGACTTAACTCCTAGGTAATGTATGTAGGGACGCGGGTGGCGCTGTGGGTTAAAGCCTCAGCGCCTAGGACTTGCCGATCGAAAGGTCGGCGGTTCGAATCCCCGCGGCGGGGTGCACTCCCGCTGCTCGGTCCCAGCGCCTGCCAACCTAGCAGTTTGAAAGCACCCCCGGGTGCAAGTAGATAAATAGGGACTGCTTACTAGCGGGAAGGTAAATGGCGTTCCTTGTGCTGCGCTGCAGCTTGTCACGCTGGCCACGTGACCCGGAAGTGTCTGCAGACAGCGCTGGCCCCCAGCCTATAGAGTGAGATGGGCGCACAACCCTAGAGTCTGGCAAGACTGGCCCGTATGGGCAGGGGTACCTTTACCTTTACCTAATGTATGTATGCACTGTTTATATGAATTAAATGATCAAGTTGAAATTGATTTAACCTAATACTGTATTGTGTTTCCTTCACAAGGTGTGTAAACAGATTTGGCTAGGATTATTTGATGATAGATCATCAGCAATTCCAGACTTCAGGGATCCTCAAAAGGTCAAGGAATTCTTACAAGAAAAATACGAAAAGAAAAGATGGTCAGTACACATCTAATTTTGCTAGTCTTTTAAAACAACTTTTTTTGTTGCTAAAATTGGTGTTTCTTAATTTTGATAGTATAACTATCATTTAAGTATATACATGCTCTTATCTATATTGTTATTTACTGTATTTTTTGCACCATAACACTCACTTTTTTCCTCCTAAAAAGTAAGGGGAAATGTCTGTGCGTGTTATGGAGGGAATGCCTATGGGTGGCATGCCTACGGATTTTCCTCCTCTAAAAACTACAGTGGTGCCTCGCAAGACGAAATTAATCCGTTCCGCGAGTCTCTTCGTCTTGCGGTTTTTTCGTCTTGTGAAGCACGGCTATTAACGGCTTAGCGGCTATTAACGGCTTAGCGGCTTTAAGAAAAAGGAAACAAACTCACAAGAACTCGCAAGACGTTTCGTCTTGCGAAGCAAGCCCATAGGGAAATTCGTCTTGCGGAATGACTCAAAAAACGGAAAACCCTTTCGTCTAGCGAGTTTTCCGTCTTGCGAGGCATTCATCTTGCGGGGCACCACTGTACGTGCGTGTTATGGTCGGGTGCGTGTTATAGAGCGAAAAATACGGTACTTTGTCTGGATGCTTTGCAGGAAGATAGCTTCCCACGATTCATTTCTAATTGCCAAATCTTGACCACTATCTTAGAGATTATTCCTCTCGGGCCCCTGGAACTACTTCCTTTCTCCACTATTATTATGATGTTTCATTGGGCTTGGGCTAGCATGAGGGTTGGCACTTCTCCCAAAGAATACAAAACAATTGTCCTGACCACAAGGAACAGTGTATTCTAAAACTATCCGTTAGGTAGTATTGAGGGTAAGACTGGACAAAGGAAAATTTGCCAGGAAGCAGTTCTTGTGGCATAGGGGCATGCGTTCTCTTTTTGTAATAACTTTCAGGCAGGCTTGTTGACAGTGCCTATGATTGACTAAGCCAGTCTGTAGGTACTGGACAGAAGCAGGAGGAAGGTTAAGACTGCAAATTCAAATCCCAGTGATGGGACTTTTTGGAGGAGAGGCGACATAGCTCAGTGGTAGAGCATCTGATTTGCATGCAGAAGGCCCCAGGTTCATTACCTACGACCTCCAGTTAAGGCAGGAAATGTCTCCATTCTGAAACAATGGAGAGCCTCTCCCAGCCAGGATAAACCTAGCTAGCTGAACCAGTGGTCTTCTGTAGCATGAGACAGCTTCCTTTCCCCACTACTTATGTGACAAAATAATTTATTACATACATATTGCTTCCACAAAGGTGGAAAACATGACAAAAGCATACTCTTTGGTAGGTGTACCTGAAGTTAAAGAGATGTACAGGTTTACTGTATATTCAACGAACATTGGATTTTCCTCAATGAAATAGACACTGATGTGGGAAACAGTCTTGTATGAGCAGACCTTGGGGATACTTCAAGTTTGGGATTA